>NC_086098.1:199221709-199524739 GCF_963921235.1 Mobula hypostoma
CCAAGAATTCCAAGAAGCTCCAGTGTGACTTTTCTCATTTTGTGTTTCGGATGGCTTATTACAAAACTGTGATCCTAATTCTAGACTCCCCACCCAACAAAACGCCAAACCTTCATCTACCCTGACAAGCCCTATTAGACATTTTTTCCTGATGTAAAGAGAGCAACATACAATCTATGTCATTTCTCATTGAACCATTAGCTCACTATCCTAGCAATCAATCAGAAAACTTACAGTGCATTCCTTCTATGTAGGTATATCCATCCTTACATAGGATAGCTAGATCTTCCTCAGTATATCAGAAATGGACTCACCACAATTCTATGTAATTGGAGCGAGATGTTCCTGTGTAATCAAAACCACTTCCAATAGGATTCATCTTCCTAATTGCTTGCTTACTTGCATGTTAACTCACAAGATTTCATGTACAAGGACACTCAGCTTCCTCTGAGCATTGCACCATTCCATATTTCATCATTTCTATTCTTTTCTAGGTGTATGAACTCCTATTTTTTCACATTATTTTCTATCTGTCATGCTTTTTTATTCACTTGCCCTGTCTGTATCTCCTTGAAGCCTCTCTGAATGCTACTCACAGCTCATACTGACATTCAGTTTTGTATTGTTAGCAAAATTGGTTACCTCATCCAACTGACTCATAGATATAGATAAAAAATCAGCTGAATCCATTCAATATGCTACAAGTTCACACTCTCCTATCTCATAAATGACCAATTTATTCCTGCACTCCTATCTTCTGTCCATTAACCAGCCCTCATTGAGAAACTGTATATTGCTCCCATTACAGCATGTGCTAGTTTTGTTCAATAACCCCTTTGGTGACAACTTATCAGAGTCTAAATATACCACAATAGCAGGTCTCCCTCACAAACCTGACAATAACAAATTCAGAAAAATCTAATAGATATATCACAGCTGATTCAATTTTCATAAATCTGTGTTGACTCTGGATGACACTAGAATTCTGTTCTAAGTTGCTACTCATGGCTTCTTAAGTAATAGGTTCCAGTATTTTCCCGGCAATTCATTTATTCTCTCTTCCTCACTTTCTTGAAGGGTAAAGCTAACCTGCAACCTGAAGGAACCATCTGGAGATCTATCAGTGCACCCATTATCTCCCTAATCATCCCAATCAAAACCCTAAGATGCAGTTCATCTTCTTCGGGGACATGTCACCTTTGTATTACGTAATTGAATCCTTTTTTTAACCAATGATAATTCCTTTGTAATTTCTCACTCACATTAGTCCTTTAGTCCCTTACCATTTCCAGGAGGTTCACTGTGTATCCTTTCATGAAAGCGGGAACAGAATATCTATTTAATTTCTTTGCCATTTCCTTATTCCCAAAAGTATAAATTCTTCTGCCTTAGTCTCTAAGAGGATCACATTAAATTTAGCTAGTCTTTTCCTTTTAACACCCTTATAGAAATTCTTACCATCTGTTTTTATATTTCTTATTTTCCTCCTTTTCTACCCTAACTTTCTTTTTTCATGCCAATGCCACAGTCCACCTTTAATGGATTCTCAAATTTTCCCAATTTCCAGCCTTACTAGATCCACTTTTGTGGCAATATTTTTTTTTCCATTGATATCAATAAATTATTTACATAGCTACTGATGGACTACTTTTCCTGTTGATTTTTTTTTTGTCCTAAAGAGATATGGACCACTTATAAACCTTTAACTATTTTTTAAAAAATAACTATTGTTTTTTTCCCTAGCAAATCCTTTGATAATAGCTTGTCAGTGTACCATAGCTATATCATACCACATGTCTTTAATAGTTTGCTTTGTTTAAACCTAAGACCCTAAGTTTCAAAATAACTTTCTTTTTTTGGGTAATATCCTCTTAAACTCAGCACAGCGTGCAAATTACTCTCTTCCCTTATACAATCTGCTGAACTAGAAAACTATCTCACAAATGTTTATTTATTGACAATTTCCACCATTTTCTGCTTTGTTCGTAAGACTTTTTTGACATAACATTCCAGCTTCTAATGAAATAACTCTCAGGAATTTTCTATTGATGTAATCAATATAACACCAGTTCTTGTATATAATCCTTTACACAGAGCAAAGTAGCAGTTGGGTGGAATTACTGAGCCCTAGCTGCATAGTCAATGAGAATAGACTTTTTCCTTATTTCCTATGATATTAAAAAAAGACTATTCAGTCCCTTTTTGTTAGGCAGGCTCACAATGCAATCCTATTCCACTGTTAATTTTCTATATAACCAATTCCTTCTGCATTCCAAACAATTCTACACCATAATACATCGGGATATTTTTACAGTGACCGTTTAACCTACCAACCCCAAACTAACCCTTAGTACACGGGAGAAAACTGGAAACACAATGGAAATACACATGGTCAGAGGAAAAGCATGTAAGCTTCACAATGAAAGCACCAGAACTGAATTTAGGTCACTGGGTTGTGAGACAACAAAAGGGGCAAAGGTCCTGTTAATATCTGTTTAATGCACCCTGACTCACTTTTAATTATTATATTGCATGTGGATATTGTGTACTATCTTGATAAAGCATGTTCAGATATTTATCTACTTCTGCATGGTGGAATCTTAAATTCGAAAGTGCATGTAGGGCAAATTATTTAGAGGACTATAGGCACTGATTGTGGAAATAATAAATTATTAAAGATCAAGTCCCTTGAAATTTGGTACACACCTTGCATTCCAGTTATTCAATTGGTAGTTAGTGCTCTAATAAACTTTAATATTTTTTTCTGGGACTTGGCCCTTTTACAGATGTGGCAATCAACTTTCAACTTGCCAAACCAAATGGCAGCACTGTAGGATTTTTTAACATGCTATCGAATTAAGAACATTCCATTGTATCACTCCAATGGAGAGCTTCCCAACTTTAAGCAAGTGAGTTCAAATGTGTTTAATTTTAAGCTTTTTTGTTAACACCTTCTATAAAACCACAGATCTTATTTACAGTAAGGAGATATCATCTGAACTTCAAAATAAAAATATTTCAGCTGGCCTCTCTATGGGCAACTAAGATTTATTAGTAAACACTAGTATTCAGAGTGGAGAACAAAGATATGGTATCGTGGAATAATTTAATCAGGGTGATGTTCACATTATCAAGCAATTACAACATGATGTATGCCTGTTTAACACTTTCCTTTTCAGCTACTTACAGCCAGTGAAAATGAATATTGATATGTTGGGAAAACAGGGCCCCCATCTCAACAGGTCAACATCAGCAAACAAATGATTTAATAATGATCAATGTTACAATCCAAAATGAAAATTTAAAAAAAGGAAAAAAAATTTCCCCATTGTAGAATCATCTTTTTTCATGAATATGCTGATCAAAGATGCCTTGCATTATGATACAGAGAGGAAGTATCTGAGAGAGGAATAGGAAATCACATACACTATGGTTAGAGAATCTACGTTGATGAATATCTTTTTCATAGCTAGCTCACACAAATGATATTTCCAAAATGAACTGCAGTATTAGAGTACTGAGGGAGAAAACGTGATATGGTAAACATCTTTCTGTGTCTTGATAAAGTAGTCTGTAATGAGAATAGAGTTGGAACTGAGTGTATGCATCAGAAATAGAACTTTGCTTATTTCCTAGCCATTGCCAATTCAGTTCTGAAGTTATTGCTTAACTATCTTATTATTAGGCTGGTGGAACTTCTTTTGTTATGATTTAATTATATTCCATTATTTTGTGATTAACCAACACAATTTGAATTCACCCACTGTACCGTCGGAGAAGATAACTGAAACATATTTACTTCTAAAATGCACATAATAAAGTATAATTGTTTTCACAAGGCAAGGAAATGTCAATAACCAAAATTTACCTGTAAGCTCGTTAAATCCAAAATATATTTAATATCCAATCTTATATGTAAAATCTATACAGACTTAGAAGGACACTGAAGAACATCCAGCTAAGTGATTCAAAAGGCACACAAAAGGTGAAGGACAGTAAAGATAGCAAATCACATAATAACTTAAAACAAAACTTGAAATGTACAGGGTACAAAGAAAGCTAAGGAATGAAAATTTAGGGAAAAGAAAGTCAAACAGAACTACAATAACAACAGAGAAATCAGAACTCTAGTATAGCTTGGTCTGAAAAAGAAGTGAACAGAGATTTGGACGATTAACATGAAAAGGAGTCAGATTAAAACTGCAGTAATGGAAGCAAAGATTCTTCACTGAAAATAGTAAGGTTCTCATAGCTTCTTCAAAAAAACAATAAGTTTCTTTTCTCACATCTTAGAAATCTGTCAGTTATGGGGGAAAACTGACAGATTTCTGAAGCTTTATAGATTCATGAGGCTGAAAAGATATGGTTAAAAGGGAAACTAGAAAATCTAGTACTGGATTCACTCGAACACTGAAGAGTAAAGGTGCAGATTTGACAGAGAGGGAAAGTGATGAGTAATTACTCTAACACTGAAGAGAGAGATGCAGATTTGACAGAGAGGGAAAGTGATGAGTAATTATTTCTGAGTCAATAGTGTAAGTTATGGGTTAGAGAAGCTAATGTTAGAAAAATAGTTCATTTAATCAACATAGAATGTTGGTACTGGTCAAATGAATGCTGAAGCCAGATCAGTCACGGCATTAAAAGAGAATTGAATCATCAAATGAAGAAGAGAAAAAAATAAGGTCATAAAAAAGGAAACCAGTATAACATTTTGGAGCAAACGCTGCCTTAAATATAGGCCCAGCTACACGGGTAGAGTAGCTTTGTGTGATGTCATAATATTTAGGTCTCCATAGTATATTGGACACTACATGGTTGCATATTTGATTCACCTAGATTATTTGGGAGAAAAACAATAAGCAATTAGTACAATAACTTTAAACAAAATGTAAAATGGATAAGGTACAACGATAGAAACTTTTTTAAAGTTCCTGAACCATGGGGAGAAATGCTAAAGAAGAATGTGCTAACTTGGCATAAATATGTTTTCATACAAACTAACAGAATAACAAATCTCTGAAGACAAACATTCATTTATATAGCAACTTACATGATTTCAAGACTTCCCAATGTACTTTAAAGCCAGCAAAATATTCATGATGAGTGGTCAGTATTGTACGGAAATGGGACAACTGGAAAGGGCTATGAGTATGAGGAGTGAAAAGGGGAAAACAGCTGACTTTACATTTTTACAGTGAAAAAACTGGTGTTAAATGCAGAATGAAATGAAGAAAGATGGAAGATTAATCATAACCAATAGGGAAGTGATCTGAATTATATTGTAAGTACTTTTTGATACAATTGCTGACAACTTACAGAGTTACAGGGTCTGGAAACAGAGGCTACAGGCCTTAAGGGCAAAGAAGGGGCAATGTAAAAGGGAAATGAAGGAAAGTCCCCTTGAAGATTCAGTTGGCAAATATGAAGCAAATTGATGTGGAAACATCAGGAAACACCAGCTTTTATTTCAGTCTGTGGTATGTTTACTCCTTGATGCTAATATTTCTGTGACTCCTACAGAAGATAAATGATGAGCTGGTGTCAGGACTGGAATGGGGAGGTGAAGGTGGTGTAATGGGTAGTGGAAGCAAGAGGCTGGAAAATGCATGGACTGAGTGGTTTTACATCAAGTTAATGACAGGACGTGGCATGGATACAAACTTCTCTCCCATGGTGAACTGAATACCCTGCCAATATTCATTATCTAGGTTATTTGTGGAATATTCTGGAAGATCCTGAAGAACTGCACCTTTTAGGCAAAGGTGCGGGGAGAACAAAGTCAAAATAGATATATTTACATATTTGAGTAAAAAGGAATACTGAAGCATAATCAGTTACATTTAAAAAATTGTTGGAAATATTGTACCCAGGAAATTACTGAACACTGAATCATTGTGTTTGAACAACTTTATTTGAATTTCTTAAAACTATTCATTACCTTATTCATTGCAAATAAAATTCTTTTAATTTTGTCTGGTCTAAAAAGTTGCTATTAAAATCTTATAGTGTGAAGTTAAAGAGCAATCAGTTACTGACTTATAAAAAGGAAAAATGGAAACTCACTCTTACACAAGCACTGGCTGAGTGTCTCGTCTGGACAGAGTTGGCCTGGCAGGTAGCACTGAGATTGACATTTATGATTAGCGTGTCACAGCGTGTTAAGAAGCAGGTACCACAGACTTGTAAATTTATGCCTCATTCGCCGTATGTTGTAGGTGGGAAAATAGGGCAAATCATTTTTAAACAAGTATGAGAAACATTTTCTGATTCACATTCCGAGTAATGTTTTAGTCTAAAGCTCAGATAAGAATATGCAGGAGTTGTGAATGATTTTTGGAGGAGTGAGCACGTCCTGATTTTTCAATCACTTATAATATAAGGCGTTCCGCGATGCCAAACAGTAATTTTCAACTCAATTCGGGTTAAAGGCTTCTCTTTAATAAGTATATCTGGTAAAGCATTGGACAATTAGCTTAAAATACGCAGACCACAGCGTGTGTTTCTATCGCTGCACGTCCAGAAAACTGACGCAAGATCGATGCACGTGCATCCTAAGCAGTTGAAATCAAACTGGAAATTTAAGGCGTTGATCGTTGTTCGCATTATTTTTATCACTAAATTCAAATTCTTCTTTCTCTTCCACTTCTGGCATTTCAAAATAAGGGCCGTCGTTGAAGCAATACTCGTCTTTTGGCTGGGCTAGGAAGGGTAGTTTCAGTATGAAGCCGGTGATGGTCCCTCCCAGGACAGCGATGCCTAAACACACACCCATTGCCGCTAGTTGATACTGTGCTTGGTCCCATGCAGTTCGCCCACTTCCAGCCTTCAGTTGCGGGAGCACCCGGACCAGTTCGGCCAACCTCTCGTCGCCTTGCTTGGGGACTCTTTCGGGGAAGGTATCATACAAGCCGTGGCCGTACATCTCATCATTTGTCAATAGGATAGTCACAATGCCGCCTATCGCCCCTATGAAGCCGGGAATGCCGTGCAGGTTATTGATGCCACATACGTCTTGGATTTTGAGTCTTTTTGCGAGGAAGGGTGACAAGTATTTAAATCCCAACGTGCAGAGGACGGAAGCGATGCAACCTAAGGTGAATGCCCCGGCTGGAGTGACCATCATATCAGCAGCAGAGCCCACCGCCACACCACCGGCCAGGGCAGCGTTCTGGATGTGAGCGATGTTAATTTTGCCGCGCTTGTCCAGTAGGCTGGATATAGCGAAGGTGGTGAGGGTACACGAGCTGAGCCCTATGTAAGTGTGCAGCACAGCGCGATGCTGGCCGTCCCCAGTCGATGCAAAGACTGAGTTAAAACTTGGCCAGAAGACCCAGAGCAACAGGGTCCCCAGCATGGCCAACTTATCGGAGTTATAGTCTGGGCCCTCGTCCTTGTGCCCGTCTTTTAAACCGGGTCTGTATAACACCGTGGTGACACTTAGCCCGAAATAGCAAGCAAACAAGTGGATGGTGATAGACCCCCCGACGTCCTTGATTTTTAGCAGTTCTATAATAATCCACTCGGTTGCAGTGAATATTGGGACTTCCAGAAGAGCTAGAATGAGGATCTGCACGGGGCTGGTTTTGCCGAGCACGGCTCCGAAGGAGATCATGACAGTGGCACAGACGGCTTCAGCCGTCAGCAGGTTGTATACCCCGATGTGGATCTTGCCCTCGTAGAAGTGATAGAACCAGCCTTGCACTAGCAGAGCCCACTGAACGGAAAACACCGCTATCATAAAAGTGAAGGCGATTCCTCCGTAACCGTACTTCTTTAGGAAGCCCATGAGGAGTCCAAAGCCCACAAAGATCATCACCTGGATGTCTTGGAAAACAGGGAAGATTGCATAGAGTTGGTTACGGCTGTGATCAGTCTCATTGCCCTGGGCGGCAGCATCGGAGTGGTCATCATAAGTCACAAACAGTGCGATCAGCACAAGTAAAATCCCTTCCAGGAATATTACTAGGAAGGGCAGTCGGCACCGTACAGCGGACATCTCCCCCCTGAGGTTGTACAACAAAAGCTCCGCGGACTGTGTAGCGGTTTCAGCTGGTTTAGCACTGGTCACCCTGCGCCAGCCTGGTGTTTCTTCGCGTCCTAGCGCTGTCTGTAAAGGGCACCTGAAACTGCGCTTTTATATCCCGAAGGGAGCACGTGACTTGAACTTTGCTCATTCACTACACCGGCTTATTTTTTCATTAGTTAAAAAGTATAAATAATAAATTATTTGCTTTCCTAGTTAGATTCCCCCCCCCCATTACTTTCCAAAGAGTTACGGCGGACTGGTCAACGACCAGCCAGATTTTGTACGACACTTTCGAACGCTAGTTGACAAAGTAGTTTTCGAAGTGGATCTTTAATTATTTCTACTCGAAGCAGACTCGTTCCTGTTTGCAGAGCAGTCGGACTCCCCGCAGCGGTTTGAACTGGATTGTGGAAAGACTTGCTTTTATTAATAGTCTGGAACGTTTGTGAAATTGCTGTATACTGTAGTTTCTCCATGCCAGCTTGCCTCCACCATTCTTCGTGGTCAGTTTATCACCCATCGAGGTAAGTCGTAGTTCATGGTACCAGATGGCAGCGATTAGATAAACTATTATATATGGAACATGATGTCTACTGAAATGGAAGCCGGTACTTACCTACACCACTTGAAGAACTGTCTTGGTGTGTTCATGCTCGAATTGCCCACTGATTGCATGATAATAATCCGTGGAGATTTACGAACGTGCTTATAAGTCACATTTATTGCAGACTTTTTGCACTGCTGTAAAATGTTGGGGAGACGGCTGAAATGTCAATTTCTTGTATGAACCAAACCTCATAGCTTCTTTTAGGAACCTACGCTGTAGTCAGCAAAACCAGCAGCATTGCATGGAAATAGTCATATCAAACGTCTGATCTTCAACGAATCACAGAGCAATGAAAAAAAACTTCCATTTATATAACACCTTTCACAAGTTAGACCATAAAACATAGGAGTAGAATTAGGCCATTCTGCCCATCGAATCTGCGCCGCCATTCCATCATGGCTGATTTATTATCCCTCTCAATCCCATTTCCTGCCTTCCCCCCGTAAACTTTGGCACCGTAACTGTTTAAGAAATTATTAATCTCTGCTTTAAATACACTCGATGACTTGACCTCCACAGCCGTCTGTAGCAATGAATTCCACAGATGCAACTCAATCTGGCTAAAGAAATTTCAGATGTTATGAAACATTACTCTGTCGACAATTGGATGAGCCTTGCATTTTTGCGGCTCTCGCCATTCAGCTATTGTTCGTTAGTTATGTGTTGTGACGTATGACGTGGGCGATCATGATCTTTTCATAAATGTTCTTGGCAAATTTTGCCAAGTGGCTTGCCATTGCCTTCTTCTGGGTAGTATCTTTACAAGACGGGTGGCCCCAGCCATTATCAATGATCTTCAGCGGTTGTATGCCTGGCATCAGTTGTCGCACGAGCAGGACTTGTGATACGCACCGGCTGCTCATACGACCACCCACCAGCTGCTCCTATAGCTTTACCTGCCCCTGATTGGGGGGGGGGGGTTGTGGAGGCTAACCTTGCCTAAGGGTGACTTGCAGAGCAAACTAGCGCCTTACACCTCCCTTGGTAGAGTCGTCTCTCCGCACCGCCAGTCCCATTCATCCATAAGCTCCGTAATGTACTGCGCAGAGGGCTGAGGATGACTGTTCTTCCAGCAGTATTGCCCACTGCAATATTAAGAGGAATACTGTAGTTAGAGTGGATAGCCAGCGCCTCTTCCCCAGGGCACCACTGCTCAATACAAGATGACATGGCTTTAAGGTAAGGAGTGGGAAGTTCAAGGGGGATATTAGAGGAAGTTTTTTTACTCGGGGAATGGTTGGTGCGTGGAATGAACTGCCTGAGTCAGTGGTGGAGGTAGATACACTAGTGAAATTTAAGAGACTACTAGAGAGGTATATGGAGGAATTTAAGGTGGGGGGCGTTACACGGGAGGCAGGGTTTAAGGGTCGGCACAACATTGTGGGCCGAAGGGCCTGTACTGTGCTGTACTATTCTATGTTTTATTTTTTATGTTCATTCATTGTTGATCAACTGCGAGTACAAAGTCAACTTGCTGAGTTCAGTCTGCCTTTTTCTGACGTCAATATAGACATAAATATCTGCCGTGTATTCCTAGCATGGCGAATGGGAATGGTAAGTAAATTACTTGATTTTTAGTTAAAAGAGTTCATTTTTTAAACTACAGTGCAAGACGAACGACAGGATTTATTAAGTGGCTCTAAAATTTATATTCTCTTAGATAATCGTAAATGCAATTAAAATCTTAAAGTGCCTCCCATTCTGCATGCTTTGCTCTGTCCAAAGGTGTTGACTGACTTTTCACTGACCGATTACGATAATTTATTCACACCCTTTCACTGTGTGATAATGTTAGGTGTTCTTGATCCTTGCCCACTTCATCTTTCTCAAGTCTATGTCACTCAGTAACTCACAGGCAAAGGTGAAGCTTCTGTAATTACACAAATCCATGATGTCTCTAGAAGTCATGATGATTTCTGTCCAAGTAGATAACTTGACTGATGGTTAAGATTTCTGTCCAGTACTCCCACCCTGGGGTCCACAGACCCCCTACTTAATGATATTGGTCTATGGCATTAAAAAAAGGCAGTGGACGCCTGAGTTAGGTGAACCAGAAATTTCGCTAAAGGAAAATGACAACATATAAGTTTTTATTCAATCAAGACACTTCTTACCATTACATCCATCCCTCTACCTAATGTGCACCCAGGTGAACTGTTCCATCCAAGTGCAGACGTCTTATTGTTGAGCCTTATTTTTGCATTCTCTTTGACTCTTTAAAGATCAGGATATCATATCTGACCACCTTCTGCATGCAAAAGCCCTTCCTCTCCAACCACCTACCCCACCTAATTCATCCCTCCCTCCAATGTTGCTCGCCTTGGGCTAGCAGTCATTTTAACAGTCATTAATCTTAATGTTGTTTTTCCAACAAGTTAGACCTCATTTAGGAGTAAATATTTGAAAAAGTTACCTGTATAGGAATCCATCATCTAGCCTACTTGCTTTCGGCATGGTTGCAAAATAACTTTCTGAATCATTATTTAATGCTAACAAATCAAAATATGATTTCTCCTTATCGGCCTTCTGAATTCTACCTTCCTCATATTTTAACATTTAAGAGTTAGAGTTGCTTTTTTGCCAATTTAGCCACTTTTGCCAGTGAAATTTAGAATTTGAAGTCCTCTTCAGGGTTGAAATTAGCTTTCTTTTCCCCTAATCCTCCCTTCTGAATTTCTTTTCCTGGCATTATCAATGGTAGGTCCCAGTTCTGGTTATAATTAGATTATCTATGGAAATACATAGTACTATAGTTAGCAAATGCTATGTTGTGAGAAGGTGTAGTCGTCAGAGGAAAGAAGACTCTGTGTGCATGAACAAGACATAGAAACATAGAAAGTAGGTGCAGGGATAGGCCATTTGGCCCTTTGAGCCTGCACCACGATTCAGTATGATCATGGCTGATCTTCCAACTCAGAACCCTGTACAGTACCTGCCTTCTCTCCATACCCCCTGATCCCTTTAGCCACAAGGGCCATATCTAACTCCCTCTTAAATATAGCCAATGAACTGGCCTCAACTGTTTCCTGTGGCAGAGAATTCCATAGGTTCACCACTCTCTGTGTGAAGAAGTTTTTCCTCATCTCAGTCCTAAAAGGCTTCCCATTTATCCTCAATCTGTGACCCCTCGTTCTGGACTTCCCCAACATCGGGAACAATCTTCCTGCATCTAGCCTGTCCAATCCCTTTAGAATTTTATAAGACAGTTAATTTGCTTCTGGAACAGCAGTGATTGTGCTTCAAAATAATTACATGATATGACTTTCTTGGTGAATATGAGAGTGTAAGAGATGCTATGTAAATTTAACTCATCTATTTCCTTGCCCTGGACCTGTCCATTCCCACTAACATCAATGACACTTCAGATATCCTCTGCCATTTCAACAGTTTCCAATTCCCAAGTCCCTAATATAAATTTTGTATCACAGCCAAACAATCCCGCTTTACAAATGATCTGATGAAGGACCCCAAAACTAAAATGAGAACAGTTTTTCTTTCAACTGATACCACATGACCTGCTTAGCATTTCCAGCATTTTTTTTATCATTTTATTTTGGTGCTCTAGTATCTGCAGATTTTTTGTTATTAATTATTTTACTGTTGATGATAAAGTGCATGAACAACAATGACTTTGTTTTTAACAGCTGTGTTGAGGCAAAACAGGTAGTTCAAGAATGCAGAGAATAGCTGACTTATTTTTTCAAAACAATAGCATGTTAATTGAACATCTCTATGTAAAGCTAACACCTTTTACATGGCAGCTCTCTCTCACTACTGCACTTGAATAGTATACCTCCTGGTGTTTTTGCATTACATTTTGCACTTCTTATTCTGCCCAACTTTAAAAAACACCTTGAAATCTCACCAATGTACATGAACCATATCTCTAACATGTCTCACTGTTGTCTTTTTCCTTCCAGCATCGATAAGTGTCTTGGAATATACATCTACAAGTTCTCCACTCATATTGTTACAAAGTATTTGCATGCTTTGACAACGACAACAGGTTATTTTTATGTGGAATCATCTACCAAATCCAATCCTGTAGATATTTGATGGTTGACCATGCGCATTGGATAAAAGCTAAGACTAGCAACTTCTGTGTTTTGTTTTCTAAACTGTGGGAAATACAGGCTAACAGAGCAGTATACAGTGCTTTGATTGTGCTTTAAGTTATTGCAGTCATGAATCCCATGTAGGCTTTTATTCTGTACTACTCAGTGGAACTCCACACTGGATAAATAGTCCAAGGTAAATATAGTACAATTGAAATTTTAATTTTTTATCAGAAAAATATCAAAATTATTTTTCTCAACATCAGAGTCCACCCTGCACTTTGTGCATAAAGTATAACAAATCAACTGAATTGGATTTAAAGTTAATTGATAATGAACTGGTGATATATTTTATGATGGAGTAAACGGAATAACTTAAATTTCTATAATTCCATACAACTTAAGCATAGCAATAATAATACTGTCTAATGTTTACAGGCTGAATGAGGATCTTTGCATATTCTTCAATATTAGTCCAAAAGCTAAAACTGATGAAATGCTTTTGGTACAATGCATCCTTAGAATCAGTTTCTGTGTTAGAATCAGGTTTATTATCACTGACATATGTTGCATGATTTGTTGTTCTTCACATGAGATTATGCTTCAGGTTGAACTAGACTATTTAGAAATTCAGTATGTTACCTGGTCTCCTCATTTATCAATTGAACTCTTAATTTTTCTCTCTATTATAAAACTGACTTCTTCCAATGTGTAATATTTGTCTCCGTTCTTGGCTCAAATAATTTATTGCTGAAGCTTTCTTTCATACTTTCAATATACTGCCACTGAAAATCTGAAATGAGAATAGAATATCTGAAAATACTCAGTGAGTCAGACAGCATTTGTGGTGGAAGTATCAGAACAGATACATGGAGCAGCAGTCACTTTGGTTCTTCTCAGGACTATTTTCCTCTTTTTCTAAGTGCATTGATAACCCTGTTCTGATGGTTTCCTGGAAGATATCCACACTGTTAAACTCAGTAATATTGGTTTATTAAAAACTCACCCAATGGTCCCGCAGTTTTTAAAATTGTTCAAATTCATTCACATGTTCCTCCTTCCAAATACTGTAAATGCTTATTGCCCCACACTTCACTGCTGAAGTGTTGACCTGAGTTTCATGTCATTCAGAACAGAATCAGATTCATTTGAAATTGCTTTAATTTTGACCCTGTAGAGTCAATGAATAATTTTATACAATTGCACTTATATACAATTGACATAGAGTCCATTTGGGGACACTTGATCATGTATGTGCCCAGTTCCATTTGTGCTTGCAATTCATGAAATAACTTGTCAACCAGTCTTTTTTTCATCATTAAACAATGGTGACCTTTGAGACCAAAGACTGCTCTGGTTCAATGGACAAATTCAGATAGTTTAGTTGATTAAACATTGACTGAGAACCAATTGTTAAAAAGGAAAGCTCTAAAGATAATACAAAAACAGTTTCAAACAGTAGCAAGCTTGAAATATTTTGCAGTAATCATAAAAAAAATCTGTGAATGATAGCAGTGAAGATGATTGCAGCATTCTGGGGCAAAGTGAGGTCACAGTTTGATTCCTAGCTCCATATTCATATTTTAGTAGAATGCTTCATTATAGCTTTGAGGTTATTTGGTTAAATATTAATATGATCCAACATTAAAAATACAATGTCTTAAGGATTTAACCCTAAAATTTTTTCCATGATATTGGTTGGGTATAAAGTCAGAGAGGTAGGTAGCGTAATAATTAAAATTTTCTTATTTGTAAATATCTAAAAAATGGGATCTGGGCAAATTATATTTGTTGGACAACTGTTCAAAAGACATGAAACAGTTATCCAAGAATGAGTCATGAAAGCATATTATACCCTTCATCTTCCATATCAAAAAAGCTTGATCCATAACAGAAGGTTGGAAAAAAAATTAGACATAATAGGGCTTGATAAAATAAATTTGTTCAAACCAAAAAATTTACGAAATTGAAACCATATTCGTAGTGTATGTTTAACTATTGGATTAACCATTAGTTTATTCAATTTAGAGAGAACAAAGGGAAGTGAAGTTCCTAAAATAGAAACCAATGAAAACCTTTGTACAGAGTAACATTCAAGGTTTACCCATTGTGGACTTGGGATTATATCCCAATCTTGTGTCCAAAATATTAAATATCGAATATTAATTGCCCAGTAATAAAATCTTAAATTCGGCAATGCCAAACTACCGTCTTTTTCGGGCTTCTGTAAGTATTTTTTACTTAATCTGGGATTTTTATTCTGTCATATACAAGAGGAAATTTTAGAATCAACAGTATCAAAAAAGGATTAAGGAATAAAAATTGGTACCGCTTGAAATAGATATAAAAATTTAGGTAGAATAATCATTTTAATAGCATTGATTCGGCTGATCAATGATAAAGATGATGGGGACCATTTAGTAAACAATTGTTTAACCTGATTAATTAACGGTAAAAAATTGAACTTAAATAAGTCCTTATGCTTCTTAGTAAGTTTAACACCCAGATAAGTAAAATAGTCAGTAATCAATCTGAATGGTGAACGTCTATAAATGGGAACCTGCATATTTAATGGGAAAAGTTCACTCTTACTAAGATTCAATTTGTACCAGAAAAGTTGTTAAACTGAGCAAGCAGAGCTAAAACTGCCAGAATGGATTTCTCAGGGTTGGAGATATATAATAATAGATCATCTTCATATAATGATAGTTTGTGTATCTCATTCCCGCGGGTAATGCCAAATATATTAGGTGAGTCACGAATAGCAATAGCTAAAGGTTCCAGAACAATATTGAATAATAGTGGACTAAGAGGGCAACCCTGCCTGGTACCACAAAATAACTGAAAAAAAGGGAGATCTTTGATTATTGGTGAATACAGAAGCCGAAGGAGTAAGGTATATCAATTTAATCCAAGATATAAATATCGGACTAAAATTGAATTTCTCAAGCGTATTAAACAAATATGTCCATTCGACTCTGTCAAAAGCTTTCTCAGTGTCCCTTGAAATGACGCATTCTGGAGTTCTAGATGAAGAGGTATAAACAATATTCATTAATCTCCTAATATTAATCTCCTAATAACGATTTTTAATAAATCCAGTCTGGCCAACGGAAATAATTGAGGCAATACTTTCTCCAGTCTAGTTGCCAGTATTTTAGAAAAAACCTTGGAATCCACATTTAACAAGGATATAGGCCTATATGATGCACATTCAGTAGGATCCTTAGCTTTTTTAAGAATTAGTGAAATAGAAGCTCGATAAAAAGATTATGGTAATTTTCCTATAAATAATGCATCCTTATCAGAAGGGTTTAATAACAACTATTTATGATATAATTATGAAAATACAGCCAGGTATATCGGATAAAATTAAAAATGAATGGGAAAGGGAACTTCAACTTCACTTACCTATAGAGAAATGGGAGAAAAATTTTCAGTTAGTTAGCTCTTCCTCTATATCTGCTAAACATACATCGATACAATTTAAGGTGGTACAAAGGACTCATATGTCTGAAGATAAACTAGCTCGTTTTTACTCCCATATAAATCCTGTTTATGACAGATGTAGCTTCTTTGACTCATATGTTCTGGTCTTGCCCACTGTTGGAAAAATTTTGGAAAGATATTTTAAATATTATTTCAACAGTTTTGTGCATTGATTTACAACCTCACCCAATTACTGCAATTTTCGGTTTACCGATGATGGATCATGGCTCTTTATCCTCCTCAGCTTGTCAGATGATCGCATTTGTTACATTAATGGCTCAAAGATCCATCTTATTGAATTGGAAAGAGACCAATCCCCCTACTACATTTCAATGGTTTTCCCAAACCATATCATGTTTAAATTTGGAAAAAATTAGAGGTGTCATTTTTGATCCTTTGGTTAAATTTGGAAAGACCTGGAAGCCATTTATTTAACACTTTCATTTGATGTAGCTTGACCTTTTCTGAATCCTTTTTAGTAACCTAGAATATATGGATAGAGGAGCGGAGTTGACGACATTAATGATTGTATTCAATATATTAGCCCAGCCTTGTTTTGATTTGTTTCGATCAGTTTTAGTTTTTTTGTTACAAAAATTTAAAAAAATACGATATGTTTTATACTTTTATGAGAACGCAGTTGAAGTGTTTTTAGATTGAGGTATATTTTACTCCAAGAGTGAAGAGCGCAGATCAACTTTTGGATACATTGTTTCGACTGAACAACCCACATCTATAAAAATATAAAGTAGTAAATAGTGGAGATTCAGTTTCCTGCTTTGTGTCTAATGTTCTGAAAACAGTATAATCATTAAGGGATGTATCTGTTGAACAATTCTGGTCATGTATTGTAAAGGGAAAACTGTTTCATCAGTCCGATTTGTTTTCACTTGATGCAATTTTGTACCTTGTGTAAATAATGTCTCGCAAGATTCTGCATTCAAAGCTAAAACCGGTACAGATGGTGTTTACTTCCAGAATTTTCAGTTTTTATTTAAATTATGGTATATGCCATTGTGAAGGCAATTAGCATTGTGTACCTTCACTTTTAAATAATGAGAAATTATAAACTGGATGTATCATAATTTTTTTCATTTACATGTACTGTACTTATATTACATGTACATATTTGCCTATATATGAGTAAGTTGCAGTTACATTTATATTTATTTGGTTACTAAACATGTATGACATAAGATATAAATAAAATTCAGTTTCATATCTGACTTAAGATGTCTGATGATATCATTAATAACATATGAAGTTTGAGCTATTATCATTGTTATCAAACATCAGTTTTGATGTTAAGTCTGTAGAGACTTGGGGTGGGATCACACTATATAAAATGTGTAAGGAAGTGCCAACATATATGAGATTCTGTTGACCATTATTTTGCCAACATTGTTTAACAATTGGAAAAAAATATTAATCCTTTGTTCACATGATCAACAATG
This sequence comes from Mobula hypostoma, assembly GCF_963921235.1. Taxonomy (NCBI): domain Eukaryota; kingdom Metazoa; phylum Chordata; class Chondrichthyes; order Myliobatiformes; family Myliobatidae; genus Mobula; species Mobula hypostoma. The sequence goes on from NC_086098.1 coordinate 199,239,344, forward strand.
AACACTTTTATGCCAACATCACGGAGTGCAGTTTGATTTCATTACTTTCTGCACTAGAATCTCTTTATCAACATAAAAATGATAGCATTAACAAAGCAGGCTCATTTCAAATAATGCTGGTTCAATGTAAATTAGACAGTTAAATAATTTACATCACAAGTCCTGTTTAGCTATCATAGATGTCCATCAAGATTATTATTTGTTAAAGTTTTTAGTTGAAAGCTTATCAATCTGAAATGGAAACATTTAAATCTTGTTCTTCATAGGTGCTTGTCATGCATTGAGTATATCATTATTCTTTCTATTTAATATTCCCAGAGTCAGTTATTCTAGGCTGAAGCAAGTAAGCCGTAAGCTACAGTGATGGCTTGTATATACTGTAAGCATAAGGACTTAGAAATAGCGGGAGAAGACTACTTGACTCTGCAAGTCTGTCCTGCCATTCCTTTAACATCATGGTGGACCTGCTGCATCACTGCCACTTTCCTCCACCATCTCTATATTTCTTGATCTCCTTCATATCAAGAAATGTACAAATCTGTGCTTTGATTGACTCAGCGATAGACTCTCCACAGCTCTACAGAGCAGAAAATTTCAAACTTTTTACTACCTCCTGCATGAAGAAATTTCTTCTCATCTCAGTCCTAAATGGCCTACCCCCTATTGTGACACAAAACCCCCATGCTTTTAGATTTCCCTGTCAGGGGAATCACCTTCAATGTATTTAGTCTGTTGAAACTTGTAAGAACACACATAAAATGTTGGAGAAATGAATAGGCTGCATCAATGGAGAAAAATGAACCGTCAACATTTCAGGCTGAGACGCTTTACCATAGCTGGAATGAAAAAGGGCAGCTGCCCTAGAACGATAGAGTAAGGGGAGGGGGAGGGGCAAGAGCTGGCCATTGATTGTTGAATAGAGGTGAGAGGGGAAGCCAGGAGGGCGGGAGAGGGGGATAAAAAGTAATGATGTAAGAGGCTGGGAGATGATAGGCAAACGAAGTACAGGCTGAAAAAGAAGGAATCTGATCGGAGAGGCCGGTAGATCATGGACTAAAAGCAAGGAGGTGGGGAACCTGAGGGATGAAGTTGAAGATGGTGGGCTGGTCATAAAGGTGAGGAAGAGGAAAGAGAAGGGATAAAGAGGCCACAAGTCTAAGGAAAAGAAAGGTATGTTGAACAGGTAATGTCATGGCAGTGCTCAGGCAGGACAAACTGGAGGGATTGTCTACTGAAGCTACATGAGTTAAAATGAGAAACCAGAAAAGACGACCATGTTAATGGAATTATATTATGGAACTTACAATAGTCAATGGGATTTAGATGAGCTCTGTAGAGACCTAGCAGATAGATGCAAGAAAAATAATGTTGTGATAGTAAGTGATTTTATCCTTGTATTCTGACTGGAATTCCTATACAGTAAAAGGACTGGATGGAATAAAGTTTGTCAAATATGTTTCAAAAAGTTTTGTTAATAAATATATAGAGGTAACAACCAGAGATAGTACAGTACTGGATCTCCTATTAGGGAACGAGCAAGGGCAGGTGACAGAAATGTATGTAGGTGAACACTTCGGATCTAATGATCACAATTCTATTAGTTTCAAGATAATTAAGGGGGAGGATGGGACTGATCCTCACGTTGAGATTCTAAGCTGGAGAAAGACCAATTGTAATAGCATCTGTCAGGTATGGACAGGTTGTTGTCTGGCAAATGGATGCATAGTAAGTGGGAGGCCTTCAAAAATGAAATATTAAGAGCACAGAGTTTTTATGTTCCTGTCGGAATAAAACTTTAACATTCAAGGGATGTTGAAGCCCTGCTTAAGAAGAAGAATAGATGCAAGACAGGTGTATGCAGCAAGGAACAAATGAGGCATCTCGGAGTATGAGCAATACAAGAGAACACTTAAGAGGAAAATCAGGAAGGCAAAAGGAAGTTTTTAGGTTGCTTTGGCAGACAAGGTCAAGGAGAATCCCAAGGGCTTCTACAGATGCATTAAGAACAAAAAGATAGCAATGGACAAATTTGCTCCACTTGAAGATCATTTATGCTTGGAGCCAAAATAGACTGGGGAGATCTTAAGTGGATTTTTTGCATCCATATTTATCTGGGAAATGGATACAGAGTCCATAAAATTGAGGCAAAATAGGGCAAATTGGCTGAAAAATAGCAGTGGAATGTAATTCAGACAAGTGCGAGGTGTTGCACTTTGGGAGGAGAAAGCAGGGCAGGACTTACGCAGTGAATGGTGGGGCCCTATGGAGTGTGCTAGAGCAAAGGGATCTGGGATTACAGATCCATAGTTCCCTGAATGTGGTGTCACAAGTAGATAGGGTCATAAAGAGAGCTGTTGGCATGTTGATTGGCCTTCATGAGTCAGTGTATTGAGTACAGAAGTTGGAATGCTGTGTTGAAGTTGTGTAAGACATTGGTGCAGCCACATTTGGAGTATTATATGTAGTACAGGTCACCTACCCAGAGGATTGAAAGAGGACAGATAAAATATACAGGGAAGTTGCTGGGACTTGATGACCTGTGTTTAGGGAGAGATTGAATAGATTACGACTTTACTTCCTATAGCATAGGAGAATTAGGGGAGGTTTGATAGAGGCAAACAAAATTATGAGAGGTATTTATCGGGTAAATGCAAGCAAGTTTTTCCACCTTGGTTGGGTGTGACTAGAACTAGAGGTTATGGGTTAAAGGTGAAAGATGACATTTTTAGGGAGAACCTGAAGGAGAACTTCTTCACTCAAAGGATAGTACGAGTATGGAATGAGCTGTCAACAAAAGTAGTGGATGTGTGTTCAATTGCAATATGCAAGAAAAGTTTGGATAGATACTGTACGTGGATGGGATGGGTATAGATAGCTGTGGGAGGGGTGTGGGTCAATAGGACTATGCAGAATAACAGTTTGGTGTGGACTGGATGGCTTGAAGGGCCTATTTCAATGCTCTATGAGTCTAACCAATTGGGGTTTTGCAAAAGAAACTTGTTCTTCACAAATATGATAAGTGTCCTGTTCTTTGATTTCATAGATGGTGTTTTCATTCTGAGTGCTGTTTCACTTTGCATGTTGATGACACATAAAGGGGTTCAAGCCCAATTTGCCTTCTGATCAACTGTTCACGGCTCTAACTTCATCTATTTATTATTTAGTTATATCCTTTTCAAACAAAATCTTTTCAGTTCTCTTTATTCCTGGAATGATTATGTCAAACTAATTTTCCATGGTTGCTAAATCATTGATTTTTTTTAACCTTTTCATCAATTTTTATTTACCTTGTCAAAACTTCTCAGTATATTTCATACTTATTTTGACCTCTTGTAGTCTTTTACCACACATTGTAACTCACTCTTATATCAAGCAGCAAAATTCTACTTGCACGGATTTGTTTGCATTTTTTTTTAAAGATGGGTTTTAAGTGAACTACCAGATTGACCAAAGGAAAAGCGCTAATGAAATTGATTAGTGGATGATACAAAAAATACACTTAATAAAGTGTCAGTTTATCTGTTGAATGGGATGCAGTTAAATCATTTTAACATTAACAACCGAATGGCTGGACCACAGAATAGCAGATTTAACAAAGTATAAAACATCTTGATTAAATTAGTATGGTTAAATCATTTGCAATTCTGTTATTTGCTGATTCATTAAATTTGATTTACTAAAATAGATATTACATTGATTGGAGAATGACAAAATTAATTGATTCAAAGGGAAAGAATAATTCCCAGATAAGTTTAAAGCTGCAATTCAGTAAAAAATGCATTGGACAATAACCTCAGTGAGGGTCCATTGATCTCCTACAAGTTCAATGAATATCCCTAGTAAAGAATTAATTTTTTTAAAACAAGTTCTCCAAATTTTACTGATCTTTTCTTTTAGAACAGCTGTACAACTTGCACATAATTTGGAGTACATGTAATGATTTTGTGTACAAAGTTAGAAAATGCTCACTATACTAAGGGACAAATGACACAGGAGCAGGTTTGGCAGTCTTTCAAACCTACGCAACCATTACGTGAAAACATGACTTTTGTATTGTGATTATATCCACTTACTTTGCTTTCATATCTCCCAATTCTCAAGGTTAGCAAAAATCTGTTAATCTCACAACTAAACTTATTAGTTGTAGATGAGAGTTCCACACTTTCAATAGCCTTTGTCTGAATGGCCTGACTCCGATCTTAAGGCTATGACATATTGTCCTAAGTTTCTCACTAACAGAGAAGGTTCTCACAATCTTTCTTTCAAAATCTAAAATCAAAGACCTCCCTGTTTCCTGCATTTCTTGCAAAACTTCAGTGAAACAAACCTTACCTTATTAACTAGCACTTGGAATCTTTATTTGATTATGGTGAATTTTGCTCTAAATCTTCCAGTGTTATTATCCATTTGTTAACGTGTAAAGAGTAGGGCATTCTATTGTTTACTTTGAGGTAGTGGAAGAAGCTGTTCAAATGCATCCTTCCTCATTTCTTACCAACTCTTTAAATACAAAGATTGACATTCTTTAGTGCTCTGATTTTGGATCTTCTCAAATGCATCCTAAAATTTCCGTAGGCATATTGCAAACTTTATAGCATATAATTAAATACTGAGTACTTTCTTCATGGATATTTTGTAACTAACACTAAAATTTTTATACTTGGACTCTGAAACAATGTATTAACTTGGATTTATGAGGCCTTACAATTACTTGTTATTTATAGAACATAGAAAACCTACAGCACAATACAAGCCCTTTGGCCCACAATGCTGTGCCGAACACACACTTACTTAAAAATTACCTAGGCCTCTATTTATAATAGCCCTCTATTTTCCTAAGCTCCATATACCTATCCAGGAGTCTCTTAAAAGACCCTATTGTATCCACCTCCACCACCATCGCCAGCACCCATTCCACGCATTCACCACTCTCCGTGTAAAAAATTTACCACTGACATCTCCTCTGTACCTACTTACAAGCATCTTAAAACTGTGCCCTCTCATGTTGAATTTCAACAATGCTCCAAGTGCTCATTTTGTTTGATTTTTTATCATAAATATGTTGTTTACTCTGCTCTGCTTTTTATTATTAAAAATTGAACTGAGAACATTCCAGAAGAGTACAAGTTTTTATATCAACAATAAAATTTTTAATAATATGCATCAATAAACCTTCACCTACCATACATTGGGATTGTCTTTTCAAATACACAGTTCGAAATGTTATTAGAAATTGTCTTAATAGCATCTTTCCCAGCTTTCTTACTATTGCATCCAAATTTAAAATAGTTTGAGTTCAAGACATCTGATGTTAATTTATAAATTTTGGGTACCAAACTTTGCTTCTCTGCTACATCTCAATCCCTCCTTTGGCTTTGGGGTGTCAGATTGTCCAAGATATATCTTCTTCTTAGGCATTCCCTCAGGATCAATCTTGACACTTGGTTTCATCCTGATTCTGAGCAATTCAATGCAAGAGATTCAAGATGATTACAGACCAGGCACTGCTGCAAAGAATTCAGTGGATGCACACATAGATGTGTTCTGATCATAACCTAAACAAAAGTACACAACTTTTTTTTTAATGCCTCCCCTTGATATTTGAAGTATTTTGAATTTTGGAATATATAATAAGATATCTTGGGATCGCCATCATTTCCAACTCTGAATTTATGTGTTACCTGTACGCTGTCTTTGTCTTACACTTGTTCACCACACATGTACTTACAGTAGAAACTATTACATACCATTAATATAATGAAAGTATAACAAAAGCAGACCACAGCATGGGGAGAATACCTGAATTAGCTGTATGCAACAGCAAACAGTGGCAGGTTTTCTGTCTCCTCCTATGATGCTGTGTTTTATATAAAAGGTTAAGGTACACAGTATTTGTATTTTACTTCTTTAAAGTTTTATGTATAGAGTATGCCAATTGAGTACATAAGGCATTGATTTGCTGCAGTTTGGTGTTTGAACAGCAGGCAATCAGTGATCAGAATTGATTGGCAAGAACAGATTAAAATAAGGCAGGGGCAAGTGGAGCTGTTATTATTGGAGTAGCCTTTCTTGGAGTGATCAGTGTTAGAGTGGTTATTTGGGGCGTCAGCGAGGAAAGGCATGCTGAAGGCAAAAAAGCTGTAGCTAGGTTTTTTTCCAGTTTATTTATTGTTTTTTATTATTGTTTCCTTCTTTATATTTGCACAGGTAGAACAGTAGGGATGCCAGTTGATAGTTGAATTCTCCTCTTGTGGGGTATGGGACACCTCCAGTCTCCCTGAAGACTTCACCTGCAAGAAGTGCATCCAGCTGCAGCTTCTAACACTCTGTGTTAAGGAGTTGGAGCTGGAACTGGATGAATTTCGGATTATTCTGGAGGCTGAGGAGGTGATGGATAGGACATATAGAGGTAGTTACACCTGCAGGACACTGGAGATCGTGGAACAATCAGGATGGGAAAAGTGGTTACACAGCCAAACTCCTGTGGCCATCCCCCTCAACAGCAGGTACACAGCATCATTTTGGATACTGTTGGGGGTGATGACCTAGCAGAAGAGAGTCACAGTGGTCAGGTCTCTGTCACTGAGTCTGGCTCTGCAACTCAGAAGGAAAGGGGGAGAAGATTTGAGTTGTGGTGATAGAGGATTTGTTAGTTAGGGGAACAGAAAGAAAGTTCTATGAACAAGCGTGAGTCCTGGATGGTATTTTGCCTCCTGGATGCCAGGGTCTGGGGCATCTTGGATTGAGTCCTCATTATTCTTAAGTGGGAGTGTGAACAGCCAGAGATTATGGTCAATGACATAGGCAGGAAGAGGGACAAGGTTCTTCAAAGTGAGTTCAGAGCGTTAGGTGCTAAGTTGAAGAACAGGACTACAGGGTTTTGATCTCAGGATTTCTACCTATGACACCTGCTAGTGAGGCCAAAAATAGGAAGCATAAGATGTAGCTAAGGAGTTGGCGTAGGAGGGAGGGCATCAGATTTTTGGACCATTGGGCTCTCTTCCAGGGAAGGTGGGAGCTGTACAGAAGAGATAGTCTGCACCTGAACTGGAGGGGAACTTATATCCAGGTAGGAAGGTTTGCACGCTGGTGGGGGCGGGGAGGGCAGAGAGGAGGATGCTTAACTGGAGATGCAGGGGAATGGGATCCAGAGTGGAGAGGTTGTAGAGACAGTTATTGTTAAGACCTCAGACAAAGTCAGGGGTCAAAAGATTGAGCACGGTGTGACTAATGTTCTGAGCTGTGTATATTGCAATGAAACAATTATTACAGGAAAGGCAGATGGGCTCAGGACATGGATCAACACATGAAATTATGATATTGTAGCCTTTAGTTAGACTTGGTTGCAGGAGGAGCAGGACTGGCAGCTCAATGTTCTGGGGTTTTGTTACTTTAGATGTGATTGCGCGGAAGGGATTGGGGGGGTGGTGGCGTTACTAGTCAGGGAAAATGCCATGTCTGTGCTCAGTCAGGACAGACTGAAGAACTTGTCTAGTGAAGCTTTATAGGTGGAAATGAGGAAATAAAAAAAGGTATGACCATGTTAATGGCGCTATATTATAGACCACCCACCAATCCACAGGATTTAGAGGAATAAATTTGTAGAGAGATTGCAGATTGATGCAAGAAACATAAGGATGTTATACTAGGTGATTTTAACTTTCCACATATTGACTGGGAGTCCCATACTGTAAAAGGATAGAGATGGTCAAATCTGTTCAGGAAAGTTTCCTTAATCAGTACATAGAAGTCCCAATGAGAGACAGTGTGATACTTGTATGATATTAGAGAATGAGACAGGGTAGGTGACAAAATTTTGTGTAGGGGAGCACTTTGCAACTAGTGACCACAATGCCATTAGTTTCAGAGTTATTGTGCAAAAAGGTAGGTCTGATCTGCAGGTTGAGATCCTAAATTGGAGAAAGGCCAATTTTGATGGTATCAGAAAGCATCTTGCAAATATGGACTTAGGACAGGCTTTTTTCTCCAAAGGTGTACTTGGTAAGTGGGAGGCCTTCAAAAGTGAAATTTTGAGAGTACAAAGCTTGTACATACCTCTCAGAATAAAAGGTAAAGATAACAGATTTAGGGAATCTTGGTTTTCAACAGATATTGAGTACAGGAGATGGGGTATTATGTTGAAGTTGTATAAGACATTGGTGAGGCCTAATTTGGAGTAATGTGTACAGTTATGGTCCTCTACCTACAGGAAGGATGTAAATAAAGTTGAAAGAGTACAGAGAAAATTTACAAGGATGCTGCTGGGACTGAATGACCTGAGTCATAAGGAAAGGTTGAAAAAATTAGGACTTTACTCCATTGAACATAGAAGATTAAGGGGAGATTTGATGAAGGTATACAAAATTATGAGGGTGTACAGAGAAGGTAAATACAAACAGACTTTTTCCATTGAGTTTGGGTGGGATTACGACTGGAGGCCATGAGTTAAGGGTGAAAGGTGTAATGTTTAAAGGGAACATGAGGGGAAACTTCTTCACTCAGAAGCTCATGAGAGTGCCAGCGCAAGAGGTGCATGACATCTCAACTTCAAAGTTTAAAAGAAGTTTTGATAGCTACTGTGGTAAACCATATATATATGTTGTAACTGGGTTACCTCCTCTGCTGACTGCCCCTGTGACTCCTCCCACAGAACCCTGAATAAAGGCGATTTCGCCATTGATCCTCCTCCTCAGCCCAGGGGCAGACACTCAGCATGGAGGTCACATTTTACTGCGAATAAAAGCCTTTCAGTATTTACCCTACTTCCAGTCTTTTGGAGTAATTGAAGGTGCATCAGGTACATAGATGGTAGGTGTAAGGAGGGCTATGGTCTGGGTGCAGGTTGATGGGAGTAGGCATTTTAAATGGTTTGGCAACAACTAGGTGAGCCAAAGGGCTCATTTCTGTGCTTTTCTATGACTAGGACTCCACAAAAAACAATCAGGATTATAGAATTGTTCTGGTGTTTCAACAGCAAAACTTTAAAAATTGAATGCTGTGCTTTTTCTTAAATTTCTGCAACCTGCCTGCTGAGTATTCACGATTACCTTCAGTTTTCAGTTCATCGTGATACACCTTTGCTTGTTTCATGATCAGCATACTGTTAAGCGGCATGTATTCACTCTGATGCTGACAATACATGAACAAGATCTTCATTTTTCACTGTATCCAGAATGTTTCTGTTTGTATTAACTTCCGCTCATTACATATGTGAGGTCACTTCTCAGAACAGTCTGTGCTGCTCAGAGACCTGCTCATCACCTGGGAAACTTTCCAGTGTCTGGTACAATTTTCCATTTGTGACATCACTGTCAGTGCTAAAAAAAAATTTTAGAAAAACAAGAGAAAACCTACAGATGCTGGAAATGCAAGCAACACACACAAAATGCTGCAGGAACTCAGCAGGCCAGGCAGTATATATGGAAAAAAGTACAGTCGGCGTTTAGGGCCAAAACCCTTCAGCAGGACTGGAGAAAAAAAACTGAGGAGTAGATTTGAAAGGTGGGGGGAGGGGATAGAAAAATGCCAAGCAATAGGTGAAACTTGGAGGGGGACGGATGTAGCTAAGAGCTAGGAAATTGATTAATGAAAGAGACAGAAGGCCAAGGAAGAAACAAAAAAGACGGGGGGGGGGGGTGGTGGCGGGGAGGAGGACCAGATGGAAGTGATGGGTGGACAAAGGAGATAACATGAGAGAGGGACAAGGGGATGGGAAATGGTGAAGGGTGGGGGAGGGGGGGAGAGTGGATACGTTACTGGAAGTTTGAGAAATCACTGTTCATGCCTTCAGGATGGAGGCTACCCAAATGGAATATAAGGTGTTGTTCCTCCAAATTAAGTGTGGCCTTATCCCAATAGTGGAGGAGGTCATGGATGGACATAACAGAATGGGAATGGGAAGTGGAATCACAGGGAGATTCCACTTGCTCTGGTGGATGGAGAGTAGATGCTCGTAGAAGTGGTCTCCCAAGCTACATCGGGTCTCACCGATACACAAGAGGCGACACTGGGAGCACTGAACACAGTATATGACTCCAACAGACTCACAGGTGAAGTGTCGCCTCACCTGGAAGGACTATTTGGGGGCCCTGAATGGTAGTGAGGGAGGAGGTGTAGGGGCAGGTGTAGCACTTGTTCTGCTTGCAAGGATAAGTGCCAGGAGGGAGATCAGTGGGGAGGGACTAACGGACAAGGGATTTGCGTAGGGAGCGATCCCTGCAGAAAACAGAAAATGGGGCGAGGGGGGAGGGAAAGATGTGGGATCTAGTTGGAGGTGGCGGAAGTTTTGGAGAATTGTGTGCTGGATGCGGAGGCTGGTGGGGTGGTAGGTGAGGACAAGAGGAACCCTATCCCCGGTAGCGTGGCAGGAGGATGCGGTAAGAGCAGCCGTGTGTGAAACAGAAGAGATGCAGTTGACGGCAGTGTTGATGGTGGAGGAAAGGAAGCTTTCTTTGAAAAAGGAGGGCATTTCCTTCATTCTAGAATGAAAAGTCTCATCCTGAGAGCAGATGCGGTGGAGACGGAGGAATTGAGAGAAGAGGATGGCGTTTTTATAAGTAGCAGGGTGGGACGAGGTATCGTCTGGGTAGCTGTGAGAGTCCGTTGGTTTATAATAGACATTGGTGGATAAGTTGTCTCTGGAGCTAGAGATAATGAGATCGAGAAAGAGAAGGGAAGTGTCAGAAATGGACTAGGTGAATTTGAGGGCAGGGTGGAAGTTGAAGACAAAGTGGATGAAATCGACAAGTTCAGCAAGGGTGCAGGAAGCCGCAGCAATGCAGTCATTGATGTAGCATAGGAAAAGTGCGGGACGGTCACCAGGGTAGGCTTGAAACATAGACTGCTCCACGCAGACAATAAACAGGCAGGCATAGCTGAGATCCATGCGAGTGCCCATGTCTACCTCTTTTTTTTTGGAGGATGTTGGAGGACCCAAAGGAGAAATTACTTAGGGTGAGGACAAGTTCCGCTAGGCGGAGGAGCGTGGTGGGGTGGGGGTGGGGAACTGGTTGGTTTTGGTGTCCAGAAAGAAACGGAGAGCTTTGAGGCCTTCCTAGTGGGGAACAGAGGTGTTTTAGGACTGGACGTCCATAGTAAAAATAAGACGATGGTCGCCAGGGAACCTGAAATCCTTGAAAAGATCAAGAGCATGTGAGGTGTCACAGATGTAGATGGGAAGGGACTTTACCAGGGGGGATAAAACAGAGTCAAGGCATGCAGACATGAGTTCTGTTGGGCAGGAACAAGCTGAAACAATGGGTCTACCTGGACAGCAGGTTTGTAGATTTTGGGTGGAAGGTAGAAACAGGAGGTTGAGGGGTGCAGTCTTACTTCCAGTTCTCATCTTCCAAGACATTTAATGATCAATTAATGTGAACATCCAGCCAGTTCTTGAAAATAATTGATGACTAAGTGTGAGATCTTATCAATAAAAAGCAAATGCTGAGCCAATTTAAATTTGTATGCAAATTCTGGAAATTCACAGCTTGATGCATCTCTTAGTACTCAGAATTTACTGATTGATTTGCACATCAATAATAGCATGTGCGATTAATATGGCATATCTTCCAAGCCAGATTTGTTCACTGTTCTCCACGTAGCCTGCTATTAAAATGGGAATGTATTAATAATATATTTATTTAAAGAAAGATAAAAAGTACAGAAGAATGAAAACAGAAAGACCCATTAAGTGGATAACAGGAATTGGTTAGATGACTAATATATTCTTGACATGGACTCTAACGTTGCAGACACTGCACCTTGAATCTACAATAGCAGTCAGCTTTTACTTTGTTTTTCCTAGACTCACTCCTTGTGCTTCACTTCAACATTCCCTGATGATGCCACTTTAGAACTGCCTTAACCTTACCTCTTTGTCAATTTGTATCTTTCTTCTTCTGATCTTTTACTGTCACCATCTATAACTAATATAAGGAGCTGCTGCTGTCACAATTTGACCACTCACAATTGTGCACTAAAAAGGCCTGGTTCACTCTGTGTCATTCATTCCTCTAATTATTGCAACTGAGGTATGGACGTAACCATAGTTGGATCTATCCTTGACCATGATGCAATAGAAATTATCTTGGACTTGTTGATGGATGAGCCAGAGCTACATTTTTTAGTATTTTTTTCTGGTTCCTTAACTTCTCTTCAAACACTGCAGTCTTTTCTTGAGCGGGGAGGAAGAGAAGACAAATGAATCAATAGTGGAATGAAAGGCAGAGAATCATGAGAACATGAACTAGAATGAGGGACAAATTCTTCACATTCCCCTTCACGTTATTTTTTTGCTAACACCCAGAGTAAGAGGCGTTTATGATACAATCACAAGTCCATCTTCTGCCACCATGCATCAGCAAAATGTATTACTATTATTTTGTATACATATCGTTCTTAAATAATTTGGCAATTGGTTTACTATTGTCACATATACCAAGATAAAGTGAAAAGCTTTTGCTTGGGTGTCATATAGACTGATTATTCCATTCCAAGTAAAATTGCACAGAGTACAGTATTAAGGATTAAAAAAATTTCAGTGCCAGTTAATCCTCAAAGCTTTCAAGCACAGTGCATAACAATTTGACGACCATCTTTAAATGGGTTCTCTCATGGATTCTGAAACTAATGTCGTTATTAAACCACATTGGGCAAGTGAAGCTATTGTTGGAACAGGAAGATAGAGGACAAAGAAACGGGGAATTTGAGGGATTGGGGAGTAATGACGTGGCTGTTCATCATACACTACCCCTCCCACCAGCATCATCGCCTCACACTTACCCGAGAGCCTCTGTAAGTGCAACGTCGTCAAAGATGGCAGCGGCCAGCAAGTGATGGCGGCCGTGTCAAATCTCCTGAATTAAGAAGACGATTTCAATCATAGTTTCGAATCTGAAACAACGGGTTCATTCCAGAACCTGGCGCTGCCGAGAGTGCTGATATTTGAGAGGTGAATGGACATTTTGTTTTTCGTGTTATGTATCTTGTCGATGAGTTGGAATAAATGCCGGTAGTGATCCGTCCAACCTAACGCGATGGTGGTCGTGGTAAAGCCCCACCTCCTCGCTGACATTTGATTGGCATAAGAAGGGCAGTAGCATTTCTGATTGGTTCACAATGCTTGTCAATTTGCGATGACAACTGTTAAGTTTGGTTGTGGTGGTCGGCTTGTCCTGGGTAGTCGCCGCCTGTAGTAGTAAAATCCTGACCCTAACTCACTATTCCGGAGAAGTTGATCAGTACTAGGTGGCTGCAGTGATCTTCAGCATATTTCTGAAATTTCAATTTTACATAAGTTTCTCAGTTGTTTTCTCTTTTCAGTTTTGAAAGAGAAACCAACCCACTGTGTCTCCTAGCCGGCAATTTAATTTACTGTCAGAGGTAATCTACTTTGCTTCGTATAATATATTCTGGAGATGGCAGAATTAATCCTTTACCACCAAGGTGAAACGTACATGTGTAGTTCATTTTCTGTTATTGTTGAACCTTAAATCAAGAAAACTGCCTATCCTTAATGACTAGCTGTTCCTTCAGTTAGTCCTGACGAAGGGTCTCGGCCTGAAACGTCGACTGTACCTCTTCCTAGAGATGCTGCCTGGCCTGCTGCGTTCACCAGCAACTTTGATGTGTGTTGCTTGAATTTCCAGCATCTGCAGAATTCCTCGTGCTTGCCTCCTTAATACGTGTTATATTTCAGGATCTGTGCGTTACCGGCAACGCCGACATTTATTGCCCCGTCCCTTTTGAAGGGTTATCGTATCACTCGTGCCTTAAAACTAGATTTTCATTCTCTAGCGTTTTAAAGAGTGTGGGACGATCTTTTGAAGGATAAAATCCCGAGGGAGCACGAAAGGGTAAATATGAAGATATTTCCAAGTCAGAATGGTCTGTAACATATAAAATGACTTGTAGATGGTGGTATTCTCGTGTGGATGTTCGTTTCTGAAGTTAATATACCTATACATTTGCGAGATATTATTGGGATGGATATGAGTAGGAGGTACTTTTTCTTTGGCTACCAGTAGCTGTATGTTTTGTAGAAATAGTACAGGCTTCAATTATGTGTGTTATTGGAAGTTGGAAATGCGATGCCCATCACGATGACTTCTTTGTCCTTGATGGTGTTGAATTTGAAAGTTGTTGCATCTATACTCATCTAGACAAGTAGGGGGTATTCTGCCACACTTGTGACTTATTCCATGTTTAAGTATGAAGAGTAATTGCTGCTTGATAGCACTGACAATGACACCTCCCATCACTTTGCTGATAATAGAAACTAGATTAACTAAATTTGTCCAGCCTTTTATGGGTAAGATAAATTTGGGCAGTTTTCCCACAGTCTTCCAACCCAGCAGATGAACCATGAGGAGCAGTTAGTTCTAGATTTTGTAAGTCTTTAGTAATACAAACTTGGGTGCACTTTGATCACATCAGACTTGCTATATCCAGTCCTATGAGCTGCTGCTTGACATCACTTTAAGTGAATTGAATTGGCTTCTTGGGGATAACAGCAGGCAACTGAAATGAATAATCTATGCTCCATTTTTGGTTCAGCATGACTCTGAATGCTTCACTTTTGTAGTTCACATGGTACGATGCTGGGCTTTGCCATTAAGGACAGTGATGTTCATGGGCAAGCGCACTTAAGTGCTGGAGGAACTCAGCAGGTTAGGCAGCATCTATTGAGGAAAAAGGATAGTTGACATTTGTGTCAGCACCCTCATCTGGATGTTCTTGGAATTACCTCTCACTACCTGTTTAACCATTTGTGAAAATCGTGACCAGATGTGGCAGAAAGTTTAGATTTGCTTAGCTGTATTTTGCCTGATACACTTGTAGCAGGTGTTGGAGCTTTGCCAGGATAGCATCTTGGGTTTGGCATACCTGGTGCTGCTCCTAGCATGCCCTACTGAACTCTAAGCAGACACTTGATGACAGAGCTTGCTTATGATGGTAACAGAAGGATACTTGGACCACGAGGTGACAAATTGTGGTGGCGTATTTTTTCTGTGACTGATTGTCCACAGTACATTATGAGTGCCCGGTTCAGAGCTGCCACAGCTGTTGTCCATTTATATGATTGGCGCTATACAATACAATAAAAAACGTCGTCCTTGTGAGCACATGTGACTCTCTCTGCCAAGAATAGCAATGCAGATGTGGCCAAATGCATCTAGAACAGATAGATTCATGTGGAGTAAGGTCAAATAGCTCAATCCCTTGTATTTTGCTTAACACCTGCAGCAGACCCAATCTGGTATGTGTTCTTCAGGAATTTGTCAACTTTCCCAGTCCTGGTGCTCCTATTCTGGAGGAACATTGAATCATACAGATTTCCTAGTCCAAAACTTACCTGATGTCATGGGTCTGGAGTCATTTCTTGGGGATTCTTAAGCTGCTTGTCCTGTTTGTATGCCATTGTAGTATCACCTCTAGTGTGCTTGTTTTGCTGTTGGGGCAGGGATTTGATGGGGTATGGCATAATTGCACTTCAAGCAGCATTGCTCAGCACAGTAACAAGCCCTTCTGTTGCTGACCGTAATCCCAAAGTAATCCCTTTTGCTTGAATGTGCTTCTATTCATTGCTTGTAATGTCTGTCTAAATGTCACATAAACTTGCTATCATATCTTCTTTTACCACCTCCCCATCAACACATTCTAAGCATCTACCATTCTTTAAAAAAACATTTGCATCAGATCTCCTTTAAACTTTTGTCATTCTCATCTGAAACCTATGCCATTTAGTATTTGACATTTTCATGATTGGCAAACTATCTT
Organism: Mobula hypostoma; assembly: GCF_963921235.1. Taxonomy (NCBI): domain Eukaryota; kingdom Metazoa; phylum Chordata; class Chondrichthyes; order Myliobatiformes; family Myliobatidae; genus Mobula; species Mobula hypostoma. The sequence goes on from NC_086098.1 coordinate 199,255,121, forward strand.
ATCTATGCCTCTCATAACTATATAGTATATACTTCTATTATGTAAGGGTGCAGCCTCTGCTCCAGTGAAAGCAATCCAAGTATGTCCAATCTCTCTTTAGAGCTAATACTGTCTAATCCAAGCAGCATCCTTGTATATCTCTTCTGCACCCTCTACAAAGCCTCCAGATGTGGCCTGTAGTGTGGTGACCTGAACAATTAACTGTGACCTGACTAACGTTTTATATGGCTGCAGCATGACTTCCTGACTTTTATACTCAAAGCTCAGAGTGATGGAGGCAAGTGTGTCGTACACCTTCTTTACCACCCTATCCACTTCCCGGGAGTTATGGACTTACATCTCAAAACCTCTCTGTACATCAATGCTTAAAAGTGTCCTACCATTTACTGTATAACTTCCTTTTGCACCTAATTTCCAAAAATGCAACACCTCGCATTAGTGCGTATTAGACTCCATTTGCCATTTCTCCACGAAGGTGTACTCTCAAAATTATCCCCTATATACTGTATTGCACTTAATTATTCTGTGGGACAGCTGTTCCTATATAGATTTGGATTTCTATTTGTTTGAGGAGGACTTTGGAAGGTCATCAAACTGGGAGCAACTTTGCCACATTAAATGGAAACCTGGAATTGTAAAGAATCTTTCATGTAGCAGTGTCCCCTTAGCTTGCAGTAAGAGGAGAAAGTATTAGTTGTGACCAAAGAAAGGGAAAAAGGTAAGATAATTAAAGCAACACACATAAAATGCTGGTAGAATGCAGCAGGCCAGGCAGCATCTATAGGAGAAGTACAGTCGACGTTTCGGGCTGAGACCCTTCGTCAGGACTAACTGAAAGAAGAGATTTGAAAGGGGGAGGGGGAGATCCGAAATGATAGGAGAAGACAGGAGGGGGAGGGATGGAGCTAAGAGCTGGAAAGTTGATTGGCAAAAGGGATACAAGGCTGGAGAAGGGAGAGGATCATGGGACAGGAGGCTGAGGGAGAAAGAAAGGGGGAGGGGAGCCCAGAGGAAGATGGAGATCAGGCAAGGAGTGATAGTGAGAGGATAGAGGGAGAGAAAAGAGAGAAAAAAAGGGAAAAAGTAAAAAATAGTAAATAAATAAGGGATGGGTAATAAGGGGAGGAGGGGCAGTAATGGATGTTAGAGAAGTCACCACTCTGCAACTCCGTCTCCCTCAGATCCCACCGTCAGCTCCTGGGCCCTCAGAGGCTCCATCTTCCTCTCACCCCAACCCTCCCCTCTCCACTGATACCACCAGCCTCTCTCCCCCCTCTGATCCCAGCTCTCATCCGTGCTGGGTCTTTACCATCCTCTCCAACCTTCAACTCTCTGAGACAGAGCGCTCTGTCCTCGTTAAGGGCCTTACCTTTGTCCCCCTTTGCTCACACCTCAGCGAGTTCTGCATGCACCATGACGCTGAACTCTTCTTCCGCCTGCTCCGTCTTCAAGCCCGCTTCTTCGACAAGGACTCTCCCACCCCCACCAATGACCCCCTTCTCCCGTCTTCAACCCTCCTCTTCATGGACACCCCGCTCTGGTGATAAGGTGACACCCGCCGATAAGGGGGGTACTGTTGTAGTCTGGCGTACTGACCTCTACCTTGCTGAAGCACAACGACAACTCACGGATACCTCCTCTTATTTACCCCATCTCTTATTTATTTACTATTTTTTATTTTTTCCCTTTTTCTCTGTCTTTTCTCTCCCTCTGTCCCACTCACTATCACTCCTTGCCTGATCTCCTTCTTCCTCTGGGCTCCCCTCCCCCTTTCTTTCTCCCTCGGTCTCCCGTCCCATGATCTTCTCCCTTCTCCAGCCTTGTATCCCTTCCCCTCCCCCTTTCAAATCTCTTACTATCTCTTCTTTCAGTTAGTCCTGACAAAGGGTCTCAGCCCGAAACGTTGACTGTACTTCTTCCTATAGGTGCTGCCTGGTCTGCTGCATTCCACCAGCATTTTATGTGTGTTGCTTGGATTTCCAGCATCTGCAGATTTCCTCGTGTTAAGATAATTAAATGCAGGTTTGAAAATTTTGTTGAAATATCCAATAACATTGGAATTAAAGGTTGATTTCTAGAAATAAGGGAATTTTCAGGTTTAATGCTTCACAAATTTGAAAAGGAGGAGAGGGATGTCCTAAGAAGGTAGGAAGATCATTGTGTTATGTTCAGGCTTCTGCAGTTGTTGTCAAAGGTATTGAATGGATACAGGAGAGTAACTAAATAATGTTAATAATGGATGGGATATGGAGGTTGAAACATGACTCTGTCTCGAGCAGTGTTTGGTTTGCTAGAGGAGCAAACCAGGGATCAGGATAGAATTAGGAGATAAGTATGAAGCTTCAGATAGAAGTACTTGTTGGTTAGTGTCAGTCATGCCATTGTAGAATTTGATAAATTTAATGTTTTAGGTAAGATTGGTGTAGTGGTGATTGTGCATTGAAGAGTAGTGTTGCAAGATGCATGACCTTGAGTGTTTTTGGGATTTATCCTCAGGTAATGTTATGTAGATTAAGTGTGGAGGTACAGGGCCAAAGCAAAACTTGATGTGATTAGTCAAATGTTTCAAAATAAAATCCTTTTATTTTTATTTTGAAACATTTAATATTTTTCCCCAGAGTCAGAATCAGATTTATTGTCACTGAGTTGTATGAGGTGAAATTTGTTGTTTGTGGCAGCAGCACGGTGCAAAAACATAAAAACTTGCTATAAAGTGCAAAAATAGATAGTGTAAAAGAAAATGAATAGTGAGGGCCATTCAGAAATCTAGTGTGAGAGGGGAATAAATTGTTCTTGAATTGTTGATAAGACATAAGAGTAGAATTAGGTCATTTGGCCCAATGAGTCTGCTCTGCTATTCCATCATGGCTGATTTATTACCCCTTAACCATATTCTCCTGCCTGTAACCTTTGATACCCTTAGTAATCAAGAAAACATCAACCTCTGCTTTAAATATACCCAGTGCTTTAGCTTCCAAAGCTGCCTGTGACAACAAATTCCACAGATTCACCCCCCTCTGGCTAAAGATGTTCCTCATTTCTGTTTTAAAGAGACATATTTCTATTTTGAAGCTATGCCTTGATTCCCGCACCCCCCCCAAATGCTCCTTATATGTTAACTCTTTCTTTTCTGCGATTGTTCTTGTGAACTTCATTTGGATCCTCACCAATGCCAGTATATCCTTTCTTAGATAAGTAGCCCAAAATTGCTCAGTACTCCTAGTGCGGTCTGATGAATGCCTCAGTGTGGGTCTTTAGGATCCTGTGCTTCCTCTCAATGGTAGTCCTGCATGTTGAATATCCACCACTTGTTGCACCACTTCTTGAAAAAGTCTTTCATGGCTGGGGAGGGCATGCCTATGATGGAGCTGGCTGAGTTGAAAACCTCTGCAGCCTTTTTTTAAATTAAGAGCAGAATTAGGTCATTTTGTCCATCAAGTCTGTCCCGCCATTCAATCATGGCTGGTCTTTTTTGCTTGCTGCCCTCTTCAGCCCCACTCTCCAGCCTTCTCCCCGTAACCTTTGATGCCGTGTCCATTCAAGTACCTGTCGAGCTCTGCCTTAAGTGCACCCAATGACCTGGCCTCCACAGCTGCTTGTGGTAATAAATTCCACAAATTCACCACCCTCAGGCTAAAGAAATTTCTTCATATCTCTTTTTTTACATGGATGCTTTTCTATCCTGAGGCTATGCCCTCATGTTCTAGACTCCCCCACTATGCGAAACATCCTTTCCACATCTATCCTGTCTAGGCCTTTCAACATTCAGAAGGTTTAACTGAGATCGCCCTCATCCTTCTAAATTCCAGCGAGTACAGACCCAGAGTTATCAAATGTCCCTCATATGATAACCTTTAATTCCTTAAATCATCCTCTGAATGCTCGCCATTGCCAGCACATATTTTCTTAGATGAGGAGTCCAAAACTATTCACAATACTCAAGGTAAGGTCTCAGCAGTGCCTTATAAAGCCTCAGCATCACATCCTTGCTCTTCTATTCTAGATCTCTTGAAATTAATGCTAACATTGCATTTGCCTTCTTCACCACTGACTCTACCTGCAAACTAACCTTTGGGTTGTTCTGTGCAAGGACTCACTAGTCCCTTTGCATCTCAGATTTTTTGGATTTTGTCCCCATTTAGAAAATAGCATATTTATTTTTTCTAAAAAAGTGCATGACCATTCATTTTCCAACACTGTCTTTCACTTCCCACTCTCTTACCCATTCTGCTAAACTGTCTAGGCCCTTCTGCTACTTAACTATTTCCTCAACACTACCTGTCCCTCCACCAATATTTATATCATCTGCAAACTTGACAACAAAGCTATCTATTCCATTATCTAAATCATTGATATACAGCAGTGGTCCCCAACCTCTAGGCCACGGATTGATACCGGGTCGCGAAGCATGCAGGGTGCAATGGTAGCCGGGACGCACCCAGCACATCTTTAAGAAAAAAGCTGAAATAAACAAGCTAATTATTTACGTGCCGGGCAGCACCTGGAGCAGATGGAGTTGACTAGATTTACAACCATTTGTAGCTTCTTGTGGACCTGTGCAGTAGCCCACCCATCCCAGACAGTGATGCAGCCTGTCAGAATGCTGTCGACGGTACATCTATAGAAGTTTTTGAGTGTATTTGTTGACATATCGAAGTTCTTCAAACTCCTAATGAAGTATAGCTGCGGTCTTGCCTTTATAAGTACATCGATATGTTGGGACCAGGTTAGATCCTCAGAGATCTTGACACCCAGGAACTTGAAACTGCTCACTCTCTCCACTCTTGATCCCTCCATGAGGATTGGTATGTGTTCCTTCGTCTTACCCTTCCTGAAGTCCACAGTCAGCTCTTTTGTCTTATGAACTAAACATTCCTGGTGCATTATAAAGTTTAGTGTTCAGTGTAGATTGTTTGCAGCCATCAGTTAGAGTGTATTAACTGATTGTGATCTTTATTTGTTAAACATGGGTGAATGTTTGAAATTCAACTGGCTTTAATTATATTGGAACTTTAATAAGCTGAATAGAATGTAAAATCTTAGAGATATGAAATTGGATCAAAAAGTATGAATGACAGTATTTTAAGTTTTCACTTTTTTGTTTGATTTTTAAAGGATTAACAGAGTACTCTAAGCTGAAATACTAAATAAAGTGCAAATGGATAAGTCTCAAATATCGAGTAGTGGTTGTAGTAGGACACATTTTCTAGTCCTTCACCTAATTTTTGTGGCACAAGTTGATGAAAATGGGCATCACTGACATATAGAACAGTGAGAATTAGATCTCTTTAACAGTAGTATGAATGATCTAGCAATTAAATTGTATTTGCCTTCACAGTGGGGAAAATATTTTATAAAGTGAGGAATCAGAGATTTGGGTGAAGAGGTTAAAAGAGAGTGCTGTGGAAATTAAAGGGTCAGAAAAGCTGAGATGTTTTTGGTACTTATGGGCTGCATCTTTGGGCTTTAAAAGTGGCTTCAGAAGCTGTTGAATAGTTTTAGTCTTCAAAGTTTCTTTAAGTTCTAGAATGTCTCTAGAACTTTGATTGGAATCAGCAGACATAATCTCAAGATTGTTTAATGTCACTTCCAGTACACAGATGTAAAGAATAATGAAATAATCTTACTGTGGATCTGATGCAGCACAAAGGAAAACACAGTAAGATACAGAACACAATCATAAGAATACACAATCAATATAAATGCATAACAGTTTATGTACATAGATTGTAGGTGCTAGGCAGAGAGGTGTCTGTACATAAGGTGACTGATAGGAACTGAGGCAGTGGTTGTTGGTGGGTTAGTGGGTGGAGGTGTTGATCAGCTGTACTGATTGGGAAAAGTAATCCTTTTTGAGTCTGGTGGTCCTGGTGTGAATGCTACATAGCCTGATGTGTGTGGGACAAACAGTCCATGAGCAAGGTGGGTAGGATCCTTCATGATGTTACTAGCCTTTATACGTCAGCTTTCTGTATGTACGTCCTTGATGGCAGGTAGTCTGATGCTGGTGCTGCGTTGGACAGTTCTGACTACCTGCGGTAGAGCCTTCCTGTCCATTGCAGTGCAGCTTCCGTCTATTGCAATCATACAGCATGTCAGAATGGTCTCCGCTGTGCATCTGCAGAAGGGCCTGAGTTTAGATGTGCACAGTCCAGCTCTGTTCACCCTCCTCACAGTAAAGTTGGTGAGCTTTCTTGATTGTATAGCATGTGTTCTGGGACCATGAGAGGTTGTGTGAGATGTGCAGTCCCAGGAGTTTGAAACTGCTTTCAGTTACCACTGCTGTGCTGACTCATCATTGTTGGTGATGAGCCTCACTACTGTCTTGTCAGTGGTGAACTTTACGATGTGATTACTTGGGTGTTTGGCTATGCATTGATGTATGAGAGTGTACAGTAACAATGGGCTCAACACACAGCCCTGGGGACAGCTGTGTTGAGGATAACAGAGAGGGATGAGCAGTTGTGCATTCCGACTCTGAGGTCTTTTGGTTAGGAAGTCTAATGCCCAGTTGCACAATGGTGTATTTAGATGAAGGAGTAGGGGTTTGTTCACGGAGGTCAGTGGGACAATAGGAAGCTGAACTGAAATCCAGAAACAACATTCTGACGTAAGTGACTTTGTTTTCTAGGTGTGTCAGGGCCAGGTATTCGACAGATGTAATGGCATCTTGTCACAGAGCAGTTCTGTCAGTAAGCATATTGGTGAGTGTCCTGTCTGGCAGGAATTGAGTTCAGAATCAGGTTTAATATCACTGGCATATGTCATCAAATGTGTTAACTTTGTAGCAGCTTTACAATGCGATATATGATAATAGAGAGAAAAAACATGAATTACAGTAAGTAACACACATCAAAGTTGCTGGTGAATGCAGCAGGCTAGGCAGCATCTCTAGGAAGAGGTACAGTCGACGTTTCAGGCCGAGACCCTTCGTCAGGACTAAGGGTCTCGGCCTGAAACATCGACTGTACCTCTTCCTAGAGATGCTGCCTGGCCTGCTGCGTTCACCAGCAACTTAGATGTGTGGTGCTTGAATTTTCAGCATTACAGTAAGTATATATATTAAATAGTTAATTAAATAAGTAGCGCAAAAATAGAAATTTATAAAAAGTAGTGAGGTGGTTTTTATAGGTTCAATGTCCTTTCAGAAATTTGATGGCAGAGGAGAAGCTGTTCCTGAATTGCTGAGTGTGTGCCTTCAGGTTTCTGTACCTCATTGTGGCAATGAGAAGAGGGCCTGACCTGGGCGATGGGGGTTCTTAATGATGGACACAGCCTTTTTGAGGCATCGCTCCTTGAAGATGTCCTGGATACTACAGAGACTGGTGCCCATGATGGTGCTGACTAAGTTTGCAGCTCTCTGCAGCTTACTTCGATCCTGTGCAGTAGCGCACTCTCCCCCCCCCCCCCACATCATCCACAACCACTCATAGAAGAAGAGCATGATTATAATTCTTTTCCTGGTGGTTGTGGGACTTGAGATGACTGAAGACGTCAATCCATGATCCACAAGTCCTGTTGCAGTGTTGGCGGGTGTAGGTCATTGAAGTGGTGGTGGATATAGCTGGTTGATTGCTGTTTGGTGATCCCACTGGATGCAGTAATCCAGTTAGGAGTTGGGACGCAGTGTATTTTTAAGGCACCATTTCTAGTCCCTTCCTCGTGTGGTGAGCAGAGCGTGTCCTGAATAAGGCTGCTCAGTCATGGGTGCAGCTGCCGAAAAGCTCCATCTGCCTCAGACTGTATTTAACACCATTGCCTGTTTGCTAGGTTGTGGCTGGGAGCTCCCAGACTTCACTGTCCTGCTCCTGTCACTGCTTCCTGATCGCCATAGGGCTTTGTCCAAGTTGTTTGATCGGATTACCAAACCAGGAGAAATGCCTGTGCAGGAGGTCTTTTAATGTGGGAACACTGATGCGGAAGCAGCCACTACGTGGTCCTTGACAGAGAAAGGGCCAGAGATGGTAGGGGGTCCTGTCGAGATTCTGGAGACTCTAATTGACCAACATCTTTTGCCTGCCTCACTGTTAGGGTCTTGATTGGACCGAACTTTGTCTGGATCCTCCTGCTTGACCTTTCCACCATGGGTGACCCTACCAGAAGCTAAGCTCCAGACAGCATCGTCCTTAGGTTCTCAGGATCACACAAGCCCCTCCACCACGACAAGGTGGCGGTACCCTCCCCACATACCAGACGGTGATGTAGCCAATTAAGATGCTATCCGAGGTATATCTGTAGAAATTTGTGAGTGTCTTGGATAAATCTCCTCAAACTCCTAATGAAATATAGCCACTGTCGTGCCTTCTTTGTAGCTGTATCGATATGTTGGGTCCAGGTTAGATCCTCAGAGATAATGACACCCACGAACTTGAAATTGCTCACTCTTACCACTTCTGATTCCTCTGAAGATGGGTGTATGTTCCTTTGTCTTACCCTTTCTCAAATCCACAATCAGTTCTTTAGTCTTACTGACATTGAGTGCCAGGTTGTTGCTGCTACACCACTCAACTAACTCTTATATCTCACTTCTGTATGCCCTATCGTCACCATCTGAAATTCTGCCAGTAATGGTTGTATTGTCAGTAAATTTATAGATGGCATTTGAGATGTGCTAGCCACACAGTCATGGATTCAGAACTGCAAGACTGATTGTGTTAAATGCTGATCTATAGTCAAAAACAGCATCCTGATATAGGTGTTGTATTGTCTAGGTGATCCAAGGCTGTGTGAAGAATCAGTGAGATCACGTCCGCTGTAGGTCTATTATGGCGGTAGGCAAATTGCATTGGGTTCAGGTTCTTGCTGAGACAGGAGTTAATTCTAGCCATAACTAACCTCTCAAGCACTTCATCACCGTAGATGTGAGTGCTACTGGGCAGCTTGCCCTGCTCCTCTTGGGTACTGGTGTAATTGTTGCCCTTTTGAAGCAAGTGGGAACTTCAAACTGTAGCAATATGAGATTGAAAATATCTTTGAACAGCCGCCAGTTGGCTGGCACAGCTTTTCAGAGCCTTACTAGCTACTCCATCAGGGCCTGTCACCTTGCGACGGTTCACCCTCTTGGAAGACACCCTGACATCAGCCTCCGAGACAGAGATCACAGGATCACCGGGGTGCTGTAGGGATCCTCATAGCTGCAGTTTTATTCCCCTTTCAAAGCAAGCATAAAAAGTGTTGCGCATGCCTGGGAGTGAAGCATCACTGCCATTCATGGTGTTGGATTTCGCTTTGTAGGAAGTAGTGGCCTGCAAAAACTGCCAGAGTTGATGTGTATCTGAAGTCTCCTCCAGCCTCGCTTTTGAAATAGTCATCCGCTAGTTATACCTGGTTTTCTTGTAAAACCTGGGTCACCAAACTTGAATGCCACAGGTTTAGCCCTCAGCAGACTATGAACCTCCTGGTTCATCCACGGCTTTTGATTTGGGTTGTTCAGTAAATTCTCATAGGCTCACCCACACAGGTTTTAATGAAGTCAGTGCCAGCTGTGGAGTACTCATTCAGACCCTAAGATGAAACTCTGAATACAGTCTAGTCCACTGATTCAAAGCAGTTCTGCAAGTGCTCCTGTGCGTCCCTTGTCCATACGTTTTTGCTCCTCACTACTGGTACTGCAGTCTTTAGTCTCTGCCTATACTCAGGGAGTAGAAGTCGAGCCAGGTGATCAGACTTCCTGAAGTGTGGATGTGGGATAGCACGGTAAGTGCCTTGATGGTGGTGTAGCAGTGACCCAGTGTGTTGGTTCCTCTGATACTACTAGTGATTTGTTGGTAATAATTATTTAGAGACTTTTCAAGTTGGCCTGGTTAAGATCCCCCAAATTGATGGGGAAGGCATCATGATGTGCTGTTTCATGCCTGTTGATTACATTGTTCAGTTTGTCTAAAGCTTGTTTGACATTGACCTGAGGTAGGTTATATACTGTTACCCAGATGATCATTGAAATCTCCCACGGCAGATAAACTGGATGACACTTGATCGCGAGATGATTAAGGTCTGATGAACAGGACTGGGACTACTACTACACCATGAAGAGTTGATCATGAAGTATACTCCAACTACTCTGCCTTTGAAAGACTCAGCAGTCCAAACTTGGCAGTGAATTGTGAAGCCATCCAGCTGTATCATTGCATCTGGAACGGTGGGAGGTTAACCAAAATTTCATGAAACAGAATGCAACTGGTCCTAATGAAAGCTTTTCTTCCTTAAACAAACTTTTAAACTAGCTCAGCATCCTTTCAGCTGTCTTAGGGGAACAGCACCAGCGTCCAGAGTCCATTTGAGTTCTGTTGATTGTAAGTAGATTTTTAAAATCAGATTAAAACAATGTTACTAACTGTACAGACCTTGGATGTAGTTGTGGTTTTCAGCTGTAGCAGACTGAAACAGGAGTATTTGAAGGCTGCTCACACGAGTCGCTTTTTTGTTGGCTCCCCAGAAATGTGCCATGTTTGATATGTACCATTTCCAGCTGTTCAAAGCACTTAATAATTGGCACCAGTATTACTGACCTGTAGACATTTATTTCTGAAGGTGTAGAGTTCTTTGGTACAGGGATGGTGGTGGCTGATTTGAAGCATTTGGTGAGAGCAGCATGGATGAGTGAAGTGTTGAAAATGTCAGTGAGCTGGTATGCACACTCTGAGTCCTCAGCCTGGGATGTTGTCTGGCCCAACTGCCTTACAGGCGTTGACTCTCTGCAGAGTCCTTCTCGCGTCTGCTGTTATAGACAGTGGCTGCTCACCTGGGAAGGGTATAGCTTTTGTGGCTGGCATTGTGTTGCATACCTTGAATCATGCATTAAGTTGATTTAGAGATTTAGTGAGGGGGGTGTCACTGGTACAGTCAGCACTGTTTTTCCTTGCCTAGTCAGTAATGTCTTTTATGGCCAGCGACATACGCTGGGGATCTTTACTGTACAGGTGCCTCCAGACTCAAAAACAGCGTTCTCGGCTTTTAGTAGGGAGTGCACCTCTGTGTTCAGACACGGCTTTTGTTTGGTCTGTGAGATGACTGTTCTTGAGGTATTGATGTCATCTACACACTTACAGATGTAGCTCGTGGCAGATGAGGCATATTCCTTGAGGTCTACGTCTTCAATGTTTATGTAGCTTGAATCATAGGGATTGTCTCATTAGGCCATACAATGATGGCCCTCTCGACTAATTTTTCCATTTTCAGCAGTGGTCAGTATGCTGGGGTGAACATGGAGGTGTGGTCAGAGAGGCCAAGATGAGAGCACGGGATGGCTTTGTAAGTACTGAGTCTATATGCATAAATGTGGTCTAGTCTGATCACATGTTCACTGATGAAGAAATGATGGAAAGAGAATCTATAGGACAGATGGGCTTGCATAAGTATTAGTGACGATGTTGGAAGCTTTTGTCAGGATGAAATAATATCATGAGAAACTTTTATGGGAAGGAATTGGTGTTTGACAGTGCCTATAAAGTAATACTTTTGTAACTAGGTTGGCAGATAAGGGGAAAACTGATGGATTTTTATAAGGCATTTGATAAGATGTTATGCAAAGGTTGCTGTACATGGCATTTGTAGATTGAAAATTGGTTGAAAAGCAGTATAGGGAATATGAATGGTTGCCCACTTTTTACGGTTTATCATTTGTGGATAGCTGAATGCTGCAAAGATCAATTTTTGGGCTTTGTGAGATCTGCATCATTGTCTTTGAAGGGGTCTGATTGTAACATAACCAAGTTTGCTGATGATCTTGATGATCTAAAACCAAGTTGGGAACAGGGTGGTCAATGACGAACAAAAGTTCAGACTAAAAAACAAATACAGGTCGACCTTCACTAATCTGGCACCATTGGGACCTGAGGAGTGCCAGATTAGTGAAAATGCCGAATTACAGAAGGATCACATTAAGCAGAATCAGTGCCGTATTATCGAAGGAACCAGATTACAGGTAGTCAGATTAGTGAAGATCGACCTGTAGTCAGGTTGAGTGACTACATAATGTACTGGGTGGGCACAGGGGTACATTCAGCCAGGGACTCATTCCACCGAGATGCAGCACAGAGCGTCATAGGAAGTCATTCCTGCCTGTGGCCATCAAACTCTACAACTCCTCCCTTGGAGGGTCAGACACCCTGAGCCAATAGGCTGGTCCTGGACTTATTGCATAATTTACTTGCATAATTTACATATTACTATGTAACTATTTATGGTTCTATTACTATTTATTATTTATGGTGCAACTGTAACGAAAACCAATTTCCCCCGGGATCAATAAAGTATGACTATGACTATTTGTTACCTTGTAGTACATTGTAGGAACTGTTTTCATATTTTTTTATATGTCCAGACCCATGTAATTGTCAAGGATTTTCAAATGACTCTGCCATAGTTGGATGCATCAGCAAGGGAGATGAGGCTGAGTACAGGGCTACGGCAGGAAACTTTGTCACATGGTGTGAGCAGAATTATCTGCAGCTTAATGTGAAAAAGACTAAGGAGCTGGTGGTAGACCTGAGGAGAGCTAAGGTACCGGTGACCCCTGTTTCCATCCAGGGGGTCAGTGTGGACATGGTGGATGATTAGAAATACCTGGGGATACGAATTGACAATAAACTGGACTGGTCAAAGAACACTGAGGCTGTCTACAAGAAGGGACAGAGAAGTCTCTATTTCCTGAGGAGACTGAGGTCCTTTAGCATCTGTCGGACGATGCTGAGGATGTTCTATGAGTCTGTGGTGGCCAGTGCTATCATGTTTGCTGTTGTGTGCTGGGGCAGCAGGCTGAGGGTAGCAGACACCAACAGAATCATCAACAAACTCATTCGTAAGGCCAGTGATGTTGTGGGGATGGAACTGGACTCTCTCACGGTGGTGTCTGAAAAGAGGATGCTGGCTAAGTTGCATGCCATCTTGGGCAATGTCTCCTATCCACTACGTAATGTACTGGTTGGGCACAGGAGTACATTCAGCCAGAGACTCATTCCACCAAGATGCAACACAGAGCGTCATAGGAAGTCATTCCTTACTATTTAACTATTTATGGTTTTATTACTATTTATTATTTATGGTGCAACTATAACGAAAACCAATTTCCTCCGGGATCAATAGAGTATGACTATGAATGCAAAATCTCTTCATCAAAATTTATTGAAATTTCCACTTGGGTTGACTTCCAAAAAAATTGAGCACAATGCACAACTTCAGGCTTTTAAAGTGGTCAGTGCAAAAGCTGAGCCTTGAGCTGATGACTGGAATGAGGGAAAACCTTAAATGTTTCATCAATAAAAATTACATAGGTCTTGCCAGTCTGTTGCCTGGGTACTCTGAAGTCCTCTATCCTTAACATTGCCTTTAGTAGCTTAGGACCAGAGCCATTTACCCAATTTTTGTTGCAATAGGTATTTGTAGTTAGCAGGACCTGGATTATAAAGCAGTCTTGGATAGAATCTTAGATAAGACTTGGACACAGAACACTGTCTTTTTCATCCAGACTTGTTGATTTTACAAAGCTGGATGGGAAAGTGAAGAGAATGCAAACTGTATGCAACGGGCTGAGCAAGTTGGCAAGTAGGTGGGAAATGGAGTATAGTATTGGGAATGAGAAGTTATTTATTTTGCAAGGTAGCATAGATAATCTTTTTTGAAATGCCGAGAGTCTAGTAACTACGGAGAAATCTCAGTGTGTAATTTCATGAAATACAGATTAACAAGCAGATGCAGAAATTAATTACGAAGATTAATGGTACCAACCTTTATTGAAAAATGTTGACATGCTATTATGGTGTACAAAACTAAGGTGGTCTAGCAGCAATTGCACTGGTGTTGGTAAGATCACGTTCAAATTATTATGCAGTTTTGGTCTTGTACTATAATAGCAGTATGCTTGAAGATAGAATAACACAGAATCACCACATTGATTTTAGCAATGAGTCTACAAAGATTCAGGAAGGGTTACCTGGATGTACCATGGCTTGAATGAAGGAATGTCTCTTTGAAATGAAAATTTTGGGAAGGGTGGGTGCTGAAGGGGTTTTCCTTCAAATAGCGAAATATAATCATGTGTTTTCTCTGTATTGGGGGTCAGCCATTAACTACTGAGAAGAGAGATTTCTTGGGTGGTTGTACATCTGCACTTGAGGCTTGGTTGTTCAATTGTTGATTATATTGAAGATTAATGAATTTTGGGCCATTAAGTGATTTAAAAGTATATGAGAATTGTCTTGGGAAATGGCTTGAATCAGTTGTTACCTTATCGAATGATGAACGACTGATTACTGACTTCCTTTTCTCCAACTAAAAACATAATAAATAGAAGATTGGTGTTACAGGTCATCAGAACACAGGGATCAGACACTTATCAATGTCTTTTTCCTTTCTGTTAATGCAATGCTTCATGTTTGTGTGGACATTTTCCATGTTATTTTTGTCTGAGATAGTGAATCTTCATTTTCCATTTTAAAACTTTACCATGGGTAGAGAAATGGCAGATAATTTAACCCAGCTAAATGTGAAGTATTGCACTTTGGTATGTCAAATTTAAAGAGACAGTATACTATCAAATGTCTTGCCCTTGGATCAGAGGGACCTTGGGTCTAAGTTCATACAAACCCCATTTCCAGAAAAGTTGGGATATCTTCCAAAATGCAATAAAAACAAAAATCTGTGATATGTTAATTCATGTGAACCTTTATTTAACTGACAAAAGTACAAAGAAAAGATTTTGAATAGTTTTACTGACCAACTTAATTGTATTTTGTAAATATACACAAATTTAGAATTTGATGGCTGCAACACACTCAACAAAAGTTGGGACAGAGTTAAAATAAGATTGAAAAGTGCACAGAATATTCAAGTAACACTGGTTTGGAAGACTCCACATTAAGCAGGCTAATTGGTAGCAGGTGAGGTATCATGACTGGGTATAAAAGTAGCGTACTTTTATACCCAGTACTTCGGAAAACCATTGTCACTCAACACAGTCCGTCGCTGCATCCAGAAATGCAACTTGAAACTGTATTACGCAAGGAAGAAGCCGTACATCAACTCTATGCAGAAACGCCGGCGAGTTCTCTGGGCCCGAGCTCATCTCAGATGGACCAAAAGACTGTGGAACCGTGTGCTGTGGTCAGATGAGTCCACATTTCAGCTAGTTTTCGGAAAAAACGGGCGTTGAGTTCTCTGTGCCAAAGATGAAAACGACCATCCAGATTGTTATCAGCAAAAGGTGCAAAAGCCAGCATCTGTGATGGTATGGGGGTGCATCAGTGCCCACGGAATGGGTGAGTTGCATGTATGTGAAGGTACCATTGACTCTGAGGCGTATTTTAGGATTTTAGAGAGACATATGTTGCCATCAAGGCAACATCTCTTCCTGGGACGTCCATGCTTATTTCAGCAGGACAATGCCAGACCACATTCTGCACAGGCTACAACAGCGTGGCTTTGTAGACACAGAGTGCGTGTGCTTGACTGGCCTGCTGCCAGTCCAGATCTATCTCCTATTGAAAATGTATGGCGCATCATGAAGAGGAGAATCAGACAACGGAGACCATGGACTGTTGAGCAGCTGAAGTCTTATATCAAGCAAAAATGGACAAAATTTCCAATTGCAAATCTACTACAATTAGTATCCTCAGTTCCAAGATGATTAAAAAGTGTTATTAAAAGGAAAGGTGATGTAACACAATGGTTAACATGCCACTGTCCCAACTTTTGTTGAGTGTGTTGCAGCCATCAAATTCTAAATTTGTGTATGTTTACAAAATACAATTAAGTTGGTCAGTAAAACTATTGAAAATCTATTCCTTGTACATTTGTCAGTTAAGTAAAGGTTCACGTGAATTAACATATCACAGATTTTTGTTTTACTGCATTTTGGAAAATATCCCAACTTTTCTGGAAATGGGGTTTGTAGCTTTCTGCAAGTTGATGGGGTAGTTACAAAGGCAAGCATCCATATGTCTCTATATAAAACTGTAGGCTGTATTTGGAGTATTGCATAGAGTTCTGGTTGCCCCCCCTCCCCTCCCGAACAAAATGAAGGATATTGAGGCTTTGGAGAGGGCGCCGAAGCCATTTGCTAGGATGTTACCTGGATTAGAGGGCATTTGCTATCATGGGAAGACTCTAAAACCATATGACATTGGAGCAGAATTAGGTCATTTGGCCCATCGGGTCTGCTTCACCATTCCATCATGGCTGATTTATTGTACCTGTCAACCCCATTCTCCTGCTTTCTCCCCATAACCTTTGAGACCTGTCTGTGACAATGAATTCCACAGATTCACCACCCTGGCTAAGAACATTTTTCCTTATCTTTGTTATAAATGGATGTCCCTTCCCTCTATTTAGAGCAGGAGTTCCCATACATTTTAATGCCATGGAGCCTTACCATTAACCAAGGGGTCTATGGACCCCAGGCTGGGAACACCAGATTCAGAGGCTGTGCCTTTGATCCTAGACTCGTCTCCTATAGGAAACATCCTTTCCACATCCACTCTATCTAGGCCTTGTAATGTTCAGTAAATGAGATACCCCCTCATTGTTCTAAACTCCAGTGAGAACAGGCCCAGAGCCATCAAACGCTCTTCATACGTTAACCCTTTCATTCTGGGGATCATTCTCGTGAACCTCTTCTGGACCCTTTCTAATGCCAGCCCATATTTTCTTAGATAAGGGACCCAAAACTGCTCATAATACTCCAAATGCAGTCTGACCAATGCCTTATAAAGCCTCAGCATTACATTCTAGTCGCCTTGAAATGGATGCTGACATTATATTTATCTTCCTTACCATCAATTCAATTTGTAATTTAACCTTTAGGGAATCATGCATAAGGACCTTAAGTTCCCTTGTACCTCTGATTTTTGAATTTTCTTCCCATTTAGAAAATAGTCCATGCTTTTATTTCTTCTGTCAAAGTGCATAACCATACACTTCCCTACACTATATTCCATCTGCCACTTCTTTGCCCATTCTCCCAATCTGTCCAAGTCCTTTTGCAGACACTCTGCTTTCACAGTACTACTTGCCCCTCCACCTGTCTTTGTATTGTCAGTAAATTTGGCCACAAAGCCATCAATTCCTTCATCTGAATCATTGACATATAATGTTTAAAAAGTGGTCCAACACTGTGGTACACCATTAGTCACCAGCAGCCAACCAGAAAAGGTCCCCTTTGTTCCCACTCCTTGCCTCCTGCCAATCAACCAGTGTTCTATCCATGCTAGTATCTTTCCTGTAATAACCATGGGCTGTTGTCTTGTTCGGCAGTCTCAGGTGTGGCACCTTGTTGAAGGCCTTCTGAAAATATAAAGAAATAATATCCGCTGTCTTTCCTTGTCTATCCTGCCTGTTGTTTCCTCAAGAAATTCTAACAGGTTTGTTAGGCAAAATTTTCCTTGAAGGAAACCATGCTGACTTTGACCTATTTTGTCATGTGCCTTCAGATATCTCGAACCTTATTCTTAATAATAGTATCATCTTTCCCACCACTGAAGTCAGGATAACTGGCCTATAATTTCCTTTCTTCTTCCTCCCATCCTTAAAGTGGAGTGACATTTGCAATTTTCCAGTACAGATAAGATAGACAAACTGGAGTGGCTGAGGGGAGATCTGATAGAGCTTTATAAAATTATGAAAAGCATAGAGTGGACAGACAGTACCTTTATCCCAGGGTTGAAATGTCTAATACTAGAGGGTATGCATTTAATGTGAGACGGGGTAAGTTCAAAAGAGATGTGAGGGGAAGGTTTTTTATACAGGGAGTGGTGGGTTCCTAGAATGCTGTGTTTGGGATGTAGAGGCAGATACATTAGAGATTTTTAAGAGCTATTTAGATAGGCACATGAATGTGAGGGAAATGGAAGGATATGGGCATTGTGTAAGCAGAAGAGATTATATTAGTTGGTCATTTGATTACTAATTTGATTAGTATAGCACAACATTGTGGGCCAAATGGCCTGTTCCTGCGCTGTACTGTTCTATATTCCATGTTACTGATGTCATCTTATCAGTTTGGTCATTAAATCTATCCATACTCCTGTGAGTGCTTGTGTTCGTTTTCACACCTAATTTCACTTTCATTATTAAAATTGCTTACTTCAGGTTCAGTTCTGATGTAAAAGGCATACTACTTTGCTAAGTACATCAAAATCTGCTTATTAGCATAAGTTAACCAACTTCCTATATTTATTCAGTATTTTATTAAATTTTCAATATTTTCAGGGGTTTTATTTCACATGGTTGTAAATTCTTTCCACCAAGTGTATATACTTTTTTTGATTGCATTGAGGGAAAGTGGTAAGCTGACCATCACATTTCAGGCAGTGCATTACATCTTTCACGTTTTACCTTTTCTAAAGTGACTTTTGCTACAGGGATGGAATTATAATTACCCAACAATGCTCTCTTATTTGCTTCCAGATACTATGGCAAGTCCAAGGACAAGGCGAGTTCTTAAAGAAGTGAGGACTCAAGATGAAAACAATGTATGTAATAAGAATATATTTCTTGATGCGTGGTTACTGCTAAATGCAGTGGAATTCACTGAAATACGAAGGTTCTGAGTTTATGGAGGCTTGGTAATAGACATATTTATATCCTTAATCTGTTTCTTCATTTATATCATCAGATAATTTTATTAAAAGGCAGTTTTGAGGCCACTTGATTTATTAAGGTGCCCTCCAACAATAATGTTGACTACCTATCTTTACTCTATCACATTTCTGTGCACAACATTTTCAGATGCATCAAGACCAAAGATTACTGAAAATGAAATTGTAAATCATATAATTTGAATAACCACAAAGGTATTACTTCTCTGGAATTTTATAATTTGGCATGTTTTGTATTGAATTAATATTTTATACAACATCGATTTAACATTTACTCAGAGGTAATCTTCAGGGTTTTGAACGATGAAGCTGGTGTCCAAATTGGTGGAGTGACGGTGAACAACTTGAGGTATGCAGATGATTCAGTGTTATTAGCTGAGACTGAGGACGAGTTACTCAGAATAGTAGATAAGATAAATGCTGAAGGAGAACGATTTGGAATGAAAATAAATGCTGCAAAGACGAAGATGATGGTAGTATCACAGAAGAAAGAAGTCCCCAAAATCAGTGTCAAAATTAATGGCACGGGCATAGAGCAAGTCAAGAAGTTTATGTATTTGGGACAGATGGTCACAGAGGATGGGAAATGTGATACAGAAATTAGACGAAGAATTGAGATTGTAAGATCAACGTTCTGGAGTCTGAGTGACGTGCTGTGTGGAAAGAGGTTGGACTTTGGGCTGCGTTGTAGAATTTGGAAATGCTACGTCTGGAGCAGTCTGTTTCATGGAGTCAAATCGTGGCCCTTGTGCAAGGAAGCGCAATGACGACTGGAAGCATTTGAAATGTGATGTTTAAGGAGAATGCAGAAAATTAGATGGGCGATGAAGGTCAGTAATATGGAAGTGTTGAAGAGAGCGAGGAGAGAAAAGGAGTTGCTGAAGAATGTGCAGAAAAGGAAGCTGGAATATGCTAGGCACTTGTTAAGAGGTGGTGGACTGCAGAAATTGTTATTGGAAGGGATGATAGAAGGAAAGAGGGAAAGAGGAAAGCAGCGAACCACTTGGTACGATAATGTGAGGCAATGGACTGGGTTGAGTTATGCTGAGGCCAGAAAAAGAGCACAAGATCGAAGAAGATAGAGGGGCATAGCTGCCAACCACGGATTCGGGATGGCACCCACTGACTGACAGACTGCAAAATTAATTCTGTTGGATAAAGTTGACTTGTTGGGTTGGAAATTTCCTTTGAATATCATTCAAATTTTTCACTTTGGGGGAGGAGGAAAGATAGAATTGACAACATGAAAGCTTTCATAAGTTACTGAAAAAGCAATCTATTCATATATTTATTGCACCTTGCCTTGGGTATCCTTTTGTAAATATCAGCAAGTTGTTTGCATTAACAGTCATAGAATCTTGTAGCATAAAATGATTCATTGAGTTAATAACATTCATGCCTACCTTATTGCCTGTCTCCACTAATTTCATTTGCTTGGATTACATTTGTATTCTTCTATGCTTCACCTATTCAAGAGTCTTTCTAAATGCTTCTTAAATGTAGTGATTGTATCTGATTCCACCACCTTGTTTAGTGTTCCACATTTTAATAAGTCAGTGGAAAAAGAACTTCTCTTCAATCCTTTTAAAATTCTTTCCTCTCATCTTAAACTTGTGCCCTCTTATTTTTGATACCCTTACAATGTGAAAAGAATACTGACTATCTGCCCCATCCATGCCTTGAACTTAATTATTTCTGCCTCAGGCAATCAACTGCTACTGGCAAGCGATAAACACTGAGGCACACAAAGAAATGCAAAGGACTAAATGATGTTAAACCTTAAAAGACCCAGATCCATTCTTATATTGTCCTAATGGCTGTATAATACAATAATGGAGTTGATGACTAATCATGAGAATGAATATCTATCAACTGGTTGCAAGCATGTTAAGACAAATCCACGAAGGTGGCAAGCTTTCAGAATCATAGAATTAAAGTAGCCCACTCCTTTTGAGCGCACACAGCCCAGAATCCTAATGATGAGTATGAAAAGAAGATGGATTGGTTGCTCTGAATTTGGAGTAGACATTGGATTCATCAGGAATTTATCTGTGCTCTATTCCATTTTGTTAACTGGAATAAAATATCCCCCAAATTTGTGATATGTAAAGCATTTCTGCATCATTCTAACTAACCTCATATCTGTCCAGTAATACAAACTGAGAATAATGTTCCAGAGCATTAGAATATACTAATTTTTTAAAAAAAACCTGGATGAGACTGAGTGCTTAGTAACTTTGAAGAAGCATCTTTTTTTTCAATAGTTTAATTTCATTTTATTTTGACACTGCTTTATATTTAGAGTTTGGATTGCCATTTGTTAACTCTCTGTATGTAGATTGAACCGTGTGTATTGCATGGCAGATAAGAGATTTATTTGATATGAAGGTAGTTATCTTAAATTATAACTGCTTCTGGTATCTGTAGGTGGAATTTTTTAATGTTACAGACCACACGTTCTCCAGCAGGCGCTGTAAAAATTCACAATGTTAGAACATGTTGAGATCATTTAGAATTTTAAATTATCAGTACAAGTATGCAGAGTTGGATTGCTTCCCACCTTTGTCTACTCTAATACAGGATGTTATGCTAATTGAATTTGGAATTACAGGGCCATCAAATAAGGCTGGTCTTTTATATACTTATTTTTAGTTCTGGTTTCTGGTGATTGTACATGTGAAATTTCTTTGTTATTATTACAGGAAATCAAATTTTTGTCCAGTTTTGTCTTAAAAACTTATAAGTAGCTTGAGTTAAAAGTATCTTAAGAAAATGGCAGTCTTTGAGGAAGAGCAGAATTATTTTTCATGTTGTCTTCATTTTCTGTTCTAGGTTTGCTTTGAATGTGGAGCTTTCAATCCACAATGGGTCAGTGTGACTTATGGGATATGGATTTGCCTTGAGTGCTCAGGAAAGCATAGAGGTCTTGGAGTCCATCTCAGGTACATTGCAACAAAATAAAAACCAACTGTAAAATAGAAATGAGAGTAAAACAAATAAGGGTAAAACAGCCAATAAAGTAAAAATGCTGGAGCATATGTAGCCTCTCTTGTCACTAAATAGAAATTAGATGTTGGCTTAAATGTGAGAAATACTGTAGATGCTGGAAATCCAGAGCAACACAGAAGTGTTGGAGTAACTCAGCAGGTCAGGTAACACAAATGTTTTTGGCTGAGGCCCTTCATCAGGACTGGAAAGGAAGTAGGGGATAAGTCAGGATGAGAAGGTGTGGGGAGAGGAAAAAGCAAAAACTGGTAGGTGATAGGTATAACCAGGTGAGAGGGAAGGTTGGAAGTGTGGGGGAGGGGTAAGTGAGAAGCTGGGAGGTGAGGGGTGGAAAAGTTTAAGGGTAGAAGAAGAGGAATCTGATAGGAGAGGAGAGTGGACCGAAGGAGAAGGGGCACTAGAGGGAGGTGATGAGCAGTTGAGAAGATAAAAGGTAAGAGGGGAGCCAGAATGTGGAATACAAAAAGAGAGAAGGGGGTCTGGGGAGAAATTATAGGCAGAGAGAGAAATCAATGTTCATGCTAACACGAGGAATTCTGCAGATGCTGAAAATTCAAGCAACACACATCAAAGTTGCTGGTGACGCAGCAGGCCAGGCAGCATCTCTAGGCAATGTTCATGCTGTCAGGTTGGACACTACCCAGATGGAATATGAAGTTTTACTCCTCCAGCTTGAGAGTGGCTTCATCATGGCCGTAGAGTGACATGTCGAAATGGGAATGGGAAATCAAATTAAAATAGGTGGTCATTGTGAAATCTCGCATGTTGTGGTGCATGGAAGTTTGTGAAATGAAGGAGATGTGGGTGAGGGCAGCAACACTGGTAGAGCAAGGGAAATTCCGTCCTTTGATGAAGGAGGACATCTCTGATATTGGCTTGAGTTGATTGTTCATTTAAGTTCCCAACCAATATTGTAGCCCTAAACCTGTTGGAAAAATGAAGCCCAGTTTTTGTACAACTGACAATCTCAGATGTTTTTCTTGACAGAGTGGTAGATATCATTTTGCGTTAATTGTCCTTTGTGAAGCTTAACATATCTGGAAAGGTTCCTGTTGGATTAAGATTCCTATATCAAAACCCACTTTGATAAGCTTCTTTAAAAATGAATGATCAGTATCTCTGTTAAGTATTTATGCATGGCATTAAAGCACCAAAACATACTGATAGTTAATACAGTATTAAGAATATGTTATTACTTATAAATATTTGGTTTAGTAAAGGTGGTTTTTCTACTTGCAGTAAACAGATTTTCCTAGCCAGTAAACCGTTGATCTACAATACAGTGAAAATTGACTATTTTCTACTATCTTGTAGCTTTGTACGGTCTGTCACAATGGATAAGTGGAAGGATTTAGAGTTGGAAAAAATGAAGGTTGGAGGTAATGCAAAATTCCGCCAATTTCTGGAATCACAAGATTATGATCCATGTTGGTCGCTACAAGAGAAATACAATAGTCGTGCTGCGGCTTTGTTCAGAGACAAGGTACCAAGGTCATTGAATTAATGTGGATTAAATGCAATTTACTTGGACCTTAATTATGAAGTGTTTTTGATCAAGTAAATTTCATTGGGTTAGCTACAACCCACAGACATTAAATGTACAACCTTAAGGAAAATGTTGACTTTATTAACATATCATCGCTTTCAAATATATAACATCCTATTGATTTCTAATTGAATCCTCATCCTCATGCTAGTTTCCATTTGTTGCAAAATACTTAATATAGGGTGTTTCTGAAGTGTTCAAGTCTGTGTGCGTGGTCTTTTTTTATGTTAAATTTTAAAATAGCTTCTTTGTTATGTTATACTGGGGAATGATTCTTTGTTATGTTAAATGCTGAGAAAGTCTCTAGCTAGACAGTTGCTTGGGTTAATACAGATAGCAGGGTGCTGTTAGCCAATGGGTGGTCATGTATCGTTTTGTTTTTGGATGATAATGCTGTATCATATGACTGGGAACGGGGTTTTTGGCGGGGAGTCGGAGGAGAGATGGGGAGGACGGCAGATGTGTGGAAAGGGTCCGGTTGATCACTTCGGGTGGTCCCGAGCCTTGAGTCGACAGGATTCAGGTGGTCGTCAGGAATCGATTGAGCTCCAACAGTTGCGCGCGAAGAACTTGGACTTTGATAAGTCTTGGCGCCTTTTTTTCATTACTTCCTTTTCTGTATCGAATTTATATCAATGTCATAGAATTAGTAATATCTATAAAATGTACTTGGTAAAACGTACTGTGTGTGCTGGCTGATGATTGATGTTTGGGATTGATTCGGGCGGCAACCGACTCCGTGGGAAGCGTTGAGGCAGGTGCTGGGTGGGATTTCCCCTAGACATATACGAGCCAATATAATTGAGTGTTACATCTGTAAAAGAGTAAGTTTGTTATTACTCTTCTCTTGAGATACATTTGATATCTCAAATTGAATGCCTAGTTGCCATACAACAAGTGATTATAATATCTTTAGTGGGTAATTATGATGTTTCTCATCCCCCTATATTTGTACTAAAATATGTTTAAAAGCATAAATTGTCCTTCATTATATTTGTTCATTGTTAATGATGATTGTCAGTAACAAATTTTTGTATATTGTTATCCATTGGTTCATTGCATAGATGCATGTGAATGAATTGTTTGCTTGCTGTGTGGTACTTTCGAAAAATTAAAACTTGTTCAGCTTAAGGTCTTTAATGTGGGCTTAGTTTAGTCTGTAAATCTGAATATTTGTCTCTAAATTCCATTCTTAGGCTCAGCAAACTCCTGTTCCTTGAATGTTGGTGATTGTTTCAGATAAATGTTCAGGTTCCCTTGACTCTGTTTGAAATCATATAATTATCATTGTTTGTCAGATATTATTTAAGGTATGTGTTTAAGTGCTGTGGAAGTACTTTTTATTCTCGGAAAGTTGCAGGATTAATCAGTCCAGAATTGTCACGAGCCATCTATTGCTCTAATTAGGACTAGTGTAACTTCTTTTCAACTAAACTAAACAAAGAAATTTTTCATTTATTTGAATTAACTTAAGTAAACAATCTTTGATATGCTCAATCAGAGAGTTTGTACATTTAAGGGTGATTAATGTTAAGCAAAAATAGGACCTTTCACTGCTGCTCTCTACAGGAGATTTGTGTTTTCGTGATTCTATATATATCTTAATGGTACATATATCTTACCGGGAAAATTCATCCTTACTATTAGCAAAAGCTTATCTATTTCAGGATGGCTCCTATAGTGAGTTTTCCTTTAGGATTCTTTAGAGGCATATTAACAGCCAAGATGTGCCATTAATATTGTGCATCTTTTATTGATGATAGTTTTAGAGTTGGAAACTAATCGACAATTTGAGCCCAGATGAGCAACCCCTAGTCTCCCCTATTAATAGTTGCCATCAAACAGTGGATCATTTGGGAATCATCATTCCAAACACTGATAATACTAATCCATCCTCAATTGATTAAATACCATAGGAAAACTGTCTGGGAGAAATTTTAAAATGCAGTTTTTCTGCATTATCTTGTATACTTTCTGATACCTCATGCAAATAGTGAAGCTTGGGGGTTCAGCATATATTTTCATCTTGTTTCTTGGCAACCATCTTAACAGAATAGTTTCTACATCATTAACAATGAACACATTCATATTAGTGTGTTTCTTTAAAAAAAATCTGAGTTTTGTTTGTTATGAAATTACAAGTTTAAATAAAATGATAAGCTGACCCATCTGGCAGTCTGACGGACAACAGAATATTCACTTATTTTTCTTGTTGATTTTCAGATTGCTGCCCTGGCTG
Organism: Mobula hypostoma; assembly: GCF_963921235.1. Lineage (NCBI taxonomy): Eukaryota > Metazoa > Chordata > Chondrichthyes > Myliobatiformes > Myliobatidae > Mobula > Mobula hypostoma. The sequence goes on from NC_086098.1 coordinate 199,280,502, forward strand.
AAGGTAGAGAATGGTCTATTGAAACATCAGAAGCTCGGAATTGGACTCCGCCACAACCAAAAGCATCTGTTTCTTCAGCACATCGGTATTTAGTCCTCACTCTTATTAATGTGTCACAGTTGTATATAATGTTTAGTAAAAACTTGATAAGATTAAACAGGCTTCAATAAAATGGTTAACCTTTGTGTTCACCAAGTTATGTACCATGAAGACAAGCTACTTACTAAGAGTGGAGATGTTTTGATGCAAAAATTTTAAAAACACATAAAAGGCAGTGCCATAGTAAAAAAAAATAATCATTTGCATGTAAAGTTCTTCAAGTACTGTCTGTGGACCTTGATCTTTGATCTTGGTTGTAGACTGAACATAAGCCAGTTCTATTGTGCAATATTTAGCTGTTGAACCCTGATAGTTCCGGATTCTTTTTGTTGTTTTTATTGGAGTCTTTAGTTTATGGGCTTAGCTCACCAGTAACCTCAAAACTATGGTCAAGTTTCTGAATTCTATCCAGTGGTCTGAAATCATTGCCCCAGGAATTCAGTTTCCACCAGTGGACCTGGAGAATTAAACAAAGGTTTCTTGAAATGGAAACTGTTCACACCCTTGAAGGCAAGCTCCAGAAGAAACCCTGTAACCTAAAGAACAGCAAAAGCAGGTCCTCCAACTTCCTGACCGCCATGACAAGTGGCAACGTGGATAGTGTTTCTGTCTTAAATCTCTAGTGACCCAGGTTTGATCCTAACCTCCAGTGCTCACTGTGTGGAATTTGCACTTTCTCCCTGTGACCATATGTGTTTTCCCCTGTGTGCTACTGTTCTCCATGTCCCAAAGTTGTGCTAGTTGGTAAGTTAACAATAACTGTAAAATTATCCCTTGTGTAGTTGGGTGGTTGGAGAATTAGGTGAAATTGATCAGTAGGTGAAAGAAGAGGCTACATAAAAGTAAGTGGCGGAATGGCTTTGCTGCTGCTCTAAGATCTGGCATAGAGGTGATAGGCTGAATGGCCTTCTATGTTGTAATGGAATTTATAATTTCCCAAGTACTGACAAAGCTGTTGATGACCTGAGTACCAAAGATTGTACCCTGCTGAGATCCGAGGGCAAAACTGTACCTTCACTGCTGTCCCAAAAATGATCTTTTTAAGAACATTGTTCGTTGGGTCATGGGCTATTTACAGCTGGCACCTCAGCACAGCAAGATTGTCTCCTTCAATCTGCCAAATGTGTGTTGAAAGATTTGTGAACCAATACCAGCATCTTTTTCTTGGCTGGCATATTTATTATCGAGTCATTAATAAGTCAGCTCCATTTCATAGGCTATGATATTTGTATGTCTTATCAGACCACCTGCACCCCCTCCCCCACAAGCAGATACACTATTACGTTAATAGCATTAAAACAATAATTCAATGATGCATTGAAAACCTCCACAGAAGATCCACAGACTTGGTAATTTCTGGCTCATGATCACTCAAATTGGAGGAGCAGCTTTTGGGGTGGCATTGGGGACCTCAAGCCCATGCACCAGAAACATTCAAATCCAGACTAAATGATGGAATGAGTGCAAACAAATCCAGAGTAAATGATGGAATGAGTGCAAATTGGCTCCCAAATTGCACATATACTCAATCAGGCACTTTCTGTAATTTTCATATTGGCTTGATCAGTTACCTACTACTCACAAAATCAGAATGGAAGAACTGCCAAATAAGAAGAATGATTTTATGATTGCATCCTTGTCACCATCTAGGAACTGAAATTACCCCCTTCTACCTCTCCATTTCTTTCTCTTCATCTTTAAAATGCTACTTGACATTCTTTATCCAATCATTTTTGTCATCTCCCTGCTATCTTGTTATGTGGATCGGTATCAAATTTTGTTTTATCATGTTCCCGTGAGGCACCTGGGACATACTGGTTTATCAGTGCTCTTTTCATTGTTAATAAGGCCCAGGCAAGCCTGGCAATAAATGGCTAAGTTGATTATGCACCATAAAATATCATCAGTTTCCATGGACTTAAGTGAATAAAGATGACAGACTGAGAACTGAATTGTTGACAGAGGCAATTGGCAGTAAAGAAGAAATCTATTTAAAAGTGTAAAACAAATGCAGAAGATTGTGCAGATATTGGAATGTTAATTGGAGATTTTATTTGGCTGTTGAGATTAGGATTTTGTTACAAACAGATAAAAGGCTAGTGCTTTGACTTCAATATGGTGGGTAATGCAAGACTGGAAATGGAGAGAGTAATTGTAAGTAATTCATCTGTTGAATGGAAGAAATGCAGCCTTTTCACTTTGTGGGAAGTTAATGAAGGAAATATGGGATGATCTTTGAACATGTGTAAAAGGTTGAATAATGAAGGAATGGGGAATTAGTGGGGGGAAACTTGCGATTCTGAACAGTAAAATTTAAAAAGATATTTCCAGATGAAGAATATATGTAAGAACAGACTAGATATTTTAATAACTGATTTTTAGCGGTATTTCTTTGTGCAGAATGATTAGCAGGTGATTTATCTGATGGGCTGGGAGAGATAGAAATTAGATTTTGTTTAGGAGGCAGTTAGACATTTTCACTGGGAATTTACAGTAATTGATTATTTTGGGATCATGAGTCTGAGTAGACTATTGACCTCTTGCCTTTACTTATCTTTATGATATGAAGGTGAAACAGCTCAAGGTTATTGGATATATTTTAGGACTGATAAGTTGGATGTTTTTCAGCACAGAATAATGTGATCTTTCTCACGAGGAAAATAAAGTTTGTAATTTATTACTATTAGTGCAATAGTCTATCAAACATTAATATGAAAAGGAAATATTTGGAGTCATAAAAAAAACAATAGGACATTGTAGCATAACCAGAATGAACATGAAAGGAAAAAATATCTACGGATACTAAAGATATCTCCATTTACCTCTACAACTCAGTAGTTAATTATTGTGGTTTAAGAGAGCTGAACTTGAAGATCTTGTGAGACTTTTAATATAGCGTTGGACTTTCAGGATGAGAGTGGTATTAATTACCTTTGTCAAAAGGTTGCAGCTGCAAATTTCACCTCTAGAGAACTTGTGTTTCTGTAATGTAATCAAAAAAGTTGAGAATAATTATGAATATTAGATTCGGTGAATGCTAATTGCAAACTGTGGTCTAAATTTGGGTTGAAGATTCTGTTTATTTTAGCAAGCATTCAGTTTTCTGGAAGTTGTATGTAATAGTTGATTGTTGTTCTGTCTCTTAATTGAATCTGATCAGGTGTTCTCTTGAAGATAAACTCTGAGCTTCCCAGCTCAGATAAGGCTGATCCGATGAGATTATTGGAAGCTATATTTCCAGTGATAGGCTCCTTAGGGCCTCTCTAGTTCAGTAGTAAAAGGGAGAGTGAATAGCTTTTTTTTTAGAAGAAGCAGTGTTTTTATTGCTCAGATTTGATGTATTGGTATTTTATGTTAATTGTACACATGCATGTGTCACTGGGTGCCACAGTAGAATAGCAGTTAGTGCAATGCTATTACAGGTCAGGGCATTCCCAAGTTTAGAGTTAATTTGTCTTTATTTTGTACTTTGACTGGATGTCTTCCCTGTAGGATGCATCTGTTTTCCCTGGTTGCATTGGTTATCTCCCTCAGTCCAAAGACATACTGGAGAGATTAATTGACCATTGGTAATTTTCCAGTGATTAGGTTAGCGTTAATAGGTTTTGTCAAGAGTTGCTGAGGTGGTGTGGCTTGAAGGGCTGGAAGGTCTATTCCGCATTATATTGCTTAATAAATAAAATCTCAGAATAGGTGACATAGGATTGGAAGATGTAGAATCCTTGTGGGTAGTGCTAAAGTGCGTCGCCTCTGATCTGGGCCGACATTTACGCGCCAGGCAGCACCTAATTAATTAGCTTGTTTATTTTGGCTTTTTTCTTAAGGATGTGCTGGGTGCGTTCCGGCTACTGCTGCACCGCTGCATTCTTCGCGGCAATGTATCGGTCCACAGCCCGGAGGTTGGGGACCACTGGTGTAATGAACCAGATTTGATTACGGAGCTTAAGGTAAAAGAACCCTTGGGAGGCAGTGATCATAACATAACAGAATTCATCCTGTTGTTTGAGAGGGAGATGATTAAAATCAGATGTATAAGTATTACAGTGCAGTAAAGGGAATTAAAGGCATGAGAAAGCTGGCCGAAGTTGATTGGAAGGGGACATTAGAAGGGATGTCGGCAAGGCAGCAATGGCTGGAGTTTCTGAGGAAAATTCAGAAGGCCCAGGATAGATACATCCCAAAGATGACGTATTCTAAGGGGAGGATGAGGCAACTATGGCTGACAAAGTCAAAGACAGCATAAAAGCAGAAGAGAGTTCATAAATTACATCAAAAATTAGTGGGAAGTTAGAGGATTGGGAATCTTTTAAGAGCTAATAGAAGGCAACTAAAAAAACAATAAGAGAAGAGATGAATTATGAGGTCAGCTAGCCAATAGTATAAAAGAGGATAACAAAAATTGATTTTTTTTAGATAAAAAAAAAGAGAAAAAGTGAAGCAAGAGCAGATATCTTGTCCACTGATAAATGATGCTGGACAGCCAGTAATGGGGTCAAAGAAATGGCGGACTAATTTAATACACATTTTGCAAAGGTCTGAAGGTAGATAAGTCACCTCGACCAGATGGACTATACCCCAGGGTTCTGAATGCGGTAGCTAAAAGAAATTGCAGAGATATTAGTAGTGATCTTTCAAGAATCACTAGATTCTGATATGGTTCCAGAGAATTGGAAAATTGCAAATCTCATTCCACTCTTTAAGAAAGGAAAGAGGCAGAAGAAAGGAAATTTATAGGCCAGTTAGCCTGACTTCAGTGGTTGGAAGATGTTGGAGTTCATTATTAAGGATGAGGTTTTGGAGTACTTGAAGGCACATGATAAAATAGACCAAAGTCAGCATGGTTTTCTTGAGGGAAAACATTGCCGGAAAGTATTTTGGGATTCTTAAGGAAATAACAGGCAGGGCAGACAATCAATGGATGTTGTGAATCTGGATTTTCAGAAAGCCTTTGACAAGGTGCTGCACATGAGGCTGCTAAACATGGATAGAAGATTGACTGACTGGCAGGAGGCCACGAATGGGAATAAAGGTGGCCTATTCTGGCTGGCTCTTGGTAACTAGTGGTCTTCTGCAGGGGTCGATATTGGGACTGCTTCTTTTCATTGTAAATGTCAATGATTTAGATTACAGAATTGATTTCTTTGCGGCAAAGTTTGCAAATGATACAAAGGTGGGTGGAGGAAGGGAGTCTGCAGAAGGACGTACAAATTGGGAGAATATGCAAAGAAGTGACAGATGGAATATAGTGTAGGGAAGTGTATGATCATGCACTTTGGAAGGCTTAAAGGTGTGAACTATTATGGAAGTGGGAAGAAAATTAAAAAATCAGAGGGGTAAGAGGACTTGGGAGTCCTTGTGCACGATTCCTTGAAGGTTAACTTGCAGGTTGAGTCGGTGGTAAGGAAAGCAAATTGAATATTAGCATTCATTTCAAGAGGACTAGAATATAAGAATGTGTAAGTAATGCTGAGACTTTATAAGGCTTTGGTCAGATCCATTGGAGTAATATGATCAGTTTTGGGATGCACTTCTAAGAAAAGATATGCTGGCATTGGAGAGGGTCCAGAGGAGGTTCACGAGAATGATTACAGAAAAGAAAATGTTAAGGTATGTGGAGCATTTGATGGCTCTGGGTGTGCAAGTGCTGGAGTTCAGAAGAATGAGGGGAGATTTCATTGAAACCTATCAAATATTGAAAGGACTGGATAGAATGGATGTGGAGAGGATATTTCCTATAGTGGGTGAGTCTGGGACCAGAGGGCACAGTCCCAGAATACAAGGACATCCATTTAGAACAGAGATGAGGAGGATTTTCTTTAGCCAGATGATAGTGAATCTGTGGAATTCGTTGCCACGGATGGCTGTGGAGCCCAAGTTGTTGTGTATATTTAAAGTGGAGGTTGATAGTTTCTTGATTAGTGAGGGAATCAAAGGTTACAGGTTGAGAGGGATAATAAATCAACCATGATGGAATGGCAAAGCAGACTCGATTGGCTTAATTCCACTCCTATGTCTGATGATTTTATAAGAAATAGGCAGTTAAATTATGACCATTATGAAGTATTATAATTTAAGTATCTTTGATACTTACACACACACACACACACACACACACACACACACACACACACATCAAATGAAGAAGTTCTCAGAAGAGCCCAAGCAGTTCGATCACTCATACCAACAATAAGAGAAAGACAACTCAGATTCCAAGGACACATCATGCAGAAAGATGAACTAGAAAAACTGATACTCTCTGGAAAGATTGAGGGGAGTAAACCTAGAGGAAGATCTCGGCTTATGTACATCAAAAGCATAGCCAGGTGGCTACACATCGAGGAAATGGAAGTCATCCAAAAATCGAAGGATAAATCTATATGAAAAGCTATGGTCACCAAAGTCCGCATCGGATATGGTACCTAGACAGACGGACATCTTTGATGATGTAACTTAAGGAAGCCATCCTCAACTGAAAGAATAATCTGAGAAATCTTTACTGCAGGCATAGATTTTTATCTCTGCTATTACTAAAAGTACATATGAATATTTCTATTTTTTTGTTTTTAACTATAGTTTTGGAGCTAAGCAAACCTCTACATTATCATCTGATAAAATGTTTGAGGAATGGCTGAATGATGATAATTCTTACCAAAGGTAAAATGATGCACCTTACTTGTATCACAAAATACAGTATATTTGCTTTTGCTCTTGTTTTCAATTAAGAATTTGTGGCTAATTTTCTTTTATTATTTAAAGTGGTGCAGGATATGGTAGTCAGGATAATCGCTATGTTGGATTTGGAAACACTGTACCCCCTTCGAAAAAGGAAGATGATTTCCTCAACAATGCCATGACTTCTCTTTATTCGGTATGAAATATTATTTGTTCCAGTTATAACTTCTGATAAACAGTAGAAGGTTTGTGGGCTGCTAGTTAATATTAATTTAAATTGTACATCAGCACTCAGTGAAACGGTTGCCTCTAGATTTTATCTTCAAGTCGATAAAGATTTTAAATTAACCTATCTAATCTAAATTATGTACTCATAACGTAGATGAGTTAAGTATGTTTGTTGAAGAAAATTAATCTTTTATTGGTTTTAACAATTTGTCTTTAGATTAGAGATTTTTATGCTAGAAATTGATTTTGAGGATGTGTTGCAATTTTGTTTTTACCAAAACAGAATGTGAAAATATTACATTGGGAGTGTTTAATGCTCAAAGATTTCATGTTTTTTTTTATGAAACTACCTTTCAGAAATTGTCAACAACACTAGTAATTTTATTATATAGTAGCTTGAAAAAGTATTTGGCCTCCACAACTACTTTCACATTTTATTACTCATTTTCAAAGTTTAAAATATATTGAAGTAGGGGTTTTTGAGCTAAACTACAAAACATTGTGCGTAATGTCAAATCAAAAGAAAAATTCCAGAACCCATCAACAATTGACTAAAAATTAAAACCCAAAACTGTGGGGTTGAATATCCACCCCCTTTGTAATTACTGCACTAATTTTCTTAAGTGCAGTATACTGTTACCTTACCAACTCGCCCAATTTGTTGATGCAGAAAATTGGAGGATCATCTGTTTTCAATGAATACATAAGAATAAATACCTCCTCTCTCTGTAAGGTCAAACAGTATGGTAGATTTTTAACAGACCTAACCCAAAATGTAGAGAAATAAAACGCATTCAAGACAAATCAGGGTAATGATAAGAGAGAAACACAATCTGGGAATGGGTACAAGTTCATCTCAAAAGCCATGAACATACCTCAGAGCTTCGTGCAGTCCATTGTGAAAAGACCATAACTACACTGCCTAGGCATGGCTGCCCCTCTGAACTTAGTCACAGGAGAAGAATGGCACTTGTAGGAGAGGCTACTACGATGCCAACAGTCACTCTGAGTGAGCTGCAGAAGTCAGTGGTTGCAACTGGAGATGAAGTTCATGGCTCCACAACCTCTAAAGACTTGCACATAAGGAGTACTTATGGAAGAGTGGCAAGGGAGAACCACTGGCTTAAAAAAAAAGCATATCTTTGCCCAGAAGACTTTGCAAAGTGTCAATAGGAAGATGCTGTAAAGATGTGGAAGAAAGTCTTGTGGTTGGATGAGACAAAGTGGAGCTTTTTATCTTGAACACTAAGCAGTACCTGTAACACAGTACTAGGTTTGTGCATCAGGCAGGGAACACAGTTGGTATTGTAAAGTATGGTGGAGATTGCATCATGTTATGGGGATCCATTTCAGCAGCAGGGACTGGAAATCTGGTCAGGATTGATGGGAAGGTGAATGCTGCTAAATACAGAGATCCTGGACAAAAACCTGTTAGCCTCTGCCAGAAAGCTTAAACTTGGGAGGAAATTCATCTTTCAGCAGGACAATGACCCAAAGCACACTGTAGAGCAGCCATCGAGTGACTTCAGATACAGAAAATTGATGTCCTTCAGTGACCCAGTCAGAGTCCTGACCTTATCCCAATCGAACATCTCTGGATTGCTGACCACTGCTGCTCCCCAATTAACCTGGCACAGCTGAACTCTTTTGCAAAGGGGAATGGGCAAATCTTGTTCCATCATGTCGTGCAAGGGTAGCAAAGATTTATCCAAAAGGACTTCTGGCTGTAATAGTTGTGAGAGGTGGTTCAATTAAGTACTGAACAAAAGGGAATGAATACTTCTGAACTGCTGACATTTCAGTTTTTGCATTTTTAGTTTTTCATGCTTTCCAATTTTCCTTGGTTTTTTGGAGGGCTCTGTTGTAGAAAAAAGGAGCATATAATACTTTTACAAGGCACTGCATATTAGTTTTAGGAATTGGAGTCAGGTGTTCCAGTCAATGAGATGAGATTGGAGGTGTGGGTTGTAGAGGTGCCCTGCCCTAGAAAAATGACACACAAGGTTAGATTATTGACAGAGCCTGCTCTTAAGAAAAATCTGTTTATGTGCATCATGCCTCGATCAAAATGACTTTCAGAAAACCTTAGAAGAAGAATTGTAGAGATGCATGAAGTAGAAAAGGCTACAAAAGCATTTCTAAAGACCTGAGTGTTCATCATTCCACAGTAGGAGAAATTGTCTGCAAATGGAGGAAACTCAGTACTGTTGCTATTCTCCCTAGGAGTGGGCATCCCGCAAAAATTACACCAAGAGCACAATGTGCAATGCTGAAGGAGGTGAAAAAGAACCCAAGGGTAACAGCAAAAACCTTGCAGAAATCTCTAGAATTTGAAGTCTCTGTTCATATGTCCACTAAGAAAAACACTGAACAAAAAAGGTATTCGTGGAAGGACACCAGGGAGGAAACCGCTGCTCTCCAAAAAAAAAACATTGCTGCACATCTCAAGTTTGCTTAAAAAAAACCTGGATTTTCTACAATGTTTTTGGGACAATGTTCTGTGGACAGATGAGACAACAATTGAACTTTTTGGCAGAAATGCACATTGCTATGTTTGGAGGCAAAAGGGCACTGCACACCAACACCAAAACCTCATCCCAACTGTGAAGCATGGTGGAATTAGATTCAGGATTTGGGGCTGCTTTGCTGGCACAGGGTCTGGACAACTTGCAATCGTTGAGGGAACAATAAATTCAAAATTGTAGCAAGTTATTTTACAGGAGAATGTCAGGGTAGCAGTCCATCACTGAAGCTTAATAGAAGTTGGATAACGCAACAAGACAATGATCCGAAACGCAAGAGTAAATCAACAACAGAATGGTTTAAAAAGAAGAAAATTTATATTTTGGAATAGCCACGTCAAAAACCTGACCTTAATCCTATAAAAATGTTATGGAAGGACCTGAAGTAAGCAGTTCATGCAAGGAAGCCTACCAACATCCCAGAGTTGAAGCAGTTTTGTAAGGGGAAATGGCCTAAAATTCCTCCAAGCTGATGTGCAGGACTAATCAACAGTTACCGGAAACATTTGGCTGAGTTATTGCTATACAAGGGAGTCTCACCAGTTACTGAAAGCAAAGGTTCACATACTTTTTCCAACAAATGCATGTAATATTGCAACACACATCAAAGTTGCTGGTGAACGCAGCAGGCCAGGCAGCATCTATAGGAAGAGGCGCAGTTGATGTTTCAGGCCGAGACCCTTCGTCAGGACGAAGGGTCTCGGCCTGAAACGTCGACTGCGCCTCTTCCTATAGATGCTGCCTGGCCTGCTGCGTTCACCAGCAACTTTGATGTGTGTTGCTTGAATTTCCAGCATCTGCAGAATTCCTGTTGTTTGCATGTAATATTGGATCATTTTCTCAATAAGTCTATGATAAATATAATGTTTTTTGTGTTATTTATTTAATTGGGTTTCCTACCTAGTTTGAGGGTTTGCGTGAAGATCTGTTCACATTTTAGGTCATATTTATGCAGAAATAGAGAAAATTCTACAGTGTTCACAAACTTTCTAGCACCACTGTAGTTGCAATCACTACATTTTTTCAGCCTAAGATGACTTTATGATATCCTTGTAAGATATAATTTTTAGTACTAAGTGTCATGGGGAAAATAGAAAGAGCTTACAATTGTTTCGTCACTTTCATTTTCTAATATTTAAAAATGCATTAATAGCAATAACTTTCTTGAATCAGATTTTTCAGCAAACACAGCAGCCGATTTATGTTATAGAAGCGAGAAGGTGAAAGATGGTCATTTTTTTTAAGAGGTATTCAGCAACGAACGTTGGGAAACTACCTCAACTATTTTTGTAAGTACCATCCTCTCAAGTTAGAAGATGGGCTTCAAGTCTGTGTTTAATCCAAAAGATAGCATCACTTCCACTAAGCTTTTGTGTGAATTTGAATTTTGATTCTCTAGTCTTGGAAGCAGGGTTAAAGTGCAACCATTCTTTTGGTGAATGCACTCCCCCTGAGTTAAAACTGAGGTTAGGAGATAAGTGCAATATGAGGAAGGATCCCAAAATAATGTTTAGGTTGCTTCTTATAAACTTCAGTTTTTAAATCTTCTTTTGCCCACCCTTTTGTTTTGATACATATATATCAAATACATGTATCTAAATACTAATACTAACTCCAAATACTAACTTTAATGTCTAATTGCATGTGTAAATGTATATAATATTTTGACCTCCATTGGGGTTTGAGTGGTCATATCATCTTTACATTGTCCATCTGAGTAAAGAAAACCCCATCTTCTAGTTACAGACATTACTTTAAAAAAAAATTGAATTTTAGTTTAAATTAAAAAGTGGCGGCATGGCCGTGTAGTGGGGCAGTATGTTGGCGTAGTGATTGGAGCAGTGCTTTATAGCACCCAGTTGTACGGCTGGGGTTCAATTGCTGCCACTGTCTGTGATGAGTTTTTACGTTCTTCCTCCTACCATGTGTGTTTCCACTGGGTGTTCCAGTTTTCTCATGATTTCCAAAGGTGTACGGTTAAGATTGGAGTAGTGGGCATGCTACGTTGATGCTGGTAGCATGGTGACACTTGCAGATTGCCCAGCACAATCCTTGCCGTTTTGATTTGGTGCAAATGATGTATTTCACTGTATGTTTTGATGTATAACATGTGACAAAGCTAATCTTTGTTTGGAGCCTAAGGGAACAGGGAAAATTATTATTATCATGGAACACAGGCTTTGATAATTTCTGAAACATAAGTCATTATTGTTCACTGATTTGCAGGGTTGGAGCAGTTTCACTGTTGGGGCCACCAAGTTTGCATCTGCAGCAAAAGAAGGAGTAAGTAGTTCTTGATTTAATCCGATTTTTTTTTCTAATACACAGAAATAGGCTTCCAAATGAATAAGTGCAAAGGAGCGGTATTTTTATTTGTAAACATACAAATTCGCAAAATTAGTTAATTTATTTTACAAATTCACAAAATTAGCTAATTTATTTGGTCTTCTGAAGATGCTTAAAGTATCTAGTTTAAAAATTCATAGAGGTGTATTGTGGCAGGCAAACATCTAAAAAACATAAATAATTATTCTACTCAAGTAAGTAGCTTCCCATCGCTACTTTCCCTATTGTGACATGTTTGCTTTCTTTTAAATAAAGCTAATGCTGAAGCAAAAATAAATTAGAGGAATTAGAATGAAAGTATGTTGATGAAAGTAATCCATTTTATCTTTTTTAAACAGGCAGTAAAACTTGGAAATCAGGCATCACAAAAGGTACCATTCTTTTATTCCATAACTATTTTGTATACTATGTTGGGTATTGCTTGGTGTAACTGAGATGACTTAACATTCTATGGGTAATAAATTTGATTTTGCCTCAACTTGAACAGCATTTAAAATTTAATTCAGGTAAAGGCATTGAATGTATTTGGAGTGTGGTGAGGGAGAAAAAATTTTGAACATAACTGTGCTGTCCAATTGTTGATGGTTTAAATCTTAAAATACATTTGCTATTGATAATCTCTTAATGGAAGCTGGGATAAAAATAGTGAATTTCTAAAAGGTACTTGTTCTGTCCTTATTGCTTTCTTGCTGGATAAAGGTCTGGGGTTACAAGCAGCAACCAGAGCCGGTAAACTTCCTACATTCTGTGTATCTTAAGCTTTAGCAGTAATCGTAAGCCACGTGCCTTCAATATTTCCTCTTACATTGGTCAACTTCACTTGATATTCCAACAGTCATTTTCCAGGAACTTAATTTAATCCAATTGTCAGTCTGTGCAATTAGTACATATTTCTTGTATAATCAGGTTAAAACTTTGTATTATAGTAGATAAGTGGTTCACCTGCTTTGAGATCTACTGAGTTTAAGATGTTTGGAACTGGTACTGCCAGTGTAATGATGTCTGATCTGATTCATCACTTCTCTCTGTTTCTTTTCTCAATTTCAGTTTTATTTTTAGTCCAGTTCATGTTAAAGCTGTTAGAAATATTGTAACAATGTTAGACTAATCTCAAAACATGTTTTATTTTTCTTTACACTTGGTGACCTGAAGACTGAATGACACTTGGGTAGAATTTTGGTTATTAGTTCTGTTAACTAACTATATCTTGTGTCAGTGTAGACACTGGACCTTAAGTGGACTGCTTAACATTTGAAATTGATTTGAACTTGCCAGTCATCAGATATTTTTTCATAATAGCCATATATCCAACTGCATCTGGTTAACAAGCTTATTGAGATTTTAATTTTGCTTAGTTCTGTATAAAATTAAACACAATAGTTATATAACAAAATACAGTATATTAGCTCTATACCAACACAGAAAACCTTCCCTGTTTTTATGGAAGAATGTTCCTAGCTTTATTACAGTTTTAGATAGAAAGCTTCAAAGGTCATGGTGCTTAAGTAATTGCAAAAGTTAATGGCTTACAAATGTGATTACATACTCATACAGAAATTCTTTACAATGGTGGAAGTTTAGCAAACTAGTCAATAATTTTTGTTAAATGAGTTTGGAGATTATCCAGTAAATTTTATGCCAATGACTAGGGGTAAAATTCAACTTGAGATTAAAAAAACAATGAGACCATCTCATTGTAACTTCTGACCACTTTTGTTTAGTTTGTACAAAATATGACTGATACATTATCATTTTTGTTAGTGAGATTGAACTCGTCTCTCTAACCTGCCCCCTCTATATTTAAGAATTAATATATGGAAAAAATAAAGCTTCAAAAGTTAATTGGAGAAAAAAAATGGCATGAACTTCCAAGCTCTATTTGAACTGTTGTAATGCAACTTTGACCATTTATTGAAAGGTGTTTTAGAACACCTTTCTCAATTTGGTGGGGGGGGGAGGGATGGCTGTTTTTGCTGGCTGTCAGTATATACCATGTGCAAAGCTCATCCTTCTTGCATTGAGTCAAGGTCAGAGTGCAGCAGGATAGATGCCTGGCCAAAGTCTTTCATGCATGTCAAGAGCCTGCTGCATTGGATTTGTATTTATGTGCTGTCTGCATGTAATATAAAATGTGGTAGTAATTCATGCTGAAACTGAGGCAATTATATTCTTGAACTATTTGCTTCCTGCTGTTGTACGTATATCTTTGAGAGATTTTTGAATACTGATGAATTCTTTTCTTTTAAATAGGCAGCAGAGCTAGGTCAGACAGTTAATGAGAATGTGATCAAACCTGCTCAGGAGAAGGTAATATGATACCCCTTAAGGAGAGTAAACTGTTGATCTAGCCACAATTTATTTGGAAAGTTGTCTGAAATTCTGATTTAAGCACATTTTGATACTATTTTCCAAATCCTTATGCATGCTGATGTATCATATACAAAGAATAATCTATTAGACCAGTTATTTTTGTGGGCAATCTGTTGACATTCACCATTAGTTATGTCACATGCACAATTCATCTGAAATGATTTCTATACTAACTTGCTTGAAGTGCATGCTAATACCTTGCAGCGCAAGATAGCTGGGACGTGAGCAAATGGGCTTACCGTTAATTATTTCTCAAACGTATGTGATTTAGCAGTTATCACTATTAAGAGCTCTGAAGCAGTTCATAACACATCTTAAATGTACCATTAAGAAGTAATAGGAATGATACACAGTCAGTCATTGATCCTGTGTCTCATCCAATCCTTGGATAAAAGAATATCCACAGACTGATAGGGTTAAGAGTTGCAAAGACTTGGAATGCTTGAGTTTATTTTTAAAAATAAACAGCCCAGTCTTATATGGCTATCCACTTGTCATAGACTTCTGCAGCTGGTAGAATCAGTTTTAATTTGGTTTTCATAATTTTTATTAAGTGAGATTGAAATTCATTTCTCTAAGCTCTTTAGATAGAGCATCTTTCTTGATCTCTCATCCACCCAGGGACCAATCTGATAAGTCATTCCACTGCCTCTAGGGCATATACTTCCTGTACCTAATAAAGTGGCCAGTGAGTACGTTGGTGGTCTCATGCTGCTGTAGCCCACCCACTTCAAGGTTCAATGTGTTGTGCATTCAGAGACACTCTTCTGCTGTTAGAACACATGGCTATTTGAGTTACTGTCACCTTCTTGTCAACTTGAACCAGTAGGGCCATTTTCCTCTGACCTCTCTCATTAACAAAGTGTTTTTGCCCACAGACCTGCCTCTCACTGATGTTTTTTTTTTGTTTCTTGCACTATTCTCTGTAAACTCCAGAGACTGTTGTACGTGAAAATCCCAGGAGAATAGCAGTTTGTGAGGTACTCAAGTTACCCTGTCAGGCACCCAAAACCATTACATCGTCAATGTCCCATAGATCACATTTCTTCCCCATTCTGCTATTTGGTCTGAGCAGCAACTGAATCTCTTGACCATGTCTGTGTGCTTTTATGCATTGAGTTGCTGCTACATGATTGGCTAATTAGATATGGTCACTGAGAGTGTTTTCTTTGAGTCTGGCGGGCAGAGTTGCTTTCTGTTCACTGATGTGTTCCCACTGTTGAACTGCAGTGACGTGCTTCCTGTTGTAATCTAACCTTCTTGTTATAAAGCACAATATATCCTTAATCTTCCTAATTATTTGATCTTCTTGGAAGTTAACAGACTGCATTTTATGGATAAGTACACTTTAATCAAGCGAATGCTGGACTATTTCTCCAGCAATGGAAAAGACACTAGAAGCAGCTGAATTATGGTCCTACAGGAGAATGTTAAAAATATCATGGACTAACACACATCAAATGAAGAAGTTCTCAGAAGAGCCCAAGCAGTTCGATCACTCATACCAACAATAAGAAAAAGACAACTCATTCCTAGGACACATCATGTGGAAAGATGAACTAAAAAAACTCATACTCTCTGGAAAGATTGAAGGGAGTAAACCTAGAGGAAGACCTCGGCTTATGTACATCAAAAGCATAGCCAGGTGGCTACACATCGAGGAAATGGAAGTCATCCGAAAAACGAAGGGTAGATCTACATGGAAAATCACGGTCACCAAAGTCCGCATCGGATATGATACCTAGACAGACAGATAGATACTTTAATCCTGCTATAAACCAGTAATAATTATACTTCTTTTTTTGAAAGCAAGGTGAATATTCCCAGATTTTTTTCTCTCTTTTCCTACCTGCATAATCAGTTTATATCCATTTGTAAGCTTCTTGTGTTATTCTCTGATTTGCTTTCTCAACAGGCATTGATATGGCAGCAAGCATGGAGAGACAACATTGGCTTTTGAGTGATCATACTGGGCCTTGATGCATCCCAGTAATGATGGCCAACTTGAAATTAAACCATTCATTTATTGTAACCCACAATACGTCTTGGGTGTATTGGATATATTTTCTGTTTCATTAAGTCTGATTTTTATCTAATCATGATTTTACAAAATCAAGTCTTTAATAGATTCTTGAGTATATTCTTACATTCTTGCACCCCCCCAAATTGAATAATATGTTTCCCTAACCACTTTAAAACGCAAAAACAATAATTCATAATGATTTTTTGAAGAATAAATATTAACCAGGATGCCAGAAAGGCAACTGAGATATTGTTCATATAGCAGAAACAGGGCCTCTATCTAAAGCTGACACATGGCATTGCTAGACTATTTTAGGTCTACATTAAAGCTTCATATTTGTGGTAGGAAAAGTTCAAAGTAAACTATTATTGAAGTACATATATGTCACCTTTAACAACCCTGAGATTCATTTTAGGAACATGAATATGCAGAGAATACCCAGCAAGCTCAGATTTAGCCAACTTCTGAATGCACTGAGGGAATCATAGATCAGCACACCACAGTGCATGGCAATGAATTTCTTAAGTCCAAAGTAGAAGGGGGTGAAGTTAATATTTCTCACCCCCTCAGTTGTTCGTCATGCCCAGTGCAGTGTGTGACATGCTAGGGGATAGAGCGCATTAATTGTTTCCTATCAATGGACAGGTGCAATTTAGAATTTCAGAACAATGGCAGTTTAAATTCTGTCGGTTGCTGATTTGACTTCATTTGGTGTCTTAAACAATTGTTTGGCATTCCCTGCACAATATAAAACCATGCCTTATGGCACTAATTTAACTTTTTACAGGGTAAGGACTGAAATGTCTTTCCCAAAAACTGTTTTTATCTTAAGATTTCTCTTTCATTCTGTCTGCTTGCAAAAGGGCTATTATCATATTTGGCTTAGAGAGATGATAAATACAGCTGTGTACAGGTTCATAAGTAACTGAAAGCAAATTTTTTATACAGGTGAAAGAAGGAAAATTTTTAGATGATGTTTCCATTGGCATGTCACAGATTGCTAATAAGGTATGAAGAAAGTTGTAAGTGGGCATGAATCAAAGCCAGCTTTTCATATTTTGTGCACCTGCTGCTAGAAACTCAGTATTGAATATACATTATGCATTTTTTTGGATATGGTTGAATGTCTCAACAGTATTCAGCTAATGTGGGAAATGGCTAAGTTCAAAAATACTATTGGTTGCAGTTGATTGTTACAGTTTACATAACATTCATCTTGGGTGCACAGTTGCCAAATGTGAAGTCTGGCTTCTGACAACAGACTGTTTCAGTTTGGTGCTAATGTTTCCTTTCCCTTTTTTTGCTATCATTGATAATTGCTGTGGTATGATTGCTGTGGTAAGTGCCTCCATTGAATATTGTCAATTAAAATTAAACAATTCCTTTTGTTTGCCACTTTTCTCGTAATTAAAGATTCTTTTATTATTTGTGATTTTACCAATAATAAATTATAATTACCAATTTTCAGCCTTCTAATTTTTACTTCCTTATTTGTATTGGACCCCTGCTCTGGTAACTTGGAGTACAAATATGAAGTATTTGTTAATTTCTGTCTTTTCCTTTTCCTTTTCCTTTCTTTGACAATCTTAATATAAGAAATACTGGTTAGAATAGCTTCATAGTCTTTCCCAGCTGATGATTTAGAGAAGCGGTTGCCATGTTTAGAATGCACAGGATGAAGGCTAAGCATGATTTATTATGAAGTATATTTGTTAATGTTGCTGACATTATTTTCTTAGCATAATTCATAATAAGCTAGACATTAATATTGTGTATTTGTACATAATGTTGAATTTATTCTATTGTGAAGTGTTTATTCATCCTTTCAATACTCATAGGTACAGGGAGTGAGCATGAAAGGATGGCAAGATGTCAGTTCTTACTTTAACAACAAAGAATCTGTTTCACAAAGGTAATGCATAAAAATCCCCGAATTTCACAGTACACAGTGTTTTAATGTGACATGTAGGATTAAGCATTTTAATTAAAAATGCCATCTTAGTGTGCATTTATAGTGTGACTGTGAAGTATAGATTACTATTTTTACTGCTTTTCATCTTTCAATTGGCTGATGCATTACTGCTCATTTATCAAATAGTTTGATATGTTTATATTACAGCCACTCAGTTGGTGAAAGCTACCAGAATAGTGGATTTGAAGATGGCTTCTGGGATAATTTTGGCGTCAATGGCAATTCTCAAGTGAAAAGTCCCCCAAGTACAAATGTTTGGGGATCTGGTGAAAAAAAGGATGATACCTGGGGCACAGTGGACGCCACGATAAAGCAAAGCAACACTAGTGATGACTGGGACAACTGGGACAATAACTGGGCTGCAAGCGGAGAAAGCAAGAATAAAAAGTCACCGAAAAAAGAAAGCAAAGGGTCTGTAGATGATGGTTGGGACAATCAGAACTGGTAGCTAGGGCAAAGTGCCTCATATTGAAAAGAGCTACAATTCACTTTGCTTAACTTTACTTTGTTGCTGTCATAAGTCGGTTGGTTTTCCTGTCATAAAGAATCAATGTTTTGGAAATGTATCCTTAAAGAGGCTGGTTATATGAATCTCTCAAACAAAAGAAACCTGCTCAATGAACAGTCAGTATTGTAACCAGAAAAAAGACCCCTTGGTATGTAGTTTTGGTTCAAGTGTTATATTTTTACACTGAGTGCATTTGACAATACATTTTTCTATTTAAGGGAATGTTTTTCCATTAATTCACAAACTTATTTTTATGTACATAAATGGTTTTTAGAAATCCACAGGGTATCATGGCAAAAAAAAATCAAATTTAATTAGTGCAGTGATTAAGATTTCAGCTCAGGTTTTCTTTAAATGCAACAAACATAACATTTGCTGCATGTGCTATATGGTGCCTGTCTGCAATGTTAATATGTGAGGTTGTGCAGAGCAAGTAGTGCTTGCAAGTTCATATTTGGTGTTCTCTATGATAACTTTAGGTTTGGTGCTTAGCCAGTTGAAATAACATTTAACATTTTTCACTTGAATAATAATTTCCCTTTACCTATGTTCCAACTCCACTTTACCTGCCTTACCAAGCAATCAGTAATGTTGAAATGGCTAGTATCAGCAAATGAATGTATGTTACATTTATTCTGCATTTCTAGTCTACTAGACTTGTACAGCCATCAAGAGATTAATGCTTTTATGGAAATAGTAGATAAAGGAATGTTTGAGATTATTGAATATTCATTTGCTAATGCTGAAAGTAGTAATTTCTCCCTTTGTATCCATTTTAAAAATGTTTTATTTGAAATATTTTTTTAGCTATTGTCAATTTAGGGTAAATGTCTCTATTCTTGCCTTTTAAATGTATGATACAGCATATATTAATACACCTTTTATCTGTACGATGTTCAGAGGTAAACTCCATTTTCTGATCTTTGGCATATACTCTTTAAAAGTATGTTGATCTACAACTGTGGTAGCATTATGTCTGGTCTGCTGCTGCCTTCGAAACTTAGCCCCAAACATTCCAGTTGCTAGTTATGTGAATGCCAATCTTGTATGAACCATTGGTCTTTGTGGGGGGGGGGGGGGGGAAGAAACTGTGCAATATCTTGAGCATGCTCAACAGGTTAACTTTTCTGTAACTTGGGGATAATACAGCCTTTATGATCGAAAATCAAATAAATTTTGCTGATATGGATATCTAGAAATATACATAGCAACTTACAAGTTGCTAATAACTTTGCACCCATTTTTGTGTGTGATTGCCTTTGATGTATGACAATAAATCAGATTAAAAATGCAAGTTTTTTTTTCCTTAATTATCAGCTTCCAGTTTATTTGTAAAATTCCATTTAGTTTGGTAATCTTCATATTTTGTTATCTGGAAGCTTATTTGGCACAGATATTTTGAACATTGTGGTAAAGTTAATTCAAAAAGTCAGCTTCGTGGAATAAAATGAGTTTCAAAATTATTTGTAGCTTTTCATTCATGGTTGAAATATTTTTATTAATTTTCATCCAAATTTTGGTTGCCTCACCAGAACTTATTTATTTATATTACATATTAACAAGTTATTGATGTGAATAAGATTCTAACCTTTTATGTAGGAATTCTTATGTTATGCATAATGTAATTTTTTGGTATTTGCTTCAGAGACCTTTCTCACTTTCGAAGTGTGATATTATTTGAGTTGGAGAATGTGCTGCCAGTCTTCCCATACACTACTCGGGTCATGGTGCTCTTTTTCCAAAAGGAAGTATTTTTGAGGAATTTGAGCTCCAGTATTTTCATATAGCTGTAATTATTGTGTAGTCCAAAGTGCTGAGATTTTTTAGGTTGCATTGTCATCTTTTGATATTAGAATTATTGACTTATTGCCTCATTTTAAATATAATTTTAATGTATTTGAGTATGCCATATGCCCACTTTGGGATAATGAAAGCAATCACCACTCAGCTCTCAAAATCTGAAACTGAAACCCTTTACTAATCTTTCATGATTTTGAGAATTCATGGCTAGGCAATCTTTGTTTTGTGGGAGTGGCAGAAAGGTTGTTATCCAATGCTTAAAAGACTCCACAAATACTAAAATTCAGTGTTATAAGACCATAATATATAGGAGCAGAATTAAGCCATTTGGCCCATCAAGACTGCTTCTCCATTTCATAATGGCTGATCCAATTTTCCTCTCAGCCCCAATCTCCTGCCTTCTCCCAGTAACCCTTCATGCCCTGACCAACCAAGAATTTATCAACCTCTGCCTTAAATATACATTAAGACTTGGCCTTCACAACTGCTTGTGGCAAAGAATCCCACAGATTCACCACTCTCTGGCTAAAGAAATGCCCCCACATTTCTGTTCTAAAAGGACGCCCCTCTATTCTGAGACTGTGTCCTCTGGTCTTAGACTCTCCCACCATAGGAAACATTATCTTCATATCCACTCTGTCAAGGCCTTTCACAATTCGATAGGTTTCAATGTGATCACTCCTTATTGTTCTGAATTCCTGTGAATAATGGCCCAGAGCCATCAAACGCTCTTCATACGACAAGCCCTTCAGTTCTGGAATCATTTTTGTGAACCTCCTTTGAACCCTCTCCAGTTTCAGCACATCCTTTTTAAGATAATGGCTCAGAACTCTTCACAATACTCCCAAGTGAGGCCTCACTCGTGCTTTATGAAGGGAATCCTGCACTGCAACCCTCAAGTGTTTACTGATATTTTTTATCTCTTCCTCTCCCAGAGTAGAGTGCCCTCCTGCTTCAAGTTATTCACCATTGTACCAAAAAAGAGCAAGGTAACATGCCTGAATGACTGGTGTCCTGCCGCACTCACCTCAATAATAAGCAAATGCTTTGAGAGGCTGGTCAAGGACTTCATCTGCAGCTTGCTACCACCCAAACTGGACCCCCTACAAGTCGCCTACTGACACAACCAATCGACAGACGATGCAATAGCCACTGCTCTACATACCGTCCTTACACATTTGGAGAAGGAGGATGCTTATGTGAGAATGCCGTTCTTGGACTACAGTTCAGCATTCAACACCATAGTAGCATCCAGGCTCGACAAGAAGCTCAGAGACCTTGGCCTTGACCCTGCCTTGTGCAGCTGGATCCTGGACTTCCTGTCAGAACGCCAGCAGGTTGTAAGAGTGGGCTCCCTCACCTCCAATCTTCTGACTCTCAATACAGGAGCCCCTCAGGGCTGCGTACTGAGTCCCCTCCTTTACCCCCTGTAAACCCATGACTGTGTCGCCACCCACAGCTCCAATCTGCTAATTTGCTGACGACACTACAATGATTGGCCATATCTCAAACAATAACGAGGTGGCCTACAGGGAAGAAGTCATCTCTCTGACACAATGCTGTCAAGAAAACAACCTCTCCCTCAATGTCGCAAAAACAAAGGAGCTGGTTGTGAATTACAGGAGGAATGGAGACGGGCTAACCCCTATTGACATCAATGGATTTGAGGTTGAGAGGGTAAAGAGCTTTAAGTTCCTCGGCATCCACGTCACCGAGGACTTCACGTGGTCTATACACACCAGCTGTGTGGTGGAAAAAGACACCACAGTGCCTCTTTTACCTCAGACGGTTGAGGAAGTTTGGTGTAGACCCCCAGATCCCAAGAACTTTCTACAAGGGCACAATTAAGAGCATCCCGACTGGCTGCAACACTGCCTAGTATGGGAACTGTACCTTCTTTAAATGCAGGACTCTGCAGAGAGTGGTGTGGACAGCCCAGCGCATTTGTAGGTTGTGAACGTCCCATGATTCAGGGCATTTACAAGGACTGGTGTGTAAAAAGGGCCTGTAGGATCATTGGGGACCCAAGTCATCCCAACCATAATCTATTTCAGCTGCTACCAGCTGGGAAGCAGTACCGCAGCATAAAAGTCAGGACCAACAGGCTCTGGGACAGCTTCTATCAGGCCAATGAACTCACTCTGACTTGAGTGTACTCTATATTACATTGACTGTTTATTATATATTACTATGATTGCACATTGCATATGTAGATGGAGACATAATGTAAAGATTTTTACTACTCATGTATGTGAAGGTGTAAGGAATAAAATCAATTCAATTCAAGTCCCTTTTGTGCCTCAGATTTTTGTATTTTCTCTTAATTTAGAAAATAGTCACTTCCTGACCTTGTATTCCATCTGCCATTTCTTTGCCCATTCTCCTAATCTGTCTAAATCCTCTGTAGCCTCTCTACTTCCTCATCACTACATGTCTCTCCACCTATCTTCATATCGTCTGCAAACATTGCAACAAAGCCATCAATTCCATCATCTAAATCATTGACATATAACATAAAAAGAATCAGTCTCAACACTGAACCCTTGTGTCACTGGCAGCCAACTAGAAAAGGCTCCCTTTAATCCCACTTTGCAACCTGTCTATCAGCCACTGCTTTATCCATGCTAGAACCTTTCCTGTAATACCAGGGCTCATAGCTGTTAAGCAGCCTCATGTGGGCACCTTGTCAAAGGCCTTTTGAAAACTTAGGTACCCATCTTTGTCTAACCTGCTTGTTGGTTTCTTCAAAGAATTCTAACAGAGCTTGTCATGGAAGATTTTCCCTTGAGGGAACCAAGCTGACCGCAGCCTATTTTATCATGTTCCTTCAAGTACCCTGAGAAGTTATCCTCGATAATCACTGCAACATTTTTCCAAATATTGAGATCAGACTACCTGGCCTTAAGTTTTCTTTCTTCTGCCTCCCTCCTTTCTTGAAGAGCGGAGTGACATTTGCAATTTTCCAGTCTTCGGGAACCACTCCAGAATCTAGTGATTCTTGAAAGATCATTACTAATGTCTCCACAATCTCCTTGGCTACCTCTTTCAGAGCCTTGGGGTGTACTTGTCTACCTTCAGACCTTTCAGTGTTCCAAGAACCATCTCTCTCTCGTTATGGTAACTTCACGCACTTCATGACCTCTGACACCTGGAGCTTCCACGGTGAAGGCTAATGCAAAATACTTACTCAGTTCATCTGACATTTCCTTATCTACTTCTCCAGCATAATTTTCCAGCGGTCTGATATCCACTCTCATTTTTTTTTACATTTTATCTATCTAAAGAAACTTTCTAGTATCCTTTTCAGTATTATTGGCTAGCTTACTTTCGTATTCCATCTTTATCGTAATGGCTTAATTGCCTTCTGTTGGTTTGTAAGTTTCCCAATCCTCTCACTTCTCACTAATTTTTGCTCTGTTGTATGCCCTCCCTTTGGCTTTTACATTGGCTTTAACTTCTTGTTAGCCATGGTTATGTCATGGCTATGTCATCTTTCCTTTAGAATACTTCTTCCTCTTTGGGATGTATATATCCTGTGCCTTCTGAATTACTTGTAGAAATTCTAGCCATTGCTTCTCTGTCGTCATCCCTCTGCATTCTTTTCCAATCAATTCTGGCCAACTCATCTCATGCTTCTGTAATTCCCTTCACTCCATTGTGATACTGGTACATCTGACTTTAGCTTCTTCTCTAATTTCATGGTGAATTTGATCATATTATGATCATTTGTCCCTAAAGGTTCTTCAAGTTCTATAACCAAATCTGTTTCTTTGCACAACACATAATCTAGAATAGCTGATATCTGGTGGGCTCAACCACGAGCTGCTCTTAAACCGTCAGCTAATAGGCACTCTCAAAATTTTCCGTCCTGGAATCCAGTTCCAATCTGATTTTCCCAATTTACCTGCATATTGAAATTCTCCATGACTATTGTAATATTGCTCTTTAGGCATGTATTTTCTATCTCCCACCGTAATTTGTAGACCACATCCTTACTACTGTTTGGGATATGTATACAACTCCCATCAGTCTTTTTACCCTTGTTGTTCCTTGGCTTTATCCACACAGATTCAACACCTTATGATCTTATGTCACCTCTTTTTTTAATGACTACTTCATTTTTTACCAACAGAGGAATGCCACCCCTTATGCCTTCCTGCCTGTCCTTTTGATACAATGTGTATCCTTGGACATTAAGCTCCCATCCATGATTCAGTGATGCCTGTAACATCATACCTGCCAATCAGGAACTCTGCTACAAGTTCATATACCTTACTCTGTATGCTGCGCATGTTCAAATATAACAGCTTCAGTCTTGTATTCACCCTTCTGAATTTTGTCCACTTTTTAGGTTGCAACTCATCCTGTTGGCTACAATTTTGCCCTATCAGCAGCCTCTCTTCATAACACATTGCTTCTGTTTGAAAACCAACTAACTCATCTGTCATCTGCCTTTCCTGCGATATTTCTTGTGATATTTATTGAAGAGCTTATGCTCATGTGTTATCACTAAACTGACCAGAGTTTGTGAGGAAACGCTTTACCAAACAGTTGTCTTTAAAGTTCACAAATTGCTGTTTTGTAGCATTTCATATGCCTTTGAAACACTTATGTACTGGCAACCAAGATAACATCAGAAGCCTGCACCACATTGGATTTTGACTTATGATAGAAGTAAGTTAAATGATGGATTTCAAATCGTGTCCAAAGATGAAGTGAAGATTCTTGAAGAGGAGCAATCTCAGTGAAATAAATGTGAAGAAACCAGTAGTGGAGATGAAGATGATGCAGGATACTGAACTAAAACAACAGGTACAGTGAAGAAAAATGGTAAGTAAACACCATTGTAATGTTTAGAATTGGATTTTTTTTTCAATGCTTAATTTCATACTTTATATCCGATTTTTTTTCTTGATTGTGCAAATCTGCACCAAACACAGGATGTCCTTTGAGCAATCATCGACTGATACTTCACAATGAGAAACTAATAAACGTAATTCTTTGCACTGTTTACAATACAGAATGAAAACGTTGATAAGCTGCACTCTACATGTATTCTGTTGCACGACTGATTATCTTAAAATACTCATTTATCTTGATAAGATCTCCCACTAGTCATACACTAAAATGATGTTTTTGCTCTTTCCTTCTCTGTAATTTTTTTTGCCCTTCTTTTAAATGGTTTTGCTCTATCTCACTATGTGCCTTTTCTTGTATTACAGTAGAATTTCAGTAGAGTTCCACCCATCGTTGTTGGCTTTAGAGTTTTGTTTTTTTTTTGAAGTGACTCTTTATTTCTAAACTTATAATCAGCTTTTTGATTTTACAATTGTATGCTTCTGTTTACAGTTATTCAGTTGGAGTGGATGAATATCATGGATTATTAGGGTAATAGGTAGTGAGATGTAGGATCATGTGCCTCTTATAAGGAAGGAAGTATTTACAGCTTTGAAGTACATTAGGATGGTCAAATTCCTAGGGCCTGATCAATTGCACCACCTGGAGCACAGGCGAAATTCCAAAAGATACAGAGGATCATGTTCCAATGTTCAAGAAGGGTAGCAGGTCAGGCTAGAGAATGACAGGCCAATGAGCTTGACTTCAATTATAAGGAAGTTCCTGGATGGAAATTTCAACTTGATGCATCTTGGACAGTTTTGGACAGGATTGACTCAGTGAATGGCAAGGCACTGAGGAGTGTTGTGGAACAGAGGGCCTAGGAGTACAAAAGAATAGTTCACTGAAAGCAGACATGGAAGTAGCCAGGATGGTGAAGGAGGCACTTAGCATGCTAGCTTTTCATCAGTCAAGCCATTAAGTTTAGGAGCATGGACATAATGTGCAGTTATACAAGTTGTTGGTGAGAATCCACCTGTACAAATTTGATCACTCCATTATAGGAAAGATATTGCCAAGCTTGAGAGAGTGCAGAAGAGATTTACAAGGATGCCGTCTAGACAATAGAACTTGAATCATGGGGAGAAGCCACCTGGGATCTTTATTCCTGGGAATATAGGAAAATGAGGAGAAAGAAGTTTAAGAAAATCAGGAGGAGCATTAATAAAGTTGACAGTTGTAATCTTTACCCCAGTGTTGAAGAGTCCAAAACAGTTTACTTTATTTCATTGTATTGGATTGAAATGTTGCTCTGGATTACATACTCAACTCTGCAATATTTCAGGATGTAGTCTTTTCCTTATGGCTGAGGAGTCAAAAGCTAGAGGATTCTGATACAAGGTAAGAGGGGGAAAGATCTCAGATGTAACTTTACACAGAAGGTAGTGAGTATCTGGAATGAGCTGCCAGAGCCGGTGGTCGATGTGGATATAAATGCATCATTTAAAAGGAATTTGGATAGGTACATCGAGGGAAGGGCTTGACGGGTTATGTATCAAATGTAGGGACCTGGATCTAGCAGGGAGGATGCCATACTTGGCATGGAACAGCTGGGTGGAAGGGCCTGTTTCTGTGCTATATTACTCTGACCCTAAGGTGATTGAGAAGTTATTGTTTCATTTAGAGGAGGCTGAAGAAGATTGGTAAAATAAGTGCTGAATATGTAGTTGCAAGAAAAAAGTTTGTGAGCCCTTTGCAATTACCTGGTTTTCTGCACTAATTACCCATGAAATGTGGTCATCTAAGTCACAATAATAGACAAACAATTGTACATTTCATCAATACTAAGTACACCACTTAAACAATCAGTCTAGGTTCAAAAAAGTATGTAAACCTCTGGGATAGTGTCTTCTATAAAAGCAATTTTCAGTTGGGTATTCCAATCAATGAAAATGATGAAAGAAGCCAAAAAGAACCCAAGGGTAGTAGCAAAAGACCTGCAGTAATCTCTGGAACCTGCTAAAGTCTCTGTTCGTGTGTCCACTATAAGAAAAACACTGACCTAGAATGGTATTCATGGAAGGACATCACATCTTAAGTTTGAAAAAGACCACCTGGATGTTCTACAACACCTCTGAGAACAGATGAGAAAAAAGTTGAACTTTTTGGCAAAAAGGCACACTGCTATGCTTAGAGGAAACCAACACCAACACCTCATCCCAACTGCAAAGTAGGGTGGAAGGAGCATCATGGTTTGTTGCCTCAAGGCCTGGAAGGCTTGCAATATCTGAGGGAACAATGAAGTCAAGATTGTATCAAGACAGTGTAAAGGAGGATGTCAGCGTAGCAGTCCGTCACTGAAGCTTAATAGATGGTGGATAATGCAACAAGACAAAGATCCAAAACACAAGAGTAAAACACCAACAGAGTGGTTTAAAAAGAAAATCTGTGTTTTGGAATGGCCAAGTCAGAGTCCAGACCTGTGTGTGTGTGTGTGTGTGTGTGTGTGTGTGTGTATATACACACACACACACACACACACACATCCCACTCTCTCCTCCCCCCTCTCTCTCCTCCCCCCCCCCCTCGTTTTTTGCTATGGAGTTTTGTGCCTCAAGGTGGCACTTAGTGTGTTTTGCAAGTGTGGTAACTTTGAATCTATCTTTTATTTACCTACAGCTTACTTTTATTTTTTTAAAGCACTATATTATAGAGGACGTATATGGAATACATTTTTAGGACTGTATTGTAAAATTAAATTTATAACTTTTGTATACTTTCATAACTATCTGCTTGTAGTTCCTAACTGTACAATACAGGTCTTCGTTTTATAGATGGATTTTGATAACAAAATAAGCGATATTTGTTGAAGGTCATTGAAGATCGACAGTGATCGAAGTGGTTATATTGTTCAGTAAAATTTCTAAAACCACTGAAGCATTTCTGGAAAAATAGCTCTATTTCAAGTTTCTGTACCAGGTTCCCTGAAGATCTATCCTGTGCCCAACATATTGATATAATTACGAAGAAGGCATGTCAGCAACTATATTTCATTCAGAGCTTGAGGAGATTTTGTGTGTCACCAAATACTCTAGTAAATTTCCACAGATATATCATGGAGAGCATTCTAACTGGCTGCATCATCATCTACCACAGAGGGGTCACTGCACAGGACTGGAAAAAGCAACAGAGGGTTGCAAACTTAGCCAGCTCCATCATTCTGCGCTGGCCTCCTCAGCTTTGAGGACATCTTCAAAAGGCAATGCCTGAAAGAGGTGGCATCCATCATTAAGGGCCCCTTTTACACTTGACATGCTCTCTGCTTATTACTACCATCAGAGAAGAATACAGGAGTCTGAAGACACACAATGATTTAAGAGCAGTTTCAACCCCTCCACCATCAGGTTGCTCAATGGTTGAATACTACCTTGCTATTTTTGCTCTCTTTCTACATTTTTTTTGTGTATTTCTTTCTGCAATTTATAGTATTTTTAATGTATTGCTCTGTACAACTGCTGCAAAACAACAAATCTTTACAACATATGTCAATGATATTAAACCTGTTTCGGATTCCGAACACCATTATGCCAATTAGAATAAGATAGTTATCTTTTCTGAGATTGTGATGGACATAATCACATCATTGGAGTTTGAGAACTTTATAAGAAGGAGCAAATTTAATTTTTCAATTTATTTTGTCAAGTTTATTACTACAAGTATAAGGAGGTGCTCTCAGTCTCTCAACTAGTTGGGATTATAGAAGTCACCTTGCAATATGAGAGGGAGAAGCTAAAATCAGATGTATCATTATTACAGTGGAGTAGAGGGAATTACAGAGGCATGATAGAAAAGCTGGCCAAAGTTGATTGGAAGTGGGTACTATCAGGGATGATGGCAGAGCAGCAATGGCTAGCATTTCTGCAGGCAATTTGGGAAGTGCAGTATAGCTACAACCCAATGAAGAAGTAGTGTTTTAATGGCAGGATGACACAACCGTGGCTGACAAGCAAAAGAGAGGGCATATCATAGAGCAAGAAGTAGTAAGAAGTTGGAGGATTGTGAAGCTTTAAAACAACCAACAGAAGGCAACTAAAAAGCAATAAGGAGCGAAAAGATGTAACCTCAATGTTAGCTAGTCAATAATATCAGAGGATTCCAAGAGCTTTTCAGATGTATAGAGAGTAAAAGAGAGGTGGGATAGATACTGGACTGCTGGAAAATGATGCTTGAGAGGTAATGATGGGGGACAAGGAAATTGTGGATGAACTGAATGTATTTTGCATCATTCTTCACTGCGGAAGATGGTAGCAGTACGCCAGATGTTCAAGAGTATCAGATGGTAGAAGTGGGTTCAGATGCTATTGCTAAAGAGAAGGTGTTTGTGCTTCAGAAGCTGAAAGGTCTGAAGGTAGATAAATCACCTGGACCAGATGAACTACACCTCAGGGTTCTGAAAGAAGTGGTTGAAGAGAATGTGAAGCAATAGTAATGATCTTCAAAAATCACTAGATTCTGGTATAGTTTTAGAGGATTGAAAAATTGCAAATGGCACCCCACTCCTCAAAGGGGGGGAGGGAGAGAGGGAGGGAGAGAGAGAGAGAAATACGGATGCAGAAGAAAGGAAATTCTAGGCCAGTTGGCCTGAACTCGCTGGTTGGGAAGATGTTGGAGTCGATTGTTAAGGGTGAGGTTTCAGGGTGCTTGGAGGCCACCTCTTTGTCCAGCCACTTAACTTGGGCCAAGGTCAGTATGGTTCCCTTCACGGAAAACCTCACCTGACAAATCTGTTGGAATTCTTTGAGGAAATAAGAAGCTGGATAGACAAAGGAGAATAGATGGATGTTGTGTATTTGGATTTTCTAAAAGCCTTTGACAAGTTGCCACACAAGAGGCCATGGTATTACAGGGATGATACTAGTATAGATAGAGCAATGGCTTATTGGCAAGAGGCAAAGAGTGGGTATAAAGGAGCCTTTTCTGATTGCAGAACACCAGTCACCACCAGGAGTATTAGGACTACTTTTTTTACGTTGTATGATTTGGATGACGGAACTGATGGCTTTGTGGCCAGGTCTGTGGATGATACGAAGAAAGGTGGAAAGGTCAGTTGTGTTGAGAAAGCAGGGAGGCTGCTGAAGGGCAGATTAGGAGACTGGGCAGAGGAGGGACAGATGGAATGCTTATGCACTTTGGTAGACGGAACAAAAATGTAGACTATTTTCTAAATGGGAAGAAAATTCAAAAATACAAGGTGCAAAGAGACTTGGGAGTCCTCATGCAGGATTCCCTAAAGTTTAACTTACAGGTTGAGTTGGTGGTGAGGAAGGCAAATGTGATGTTAACATTCATTTTGAGAGGACTAGAATATAAAAACAAGGATGTAGTGCTGAGACTTTATAAGGACTGGTGAAGCCTCACTTGGAATATTGTGAGCAGTTTTGGGCCCCTGATCTAAGAAAGGAGGTGCTATCATTGGAGAGAGTTCGAAGGAGGTTCATGAAAGTGATTCTGGGATTGAAAGGCTTATCACATGAGGAAAGTTTGATGGGCTCTGGGCTTGTAGAAGAATGAGGAGGATCTCATTGAAACCTATCAAATGCTGAAAGCCCTAGACAAAGTGGACGTGGAGAGGATGCTACCTTTAGAGGGGGAGACTAGGACTAGAGAGCACAACCTCAGAATAAAGGGACATCCATTTAGAACAGAGACGAGGAGGAATTTCTTTAGCCAGATGGTGGTGAATCTATGGAATTTGTAGCCACAGATGGCTGTAGAGACCAAGTCGTTGAGTGTATTTAAGGTGAAGGTTGATAGATTCTTGATAAGTCAGGGTGTGAAAGTTTACGAGGCAGAAGAAAGGCGTTGAGAGGGAAGTGGATCTGCCGTGATCAAATGGCGGAGCAGACTCGGGGCCAAGTGGCCTGATTCTGTTCTCATGGTCTTTATTATAATTGAAACTAATAAATTATCAGACATGTATTAGATATGTGATGACTGCACTATTCAGATATTTGATTATTTTTGGATTTGACAAGATTATATACACTAAGCAAATTATTTGTGTGCATTTTGGATGTTAAAAATGCAAAATGCTAAAATTGCTACCGGAACTACATTTATAATCAGTTAGCAATGTTTATTGGGTAACAAAGCCATATATGTCTTATATTTTGGAAAAGGAGGATAGCTGTGCAAACCTTGAACACTTTTAACAGGATGAAAGGCTCCCTCTGGTGGCTATAAATGGAATTGTGCAAAATCACTTGATTTGGTCTCAGATGAATGAATTTTCAGTGAAATAATGCACCTTTATTGAGCAAGTTCACTGAGAAAACAAAGAAGTGACTAGTGACTGCTGGGAAAATGAGGAGAAGATTCCTGAAAATGACTAGATGGTTCTGTGTACATGCAGGTGCACCCTTCCAGGTGGTGGATGGAGATTATGGGTTTTTGGCATTTGCCAGACAATCTTTGGCGAATTACAGCAGTGCACAAACAAATTGCAATCATGGCAAAGTGGTAGTAGAACAGTGTGGAATCTTTAAGCTAGTTGGTATTCTGCTAGGATGTTGATCACAGACAATGCTTTGACTTGGAAAGATTAAACTTCTGAAATATTATGAGGGTCAATTCGGCCAGGCACTAAAGCTTTTAGATCTGAGAAATATTATCACTTCTAGTAGAATAAAACAAAAAAACATGATTCTGATGTTTAAAACCTGAATGTTATGTTAACTGATTCTTTATTCATGGGGACTCCATAATCGGATAGTAATTTCCAACATTATCCCTGTGGTTTGAGTTTTTTGAAGGAGTTCTGATCTGCATGCCCTTGAAACCCCTCCACCCCCACCCACCCTATCCTCACGTCTATCAATTAAATGGCTTCTTAAACAGCACATCACAATGTCAACTGTGACCTCAACCTATCAGAGAGATGCTTTGTCTTGTTTATCCTTTACCATACACTCTGCAGCTTGAAACTAACTTTACTCACTTCATTTCTGATGAAGGCTCTTATCACGTAACATTGCCTGATCTACTGGGTAATTCAATCATTTTCTGTTTATGCTCCCAGCCTCATACCTATTTATATCTACATTTGATTTGTTGGTTCAAATGAATTTTGGATTGGTGGTGACCATGTCTTGGGGGTGTTGTTAACAGCTTGCATAATGGTAATCCATTGTTTATGCTCTCCCTTGTCAATGGCCTGAAACTTGTGATGCACATATTATTTGCAATATAATTGTCCAAACTTGAATGCTATTTGGACTTCCTATATGTAGCATGGACTATTTTATTATTTGAGTAATTGTATCTTGAGCTGCTCATTGTTGTGATAACTAAACTGTCTGACCTAATATATTGATTCAAAAGGTCGGGCAGCATCTGTGGAAACGATCAGTCAACGTTTCGGGCTGGAACCCTTCGTCAGGACTGAAGAGGGAAGGGGTAGAGGCCCTATAAAGAAGGTAGGGGGAGGGTGGGAAGGAGAAGGCTGGTAGGTTCCAGGTGAAAAACCAGTAAGGGGAAAGATAAAGGGGTGGGGGAGGGGAAGCAGGGAGGTGATAGGCAGGAAAGGTGAAGAAGGAATAGGGTTTCCACAGATACTGCCAAACCTGCTGAGTTCCTCCAGCGTGTTGTGAGTGTTGCTTTGACCCCAGCATCTGCAGAGTATTTTGTGATATTGATTCAAAACAATGATAAAATAGTTGAAGTTAGTTGGACTGGGAACATAGCCATGAGGAATTCATGCGCTGACCTGGAGTGAGATATTTGGGCTCAAATGACCACAACTAGTTTTCTTTACACCAGATATGACTCCACAATTTAATTGGGTCTCTATGGTGGTAACTTTGGTCAAATGCTACTTTAATTTCAAGTCACTTTCACTTCACTATTGAATTCAGCTCCTATTTTTATATTGGATTTCTCCTGAATATACTGTGTATATTAATGACAATTCTAAATTTGGTATTAATCTAAATGAACTGGTGGTACAAAGCACAGAGGGAATATGATCTGTGAGGAAGATACAATGTCTACGTAAACAGGTGGATGGGCAAAGAGGCGGGTAGATGAAATATAATGTGGGAAAATCTGAGGCTGCCCACTTTGGTAGGAAGAAAAAAAACTGTGTTGTAACAGTTGGTGAATTGCTTGTTCATGAAGTGCAGAAAATCAACCTGCATGCACTACAACAAGCCATTAAAAGAGCCTTTGTATTCCCAATTGGATTTTACCAATGTGTAGTTTTGATCCCCTTGCCTAGTTGAAGTTAGCTGAGCATGCATTCACTGAATTGTTCTGGAAATGTGAACATTGAATAGAAACATAGAAACATAGAAAATAGGTGCAGGAGGAGGCCATTCGGCCCTTCGAGCCTGCACCACCATTCAGTATGATCATGGCTGATCATCCAACTCCATACCCCCTGATCCCTTTCGCCACAAAGGCCATATCTAACTCCCTCTTAAGTATAGCCAATAAACTGGCCTCAACTGTTTCCTGTGGCAGAGAATTCCACAGATTCACCACTCTCTGTGTGAAGAAGTTTTTCCTAATCTCGGTGCTAAAAGGCTTCCCCTTTATCCTTAAACTGTGACCCCTCATTCTGGACTTCGCCAACATCGGGAACAATCTTCCTGCATCTAGCCTGTCCAATCCCTTTAGAATTTTATACATTTCAATAAGATCCCCCCTCAATCTTCTAAATTCCAGCGAGTATAAGCCTAGTCGATCCAGTCTTTCATCATATGAAAGTCCTGCCATCGCAGGAATCAATCTGGTGAACCTTCTTTGTACTCCCTCTATGGCAAGAATGTCTTTCCTCAGATTAGGGGACCAAAACTGCACACAATACTCCAGGTGTGGTCTCACCAAGGCCTTGTACAACTGCAGTAGTACCTCCTTGCTCCTGTACTCGAATCCTCTCGCTATAAATGCCAGCATACCGTTCGCCTTTTTCACCGCCTGCTGTACCTGCATGCCCACTTTCAATGACTGGTGTACAATGACACCCAGGTCTCGTTACACCTCCCCTTTTCCTAATCGGCCACCATTCAGGTAATAATCTGTTTTCCTGTTCTTGCCACCAAAGTGGATAACCTCACATTTATCTACATTAAATTGCATCTGCCATGATTTTGCCCACTCACCTAACCTATCCAAGTCGCCCTGCATCCTCTTAACATACTCCTCATAGCTAACACTGCCGCCCAGCTTCATGTCATCTGCAAACTTGGAGATGTTGCATTTAATTCCCTCGTCTAAGTTATTAATATATATTGTAAACAACTGGGGTCCCAGCACTGAGCCTTGCGGTACCCCACTAGTCACTGCCTGCCGTTCTGAAAAGGTCCCGTTTATTCCCACGCTTTGCTTCCTGTCTGCTAACCAATTCTCTATCCACATCAATACCTTACCCCCAATACCGTGTGCTTTAAGATTGCACACTAATCTCCTGTGTGGAACCATGTCAAAAGCCTTTTGAAAATCCAAATATACCACATCCACTGGTTCTCCCCTATCCACTCTACTAGTTACATCCTCAAAAAATTCTATGAGATTCATCAGACATGATTCTCCTTTCACAAATTCAACGATGAAGAGAAATTAGAAAATTTCACACTTTTAAGTATAAAAACTGATTTTATTGGCATGTGTAAGATTCTGTGTGGATTGTCGTGTCGTTTCCAAGAAACTTTCTGATTAGGAAGTTTAAGATTAGGAATTTTACGTTTATACTTGAAATAAGAAATTTATGTTCAGTTATAACTCTTTGAAACTCTTCTTTGCAGGGTTGTGGTTTCTTAGTCTTTGTAAATTTGTACACTTAGGAATTGAATGATACACGATACAATGGTTTTGAGGTATAAAACCAGTTACTATATTTTTAAATGTTTGTGTAAGCTTAAGGACCATATAGCATACTTGTATTTTCCTTCCTACCTCTTGGCACCCGCAAAATTAACTGATTTAAAAAAAAAATATTGTTTAATTCCTTATCCAATCCTGTTAATCCATGAACACAACTAAGTACTTTCTGAAGTGGCTTAGCAGGTTCACACAAAATGCTGGAGATACTAAGCAGGCCAGGCAGCATCTATGGAAAAGAGTACAGTCAACGTTTCAGGCCAAGACCCTTCATCAGGACTGGAAAAAAGATAAAGAATCAGAGTAAGAAAGGGGGGGAGTGGAGGAAGAACCACAAGGTAATAGGTGAAACCTGGGGGAGGGGTGAAGTAAAGAGCCGGGAAGTTATTTGGCGATTGAGATACAGGGCTAGAGAAGGGGGAATCTGATAGGAGAGGACAATAAGCCATGGAAGAAAGAAAAGGTGAGAAGCACCAGAGGGAGGTGATGGACAAGTAAGGAGAGACATTCTGGGAGGGAAATGGGAATGGTGAAGGAGAAGGGGCATTTTGGTTTGAGAACAACCGAGGGTGCCATTGCCAGTGACGTTCATGTTCAATAAAAGGTGATTTGGAAGCATATTGGGTGTCCTAATTGGGTTGATTGTACTGATCCATGGCAACATTTCACTAAATGGAGATAGATGGAAATATTTTAGCTGTGGATATAACTAGGTTCATAAGGAACACCAGGGATGTGAAGCTCTTATTTTGGCCCTTGTGTTGAGATTGTGTGTTGTTACTCCAAAGCAAATAAATTGCATCTGATGAAAATTTGAAATTTAAAAAAAATAGAAAATGCTGGAAGTATTCCAAATATTTCTTTGAATACCTGGAATATATATGGAAGGTACTTGGAATATGCTCAGTGAGTTGATGACTAAGATCTGGAATGGAAGATGTGTCCCAGAAGGACTACACACATTGTGATCTTCTAGTGAATATTTTAGCCCTATCTTTTGCATTCACCAGCTGGGCTTTTCCATAATCCAAATAGAAATATTCATGAAACCTCTTCTGTTAGTTCTTTAACTAACCAACATAAATTACTTGCACTGTCAGGTCGCAGGAACTGAATGGTTGCCAGTTTTCCACTTAAGCAGCTCAAGTGGCACCATGGCATCAAGTCTGCTCCTGAAACTTGCAGCTGTAAATGATGTTGGTTAACTAACCTGATATTACCACCTCCATTATGTGGTTCTCCAGCCTTAAATTAATCTATGCAATTCAACTCAATGACTTCTTGTGGAAGCCAGTATCATTTTCTCGGTGTTTTTTGGACAAAGAAGTCTACACACTTAATATGTGGCCTCAGTACTGGTCCTTGTGAAACATCACTAACCATCTGCCCACTTCTATCACTTAATTTTCTGTTTTAATGCAAACTAGTAATCCATTACCCAACTTGTTTCATGAGCCTGTGTTCTCTGGTCATATTTGTTAGTCTGTTAGGGACTGACTTATTAAAGGTTTTTGAAAATGGAGCTAAATCTACTCTTCAAAAATTCAATTGAAATGATTGAGCTTGTTTTTCCTATTTCATATTCATAGGTGTGTTTCTACTCCCTTGAATAGAGATTTCATTATTTTCCTGTCACTGATATTAAGCTGATTGGTCCATATTTAAGAAAATCTCCTTTTCTGCTTTAAAAACAGTATCTTATCTTCCAATGTCACGTCCGGCTGGTCAATACTGAAGCAAAGAGATTTAATATTTGTCATCTGCCTATTGTTTGTTAGATTGTAAAGAAATAATATGTAACTTAAAGTTAGGTTAGACTCATACTGACATTGTGAATATGTTTCACTTTCAAAAGTGGGAGAATTTTGTACTTTTACTAGCTTGCAATAAAATGTGTATGTCAATATTTACTCATTTTATACCTAAGATGTTCTATAGCTGCTTAACAAATTGCTAACATACAGAATGCACTAAGGTATAACATAATATACACATGAATTGTGCCAATTCATAATTTCTAATGTTCATGAATAGCATTTGAGCATGTAGCACTCTACATGAAACTATATAAATTAATATGATTTTCATGTTGGTAAACAAATTCGATTTTTTTTCTCTACTTTTTCCTAACATATTTAATCACCTTTTTTTCACATGACTACTGTAAATCATTTGAGAAGTTTTGAGAAATGGAACATGGGCACTACATTTGTGGATTACTTTGTTTCCTCTTATCTCTTGGAGATTGTTATTTTCCATTAAGTTTGTTACATTTAAACAAATGGCTACTTGTGACATCTGGTGGACCATTGTGGAAGATTTACAGAGCTCAGC
Organism: Mobula hypostoma; assembly: GCF_963921235.1. Classification (NCBI taxonomy): domain Eukaryota; kingdom Metazoa; phylum Chordata; class Chondrichthyes; order Myliobatiformes; family Myliobatidae; genus Mobula; species Mobula hypostoma. The sequence goes on from NC_086098.1 coordinate 199,318,091, forward strand.
AGCAACCGACAAGGATAGGACTACCAATAGGTATGTATCACTTGACACAAAGGCCAATTTTCTGGTCTATTGCTCTTGGAAACTAACAGTTACCTAGACACATTAGAGTGGAAAGGTGAATGGAGACATCTGTTGCCTCCTACCTACCTTCAGGCTTTGCTTTAAATTTGCATCTCAAATTTATGTTCAATTTCATTTGGCAGTAAATCACCACTGAAACTGACATGGGCCATGTTACTGATACCATGAGCATGAGTTGCTTATATGATTTAGCATCTGACTCTCTACTGTATAGACAAGGCTCTTTAAACAGAATTCTGCTTTTTTTATGGCAGTAATCAGCCCCAGTTATCTGGAGTGTGCCTCCTATGCTCTGATTTTGTCTATATTTATAGTGATTAAATTATCTCCACGGACCTATAAACATTGTGAAAGTGAAGCAACGTATCCCCAGAATCCAAGCTGATACTGTAAGATAGAAATACTCCAGTATTCAGCCAAGTACCTTTCAAATGCCAGGAAGGTTCATGCATGCAGTAAGCTCGACATCAACCAGGTTGGGTGGGGAAGAAATAAAAAATCATCTCTGCATATCAGTTGGCATTATAGACATGCTTGAATTTTTATTTTTCATCCTCCACAAATAAGGGATGATAAAAATGTAATAGACTTCCCTGTAGCTGCACACGTTGATATCAACACCAGCAATTATTGCTTTAAAACGAATAGTTCTATGTTTTACTGGGAAACCATCTGCAGAAATGCCGAAGGTCATAATTCCAATGTAATGAATTGTTATTTATAGACTTAATGCCACATTTAATGTCTTAACCTATTTCCCTTTTCATACTTTATAATGCATCCTTTTTAAAAAGGGTTAAAATTTGTTCTATTGGACAATGCACTTCGCAACCTGCTGTTCTCTTTTCATTATATCATGTGTGAAGCCAAGCAGAGCTGTAGAACGGATGCTGTTAATGACAGAGAGATAACGAGAGACAAGGGAGAGCCATTCAAAATACTAATAAGAGAGAAGAGAGAGATAATGAGAGGGAGACACATAATTCAGTATGTTGGCATCTGCCACAGACAGTTTGCTCTGAACCTGAGCTGTTCATTAACAATCCTGCTGAGACAATAGGAAGTGTGAAGTTTGATGGACAGGTGATACCCCATCAGGGGGAGGATAAAATAACGGGTTCGCTAAGGCACAGACACACATGCCATGAGACCCTGGAAAGAGCATTGTGTTCCACAAGTTGGTGGGAGTTTGGAGGACCGATTCGCGGAAATCGGTCAGAGGCTCACAGGGTGTAAAGGTACGACCGGTGGGAACCTGTTGTGTGTCCGCCCTTGCCTGGGTGCCGGGTTCACCACGGAAGAACGATCGCATCCAGAATGGAGGGGTCACAGTCGGTGACCACAGCGGGATCAGAAGGCCTGGAAAGGTTTGCCTGAATATATATATATCTCTATCTCTCTATCTCTGTATCTCCCTCCTCCTCCTCCTCCTCCTCTCTCTCCCTCTCTCCCTCCCTCCCTCCTTCCCTCCCTCTCTCCCTCCCTCCCTCCTTCCCTCCCTCTCTCCCTCCCTCCCTCTCTCCCTCCCTCCCCTCTCCCCTCTCCCCTCTCCCCTCTCCCCTCTCCCTCTCTCCTCCCCCCCCAACGGTACAACAACAGCGATTACTTCGAACTACCCTAGACTGAACTGAACTCTGCTTCACCTTAAGACCGATCATTTTACCCGTAGACTGCGATAGAGCTTGGTTGATTCCTATTACCCTATTTCTGTGTATATGTGTACACTATAATTGCTAACCTGTTACATTTATATCCTTGCGGTTAGTGTACTGTATTACTTATTTTTTAAATAAAACTTTATTAGTTTCTAGTAATCACAGAATCCAACGAGTGTTCCATTTCTGCTGGTTTGACAACCCAGTTACGGGGTACGTAACATAAGTGGGGGCTCTTCGTCCGGGATTTTGAATGCCAAAATTGGGACTGGTTAAATTGATTGGGTTAAATTCCCGAATTTAAAAAAAAGGGCAAACAGCAGAAATGGAGATTGAGGAATTTCTAAAGGGGCCAACCTTGGAGGCATTAGAGGTTGCCAAGAAATCAGAATTGGCGACTGTTGCAAAACGGTTGAATCTTTTGAAGGGGAAGCAGACAATGAGGAGAGCGGAGATGCAAAGAGCCATCGTTGAGTATTATGTATCTAAAGATGTGTTTCCCCACAGGGAGCTGGAAGTGGTGTCTATGAGCAAACCTGGTGGGGAGGCGGTGCAGCTGCAGATGGAAAGATTAAGGCTCAAGCACAAGTTCCAAGTAAAGCAGCTAGAATGGGAAGAGAGAGAGAAGCAGAAGGAAAGGGAGTTTGAGCTGGAGAAGTTAAGGATACGCTAGAGGGGGGCCAAATACCAGACCAAGGTGGAGGGTTCAAGGTGACCCAGGAGGTTAGGTTGGTTCCCCCATTTGAGGAGGCCGATGTTGATCAGTATTTTCTACATTTTGAAAAAGTCACTGCAAGTCAGGACTGGCTGAGGGATAAGCGGGCTGTTTTACTCCGGAGCGTGCTTAAGGGGAAGGCTCAGCAAGCTTACTCAGCGTTGTCAGCAGAAAATGCACAGAATTATGATGTGGTAAAAGAGGCTATACTCAGGGTTTATGAGTTGGTCCCGGAGGCGTACCGGAAAACATTCCGGGATGTGAGGAAGCAGTGGGGCCGCACGTATTTAGAGTTTGCCCGTGAGATGCAGATGTATTGTGTGCGTTGGTGTGCCTCGAAAGGGGTCAATGGGGATTATTACAGACTACTACAGCTAATACTGATTGAGCAATTTAAAGGTTGTGTCCCTGAAGGTATGAGGCCCTATCTCAATGAGAAAGAGGCAGAAACCTTAGCCGCAACTGCTAAGTTAGCAGATGAGTATGCGTTAACACACAAAGTTTACCCCGAGTAAGAGTTACCAGAAGGGTAGTCGAGAGGGCGGAGAAAGTCCGCCGGCCAAGCCAGAAAGTAAGCCGGGGACTAGTGAGAAGGATAAGGAAGACAGGGAGCAGTTTGGTAGGAAGTCTCCTGGTTTCGTATGCTATAATTGTGGGGAAGCCGGTCACATTGCATCCAGGTGTTTTGCCCCAAAGAGGGAGACGGGGAAAGGGAAAACGATGACTCCGACTGGCTGTATTGAGCCAGCAAACAAACTGCTAGGGAGAAGAGGTCTGATAGAGTTCAGGAAGGGCGTGAGAAGTTTACTTCGGCCGGATTGGTGTCGGTGAAGGAAGGGTCAAGCCCAGTTCCAGTACGGATCTCGAGAGACACTGGGGCTTGTCAATCATTGATCTTAGGGAGGGTGTTAGAATTTAGTGCAGAGACCAAGACTGGGGAGGTCAGTGTGATGAAAGGCATTGGGAAAGGGCCTGAAGCAGTACCTTTGCACCAGATATGCCTGAAAAGTGACTTGGTCTCCGGACCGGTCACGATAGGGGTGAGGTCCGAATTACCAGTGGAAGACGTGGAGATCTTACTCGGTAACGACCTTGCAGATGGAGATGTGTACCCAGCAGTAAAGCTGATGAGCAAGCCTGCCAGGACTGAGGACCCGCCCATGGAATCACAGGTTTATCCAGCTTGCGCAGTAACTCGACACATGTCGAGAAAGGCTGCCGAAGCGAACGTGGATTTAGCTGAGACGTTTTTATCACCCAGGAAGGGTTAGAAAGTGAGAAGAATGAGCATAGTGGAGTGAAAGGAAGTGAGGGAGTTGAGGTAGATTTATCATTAGCGAGAAAGGAATTTATACAGGCACAGGAACGAGACAAGGAGCTGATGGTTTTGACGGAGACAGCTCTCTCTGAAGCAGAAATAAAAAGGGAACGGGTGGGCTATTATATGAAGGAGGGAGTACTGATGAGGAAGTGGAGACCAAGTACTGTGCCCGCAGATGAGGAGTGGGGAGTGGTACACCAGGTGGTAGTGCTGAAAATTTATAGAGACGAGATTTTTAACCTGGCCCACAAGATACCCCTCGGTGGACATTTTGTGGTGAGGAAAACAGTCAATAGAATTAGGAGAGAGTTTTACTGGCCGAACATGAGGAAGGATATTATTGAGTATTGTAGACGGTGTCACACCTGTCAGGTAGTAGGTAAGCCGAACCAGGACCTGCCTAAAGCGCCCCTTCGACCGATACCCGCTTTTGGGGAAGCTTTCTCCCGAATAATTGTGGATTTTGTCGGTCCCCTGCCCAGAACTGCGAGTGGGTAAGAGTATGTGATGACTATGATGTGTACCGCCACTAGGTTTCCGGAGGCTGTGCCCCTGGCAAGCGTCAAGGCTCCCGCAGTGGTAAAGGCGCTTGTGAAATTTTTCACTACGGTGGGGTTGCCAAGGGAAATTCAGTCAGATCAGGGGAGTGTCTTCACATCTCACACATTCTGACAGATGTTGGATGAGATGGGAGCAAAGCAGATTTTGGCCTCCGCGTACCACCCAGAGTCTCAAGGGGCATTGGAGAGATTCCACGCAATGTTAAAGACCATGATTAAAAGTTATTGTCAAGAGAATGCTAGAGATTGGGATGATGCCTTGCCTCTCTTGTTATTTGCCATAAGGGACACAATTCAGGAGTCACTGGGGTTCAGCCCATTCAAGCTCATCTTTGGTCATAGGCCCAGAGGACCTCTGACTTTACTGAAAGAGCAATGGTCCAGCCTGACAGTACAAGTCAATGTGATTGATTATGTTTTAAAACTTCATGAGAGGCTTAAAAGGATCTGTGACCTTCCAAAGAAAATCTACGAGACTCCCAAACAAAAATGAAACAGTGGTATGATAGACGAGCCCGAGAGCAAGTGTTTCAAGTGGGCGATAGGGTCTTAGTTCTGTTTCCAGTGGTAACCAACTCCCTCCACGGTCCGTACAAAGTGATTAAAAAGCTAGACTCTTTGAATTATGTTATTGAAACGCTGGACAGACGTAAGCCGACAAAATTAGTGCATATCAATATGCTAAAAGCTTACCACAATGAGAAAACAGATCTAGTCGGTGCTATTACAAAAATAAATGAGGCTGTGGTGCCAAATGATAAGCGGAAAACACATCTTGAAAAGATAAACATGGTGCCGACCAGATTGGAGAACTCTATTGTTTTGGCCAACTTTGCTGATAAGGTCTCTCACTTAACCCCTGTACAGAGCGAGCTGCTAATAAAGCTAATTAACCGGTATGCAGATGCATGTCCGGATGTCCCGAGGCAATGCAAGGGGATGGTACATGATGTTATTGTTACGTCAGATCAGCCTATTAAGCAACACCCCTATAGGATGAACTTGGAGAAGGGCAAGCTAGTGGAGAAAGAAATTGAACACATGCTAGCCACAGGCATTATAGGCCATCCAAATTGGAATGGGCCTCTCCCTGTGTGGTTGTCCTGAAACCCGATGAGGACATACGATTCTGTACAGATTACAGAAAGGTGAACGCTATCACAAAAACTGATGCTTACCCCATCCCTAGGGTAGATGATTGCATCGATAAAGTGGGGAGGGCTAAGTACATCACAAAGATCGATTTGCTGAAAGGGTACTGGTGTGTTCCTTTAACCGACCGGGCTAGAGAAATCTCAGCATTTGTCACTCCATCAGGGTTATACGAATACAATGTCTTACCTTTTGGCATGAAGAACGCCCCAGGGACCTTCCAAAGGATGATTAATTCAGTGATAAAAAGGTTAAAGAATGCAGAAGCGTATATTGACGATTTGGTGGTCTGGAGTGACATGTGGGAGGAGCACATTGTGGCAGCAGAGGAACTGTTTAAATGGCTGTCTGAAGCCAACCTGACAGTGAACCTCGCGAAAAGTGAGTTCGGCCACGTTAAGGTCACTTATCTGGGGAATGTGGTAGGACAGGGGCGGCTGGCACTGATGCAGGCTAAGGTGCAGGCTATCTCTGAAGTTCCCATCCCGACAGACCAGAGGGCCCTGAGAAGTTCTTTGGGGATGGTGGGGTACTATCGGAAGTTTTGTAAAAACTTTGTGGATATTACCCTCCCTCTTACTAAGCTCTTGCCGAAGAATGAGAAGTTTGTGTGGAACAACCTTTGTCAACAAGCCTTCGAGACTCTGAAGGCGATACTGTGTCACCACCCTGTATTGAGTGCGCCTGACTTTTCAAAACCCTTCTCTCTAGCAACAGATGCTAGCGACGAAGCGGCAGACAGACAAGGAGGGAATTGAACACCCAGTGGCTTATTTTTCTAAGAATTTTAATGTCCATCAGAGAAATTATTCTGCTGTGGAAAAGGAATTACTGGCAATCATTCTGGCATTACAACATTTTGAGGTTTATATTTGTCTGCCATGGAAACCACTGATAGTTTGCAGTGATCACAATCCATTAGTGTTTTTGACCACAATGAAGGATAAAAATAAATGCTTGTTAAGTTGGAGTCTGATATTACAGGAATTTGATATAAAGATAAAACATGTAAAAGGAACCGACAATGTGATTGCTGATTGCCTGTCCAGGTGTTAAAATTTGAAGTTCTCTGTATTAGCTGAATAGCTGATGACTACTTGTATATTAGTGTGTATTTTGTAATGTACATTCATGCCTGTAATTTTTACCCCCGGTAAAAAATTCTTTTAAGGGTGCGGGTGTCATGTGTGAAGCCAAACAGAGCTGCAAAACAGATGCTGTTAATGACAGCGAGATAACAAGAGACAAGGAAGAGCCATTCAAAATGCTAATAAGAGAGAAGAGAGAGATAATGAGAGGGAGGCACATAATTCAGTATGTTGGCGTCTGCCACAGGCAGTTTGCTCTGAACCTGAACTGTTCATTAACAATCCTGCTGAGACAATAGGAAGTGTGAAGTTTGATGGACAGGTGATACCCCATCAGGGGGAGGATAAAATAGCGGGTTTGCTAAGGCACAGACACACACACCACAAGACCCTGGAAAATGCTTTGTGCCCCACAAGTTGGTGGGAGTTTGGAGGACTGATTCACGGAAATCGGTCAGAGGCTCATAGGGTGTAAAGGTATGACCGGTGGGAACCTGTTGTGTGTCCGCCCTTGCCTGGGTGCCGGGATCACCACAGAAGAACGATTGCATCCGGAATGGAGGTGTCACAGTCAGTGACCACAGCGGGATCTGAAGGCCTCGAAAGGTTTGCCTGAAACTTCAACTGTATCTCTCACTCTCTTTTTCTCTCTCCAACGGTACAACTTCAGCGATTACTTCGAACTACCCTAGACTGAACTGAACTCTGCTTCACCTTAAGACCGATCATTTTACCCCTAGACTGCGATAGAGCTTGGTTGATTCCTATTAACCCTATTTCTGTGTATATGTGTATACTATCATTGCTAACCTGTTACATTTATATCCTTGTGGTTAGTGTACTGTATTACTTATTTTTTTAATAAAACTTTATTAGTTTCTAGTAATCGCAGACTCCAACGAGTGTTCCATTTCTGCTGGTTTGACAACCCGGTTACAGGGTACATAACAATTAAATGGTAATAAAAGTCTCTGTAATATTTATCTAATTTTGACAGATTATATCTAGAGATGAGAATGGATATGATGTTTTTGAATTCTTCATCTCATCTAAGTGCTGCTGTATATTTGACATGAATTTACTTTAACAATTTGTTATCTTGTAAAGCATTCCAACATTATGTTGTTGTCATTTGTCAGCCTGGTGAAAAGTGCTTTAATATCAAGCGTTTAGGTTTCTACTTGTACTTACCAGCAAGGATCTTGGATAAGAAAAAGGCTTGTAGAATCAGTTCATTTGCTTGGGTGTGGTAACATTCTCTCTGCAACGTTGGCATTTCCCCTCAGTGCATAGGTTGTACAGATAAATTGTTTGTGTGTGTATGTGTGGATACCAACTTTATTATTGCATCACTGAAATGGAATTTGAAATCATTTTGTCAAGAGATTTGTTGATGGGCTGTTAATTACAGATTTAATAAAACCTAACTGAATGTTAACCCTTTTCTGTAAATCAGAACCTTGTGTAAGAGTAACTACATGGGTTATTGTGAGTAAATTAAGTAGTTCTCAAAATTATGAAATCACATGTGATATGAAATGTATTCATGAGAAGAATTGGCAAGGCATCTGTTATTCTTTTTGTGCTGTAAATTTCTGTAATTATTATTGGAGGTGAGCATATTCTTTTGAGTTTGCAGAGAATATTTGGTGCGCTTTATTGCAAACCTGGTTTCATTGACAATGGTTTGACACTTCTTTCATCTTAATGTAGCAAAATGTGTATTGGTAATTGGTAATTTAGAGACCAAAATGAAATCTAAAATTAAAACCAGCAAATAACACTTTTGATTACTTTCCACTGAAAACCATATTTTTATGTTTTACTTATTCAGAAGCTCTATTGTGTACTTCATGGTGCCTTTTAATAGTTAACTTTTAATGTGCTTATTAGGTTGTTGACCTTTATATTCTTATCACTAATTGTAATTATAGCACAGAAACCATGACTAATAGCTGAATAGTAAATTGACCATGCATAGAAACAGCTGACTGAAATAGATGAGATTGTTCATTGGTGGAAAATTGAGTGACCTATTTATTAGCAGCAAGGTTCTTTGTACTAAGAACCTGTTATTTAAACCTGTTCTGTAACCTGATAAATCTGTCATGCAGTGTATGGTGACAGATCAAAGTCAACAGAAGTGTTTTGTTAAAAACTCTTATGATGAGCAAGTAGAAATCTGCATACATCTTTAGTTAATGTTAGACCACATAGATCTTAACAGAGATGACATATGACACTATTAAAGATTAACTGATTGGTTACATGAATCAGCATCACTCAACTCAATCATCAATAATCAATCATCAACTTCAATAATTAAAAAAAATCACAGCACATTTCTTAAGATTCCTGGCTTCGAACATTGAAAAGAAAGCTATCATCCAAATAGTTAATTTTAGTTTATTGGCCATGTTCCACTTGCATCTTTCAATCGGTTTGAGATTAATACAATACTTTGTTTCCTCTGCATATATTATCCATTTATTAGATGATAAAGAAGCAGCTTGACACCAAACCTTTACAAATCCAGATTATAAATTAATTGTTTAAGAGCTTCCTATAGCTCTACAGTTGTTCTTGCAACTATGTGAGAAACCTCTTCCTATTTCGTGAAATCAAGCATGTGTGGAAATGCATTGCAATTAATATTGCTTTATAGTAGGAATTAATGAATTATCAAAATTATCAAATTTGGAGCTTAGCCCTCTTTTTCCCTTTATAACTTTCCTCTAGAAAAGCCAGTGGCTTTGGGAGTAAAGTTTCCCACACCAAACATTTAGGATGCAACAGCTACCTCTCAGGAGGGCTCGCAATCTGAACTGAGCATGAGAATGGTGGTCAAACTCTCCTGCATATAATGATCATACAGAAATTTAATAAATATGGTCTTGCTTTTTCACTCGTTTTTACTGCTTGCTAAGATCCAGTGAGGCTCTTAACTGCCAAAATAAATTAATCATTTTGGAACTAATTCTCGGTGTATATGTGGTGGCACAATAACATTTACACCAGCTTGCTGTGAAATTTAAAAAGAACTCTATCTTCAGTGTCAACTCTGAAAGGAGATCAATGATTAATTTACCAACTGTATTCTTACCAACAGTGAATTCTGATGGTGTTATGTAGAGAAATACATACATTTTGGATAGTATCAATGCATATTAATCTCGGAACAGCCAAATTTATCTTGACTTTCCTCTGCATTTTAGGAGTCATTAAAACATACAGCAAAAGTGGCAGATTTTATGTAGCAGCAAAACATAGCACAGCAGTTCACAGAAGAAGTGTGTGGGGAGCCAACTGAAACCTCACCAGAAATATCATCACCAGATTATTTTGGAACCTTTTCCTTTTTTTTCATGTTCTTGAAAGGAATTTTACTTTTTTTCACTCAAGGTACCATTATATAGAACAATGAACAGTATACCACAGGAAAAGTTCTTCTGGCTCATAGTATTGTGCTGAAATTGATTAACACCTAACTAAACTAATCCTTTCTGCCTACATAATGTCCATATCCCTCCATTCTTTGTTCATGTGTGCGTATTGTGAAGTTTAGCTGCGAGGTAGTGAATCCATCTACATCTTACAAATGGGTTATCACCTACCCGTAGATAAATCTTCAGATATTTCTTGGTAATGGGATTTCTGTCAGTCATTTGTGGACAGGAAAATAATGAGAGGACAGCTCTTGTGCTTAATTGCAAGAGTTTCCTGTCACCTTCTGGGTTCTTTTTTCCCCTGAATTATCAGCATTTGGTGATGATTGGACATATGAAAGCATTAATGAAGATCCTGAGTTTAAATGAATAAGACAGGAAAAAATATTTGAGGATTTGTAGCAACTGAATGATCAATGATCTAAGCTCAAAAAATAGCATTTGATTAGAAGATTTTTCAGTCATATTAACTACATAATTACTACAATTATGTGCCCAAAATTGTAGCAATATTGCAAAATGTTTTTGCTCATTTCTTTTGTATTGTTAGAAATAACACAATCTGTAAATTATTACAGTAGAGCAACATTGTTAATTTTTAGTTTCTAGTACACTTTGGTTCATACAACAAATGGGCTTGTTATTCAAAGCAATTTTATTCGAGTATCTAGCCTGTGAATAATCCAATTTAAAATCACCAGGGCTGAGAAGGGGACAGGAGAAGTTAGCATTTGCATTTTGTGAGAGAAGGTGGGGGAGAGGGGGGTGGCAATGCTTGGTATGCTTGCCCACTTATTTATTTTCCATTCAGACCACTGGAGTCTACCAGATTTACATAAACCACCATTATTTTTATGAACTATACTGTGTATAGTTTTGGTCATGTAATAGAAAAGGGATGGTTAAATTTGAAAGAGTGCAGTAAAGAGTTGCGAGGATTAGAGGACTTGAGTTATAGGGAGAGGTTGGCCAGGTTTCGGTCTTTATTCCTAGGAACATGTGACAATCAGGGGCAGCCTGATTTTTAAAGTTGTGAGAGACATTGATAAGTGCCAGACTTTTTCCAGGTTAGAGAAGTCTAAAGCTAAGAGGTATAGGTTTAGGGTCTGAGAGGAAAGATTTAAAATGCACATTACAGGGAATTTTTTTCCACAAAGGGTGGTGAGTATATGGAATGAGCTGCCAAAGGAAATGGTTGAGGCTGGTACAATAGTAACATTTAAGAGTGCTGGGAGGTACATAGAGGGGTAGAGCTAAGAGCTCTATTGGCTGAACACAGCAAATTGGGACTTGCTGGATGGCATGTGCTTGGCATGCCACTAGTTGGGCCCAAAGGGCTTGCAGTTGTGTCATATTACTCTATAACTCTATGGCAATTGTATTTCCTTTTAAACACTCCCCTCTCCCCTTCAAATGATGCCTTCTAATACTTGACACTTCCATCCTGGGTGAAAAATACCACTGACTATCCACCCCATCTATGCCTCTCAGAATTATCTACCAAACCTTAAGCCACAAAATCCCCCTGTTTTTTCTTGAGCTACTCAGTTGGGTCAAAACATAGTGCAATGACCCTGTGTGTGTTCATTTCAGTCCCATTCTAAACAGTTGAGGAGCTTGTCCGAGTTTCTGGATCATGCAGGTGTGAAGAAACTGCTTGCAGCATTTAGAGGGAATAGAAAGACAAAAGTGGTAGTTAGAGAGCTGGTAATGAATGTTCATTGCTATGACTCTGCTGTAGTTGCATAGTCTCCTGTGCCATGCAGCACAGACACAGCTAATTAGAATGCATGGCATTCCTACAGTTATAAGGGTCAGACAGGGACCTTTTGGAATGGAGGGTGGCACAACAGAACCACTGCTTTGCAGTACCAGAGACCCAAGTTCCCCCTTGACCTTGGGTGCCACCTGCTTGATATTTGCATGTTTTCCCAGTTGCACCACTTTGCTTTCACATCTTAAGAGCATGTGGATCAGTAGGTTAGTTGGCTATCGTCCATTGGCTCCAAAGTCATTATATTGTTATTAGTTCTATAAAGGGTACTATTAGTTAATTTACCTAATTTACTGGTGTCAGTTTTCTGATACTTTGACTATATTTATGTTCAGTTTTTGTTCTTGATCTGATGATTTTACCTTCAATAATAATAATCTATCTATTCTCTACGCACACATCGTGGGATCTGGCTGTTTCGTTTTTTGTTACTTTTTGTTTTGTTTTTCTTTTCTGGATTAAACAGCATATCTTAAATCTGTTTCAGAACTCGATACAATTTCAATAAAAGCCATGACCACGTGGCTTAGTGCTAACGTGAAGCAGTGTTGATTGTGTAAAACTATCTGAGATCAGGTCAAGCAGGAAGAAAAACAAAGACAGCATGAGCTGGTAACATAGAATGACAGAAGAATAGGGAAAACAAAGAATATCATGACATTTTGCAATAAGTTACATATTGTGGAAGAACATGTCATTTAGAGTTCTGTGTTTGCTAAATTTTTAAAAAATTGGTTAGGGTGCAACACAGCAGAGAACAGAAACAGTACAGGCTTATCATTAAATATATGGAAACTATAGTCAGGGTGAGAAAGTGATGGGAGATTGGAGAGGCCAACAATGTGATGCAATGAAATACAGTTGAAGTCAGAAGTTTACATACACCTTAGCCAAATATGCTTAAACTCAGTTTTTCACAATTCCTGACATTTAATCCTAGAAAACATTCCCTGTCTTAGGTCAGTTAGGATCACTACTTTATTTCAAGAATGTGAAATGTCAGAATAATAGTAAACAGAATGATTTATTTCAGCTTTTATTTGTTTCCCAGTGGGTCAGAAGTTTATATACACTTTGTTAGTATTTGGTAGCATTGCCTTTAAATTGTTTAACTTGGGTCAAACGTTTTGGGTAGCCTTCAACAAGCTTCTCACAGTAAGTTGCTGGAATTTTGTTCCATTCCTCCAGACAGAACTGGTGTAACTGAGTCAAGTTTGTAGGCCTCCTTGCTCACACATGCTTTTTCAGTTCTGCCCAAAAAATTTTCTATTGGATTGAGGTCAGAAAATGATGTCAAGTTTGGTTCACCCTTGGGAACAATTTCCAAATGCCTGAAGGTACTACGTTCATCTGTACAAACAATAGTACACAAGTATAAACACCATGGGACCACACAGCCATCATACCACTCAGGAAGGAGACGCATTCTGTCTCCTAGAGATGAACGTACTTTGGCACGAAAAGTACAAATCAGTCACAGAACAACAGCAAAGGACCTTGTGAAGATGCTGGAGGAAACTGGTAGGCAAGTATCTATATCCACAGTAAAATAAGTCCTATATTGACATAACCTGAAAGGCTGTTCAGCAAGGAAGAAGCCACTGCTCCAAAACCAACATAAAAAAGCCAGACTACAGTTTGCAAGTGCACATAGGGACGAATATCTTACTTTTTGGAGAAATGTCCTCTGGTCTGATGAAACAAAAATTGAACTGTTTGGCCATAATGACCATCGTCATGTTTGGAAGAAAAAGAGTAAGGCTTGCAAGCTGAAGAACACCATCCCAACCGTGAAGCATGGGGGTGGCAGCATCATGTTGTGGGGGTGCTTTGCTGCAGAAGGAACTGGTGCACTTCACAAAATAGATGGCATCATGAGGAAGGAAAATTATGTGGATATATTGAAGCAACATCTCAAGACATCAGCCAGGAAGTTCGGTCGCAAATGGGTCTTCCAAATGGACAATGACCCCAAGCATACCTCCAAAGTTGTGGCAAAATTGCTTAAGAACAACAAAGTCAAGTTATTGGAGTGGCCATCACAAAGCCCTGACCTCAATCCGATAGAAAATTTGTGGGCAGAACTGAAAACGCGTGTGTGAGCAAGGAGGCCTACAAACCTGACTCAGTTACACCAAACATGAGGAAATCTGTAGATGCTGGAAATTTAAGCAACACACACAAAATGTTGGTGGAACACAGCAGGCCAGGCAGCATCTATAGGAAGAGGTAGAGTCGACATTTCTGGCCAAGACCCTTCATCAGGACTCGGCCCGAAACGTCGACTGTACCTCTTCCTATAGATGCTGCCTGGTCTGCTGCGTTCCACCAGCATTTTGTGTGTGTTGCTCAGTTACACCAGCTCTGTCTGGAGGAATGGAACAAAATTCCAGCAGCTTACTGTGAGAAGCTTGTGGAAGGCTACCCAAAACGTTTGTTCCAAGTTAAACAATTTAAAGGCAATGCTACCAAATACTAACGAAGTATATGTAAACTTCTGACCCACTGGGAAAGTGATGAAAGAAATAGAAGCTGAAATAAATCATTCTCTCTACTATTATTCTGACATCTCACATTCTTAAAATAAAGTAGTGATTCTAACTGACCTAAGACAGGGAATGTTTTCTAGGTTTAAATGTCAGGAATTGTGAAAAAGTAAGTTTAAATGTATTTGGCTAAGGTGTATGTAACTTCTGACTTCAACTGTAAATCCAAATTAACTTAATGAAATCCTCTGGAAAAATACAAAACTATTAATACAAACTACAAACTGTCCATGTTATAGTATGAAATCCGAGCATGGGTGGTGACCATACTAGATGCCTGACATGGACTATGTCCTGTCAAGTAGTGTTGTTTTTTCAATTAGGATAGATAAAGAAAGCATCAATAGAAAAGATGAACTAGAGAATTAAGATGATAATGGGGTGCCCTGCCTTGAGTTGCTGATGAGAAAGCTTAAGCACAAGGCTGATCTCCACTGTTGTACAAATTGTATTCAATAAAATGCAGCATAAAGGGCCAAAAATGCACAAATAAGAACTTCAATAGACCACCTGCCCCATCACCAGCCACACCCATCCTAAGCGTCTACTCTTCATGGGATGAGGCAAATTTACCCGACTTTTTAAAAAATCTGCATGAAACATGAGTTTTGGACAAGAACGAATCGCTACCTTTCTTGGTCTCCAGTGTAAAATCAATAAACATCAGATTACTGAAATTCAGTCTGTTAGATGCAAAACAGACCGAGAGAGGGCAGAATCGGTGTGATTCAATTGGAAGTGAGAAGGGAAATGTGGGCATGGAAGTATCAAGATTAAGCAATCGTTCAGCAGGCTGTGAAATTGACCACAGGAAGCCGGGACTCCCGTGCGCCTGGTCTGACCGCGGCCAGCAGGTGCAGACAGTACCGTTTAGGGAGGCGGCCAACTTGAAGGCGGAATTCTATTTAAACATGGAAAGTCTTCAGAACAGCGTGAAAAAGAAAGCGACTGAAAGGCATTATAAAGCTGAAGTACTAATTACAGGCGAGCAATTAAGGTACGGAAACGGCATGCACCCTTTTTGAAGACAGCGGGGCGTTCATTGTCACACGGTGATGTGTCCTAATCCTGAAAGAGAATTTAGAAGTATGGAAAGAGCGCTTCCACCAGGTTAAATTTGTAACTATTTACAAATCGGGCACTTCGATTAAAATGTTATTCTACTTGATGTACATTTCTATCATAATTCAGTTTGCACGTTTACATCGATTTTTTGGATTGATTTTAAAACCCTTTGAAATTTATGCAAAGTAACAGTAACATTATTTAAAGCTGGATAACCAGTAGAACTGCAAATTATAAATCAGAAACAAACATGAAAGTACTCAGCTGGTCAAACAAAGTATGTGGAGGGATGGCTCAGTTAACCTTTAGGTTCTGGTCTCTTCCTCGGTACTGAGAGTGTGAGGACTTTGCCTTTTTCGAAGTAGAACTTGGAGCAGTGGGTGGGAGGTGAGGTGAGGTGAAAGACTAGCGGTATTGGAAATGTGTTGAGAGAGTGTTCGGATGATAAGGAAGATGATGATTTACGACCACCGAGACCTTATAAAAGGGAGAGAAAGGGATCTGAATATAATAATGAGCGGTTCACCTCGTGTTGGAGAATTCAATCTTCATTCGAGAAAGTTGCAAAGTGCCGAGTCAGAAAATGTTTTTTTTCTCGTTCGTACTGGGCCTCACTATGGCATTGGTGAAGGTTGCAGATGGGCAGGTTGGAATGCATATGAGATTGAGACAGATTTTAATTTCAAGCAGCAGGAAGCACAAAATTACCCCGTAGATTAAGTATAGGTGCTCCACAAAGTAGCCACTCGATCTACACTTGGAGACTTCATTGTATAGGAAGCCACACCGTGAGCAATGAATGTAGGGCACGCGTGGAAGAAAACCAAGTGAATCGCAGTTTCACTTCTGACAGTGGGGCTAAGCACCGCTCCAATACCATATTTAAAGCTTGCTGATGACACTACTGCCGTTGGCCGAATCAGCATACAGGAGGGAGACTGAAAATCTGGCTGAGTGGTGCCACGACAACAACCTCTCACTCGATGTCAGCAAGTCCAAGGAGCTGATTATTGACTTCAGGAGGAGGAAACCGGCCGTACACGAGGCATCCTTATCGAGGGATCAAAAATGGAAAGGATCAGCAGCTTTAAATTGTTCGGTGTTATCACTTCAGAGGAGCTGTCTGGGCCCAGTACGTTAGTGATATTATGAAGAAAGCACGGCAGCGCGCCTCCACTTAGAAGTTTGTGAAGATTGAGCATGACATCGTGACATCTAATATTTTGACAAGATTCTATAGCCTTTGTGGTGGAGAGTATATCGACTGGTTGCATCACATGCTGGTGAAACATCAAGGCCCTTGAACGGAAAACCCTACAAAGAGAGTGGATACGGCCCAGTCCATCACAGGACCCCCTTCCCCCAACTCCATTGAGCTCATCTACAAGGGGTGTTGTCGCAGGAAAGCAGTTTCATCATCAGGTACTCTCACCACACAGGTCAAGCTCTCTTCTCGTAGATGCTATCGGGATGCAGGCATTGGAGCTTCAGGTTTCACACTACCAAGTTCAGGAACAGTTATTACCTCTCAACCATCAGGCTCTTGAACCAAAGAGGATAACTTCACTTGCCCCATCACTGAGCAAACTGTGCAAATACAAAAAGAAAAAAAGCAATAATAATAAAATAAACAATAAATGTCGAGAACATGAGATGAGGAGTCCTTGAAAGTGAGCCCCCATAACCCATGGTCTCACTTTCAAGGACTCTTCATCTCCTGTTCTTGACATTTATTGTTTATTTTATTATTATTGTTTTTTTTTCTTTTTGTATTTGCACAGTTTGTTGTCTTTTTCACACTGGTTGACTACCCAAGTTGGTGCAGTCTTTCACTGATTCTGTTATGGGTTATTATTCTATAGATTTATTGAGTATTTCCACAAGAAAAAGAATCCCAGGGTTGTATATGGTGATATATATGCACTTTGATAATTTATTTTGAACTTTGTTTGGTTCCGAGACTGTTGGGAAGGGAAGATATAAATGGACAGGTGCTTCCATTACTAGAATGGTCCACTGGGATTGGAGAATAGTAGACAAAGGTGCCAGCAAAGTGAGCAGTTTGTGTAAAGTTCAAGATGAGAAAGATCTGGTTGTGGTGGTAGGATCACATTGAAATTGTGGAAATTGTAAAGGATAATGTGCTGAAAGTAAAGGCTGGTGGGATGGTAAGTGACTACCACTCTCATATTTGTCCATTTTGAAGAGTTGATGAGGAGAGACTTGCAGGAAGCATGGCACTCCAGTAGAGGGAAAGCCAGATCTCAAAGAAGAGGGCATTTAAAAGGTACATGAGTGGAAGGCCTCAATGTTGTGAGAAATTTTGGTCTAGTTCATTCCAGGAATGAGGGGCTTAATGTGTGAGGAGCATTTGATGTCTCTGAGTTTGTACTGGATGAAATTCAGAAAGATGAGGGGAAATCCCACTGAAACCTACTGGATATTGAAAAGCCTGGACAGCATGAATGTGAAAAAAATGTTTTCATTAATAGGTGAGTGTAGGATCCAAAGGCACAGCCTAAGAATAAGGGAATGTCCCTTTAAAACTAAGATGATGAATTTCTACAGCCAGAGGTTGGTTTATCTGTGGAATTTGTCACCACACAGAATTGTGGAGACCTAGTAAATCGGTGTATTAATTGATATATTCTTGATTAGTAAAGGGGTTAAGGGCTATGGACAGAAGATGGGAGAATTGCTGAAAATGTATCAGCAATGAATGCTGGAACAAGCTTGATGGGCCAAATTATCTAATTTTGATCTATATGCTTTGATGTCCTTGCAAAATGGTGGCTTGTTAATGATTTTAGTAATTGGTCTGAGATGGAAGTAGAGGAATCTAGACAAAGAAGGGAAGTGTTAAGGACGTACAGATTGTGGGACAGGGTGACAATTAGCTACAAAAGTGAAATTTTTAAGTTCAGTATGGGTACAGGATGCTGTTTATTGATGACAGCTTAGCATTTAATATAATCATTCCTACAGTACTGATGAAAAGCTCCTGGGCCTCTGTAC
Organism: Mobula hypostoma; assembly: GCF_963921235.1. Classification (NCBI taxonomy): domain Eukaryota; kingdom Metazoa; phylum Chordata; class Chondrichthyes; order Myliobatiformes; family Myliobatidae; genus Mobula; species Mobula hypostoma. The sequence goes on from NC_086098.1 coordinate 199,336,509, forward strand.
CTCCCTCTGTGACTGAATCTTTGACTTCCTAGCTGGTAGACAATGATCTGTGTGGATCAGAAACAACATTTCCACCTCCCTGACAATCAGCACTGGCGCACCTCAGGATGTGATCATAGCTCACTGCTCTTCTCTCTCTAACCCATGACTGTGTGGCAAGGCACAGCTCAAATGCCATCTTTAAATTTGCTGATGGCAGAATTTCAAACGGTGACAAGAGCACGCAGGAGTGAGATACAGTGCCTATAACAAAGTATTCTTCCCCCCCCCCCCCACCCTTGGTAGTTTTATAACATTGAATCACAGTGGATTTGATCTGGCTTTTTTGACACTGATCAACAGAAAAAGACACTTTCGTGTCAAAGTGAAAACAGATCTCCACAAAGTTATCTAAATTGAATAAATATATAAAACACAAAATGATTGATTGTATAAGTATTCACCCTCTTCAGGTCAGTGTTTTGTAGTTGCATCTTTGGTGGTAATTACAGGCTTGAGTCTGCAGATAGGTCTCTATCAGCTTTGCACATCTGGACACTGCAAATTTTTCCCCTTTCCTCTTTACAAAAACCGCTCAAGCTCTGTCCGATTGCATGGGGATTGTGAGTGTACAGCCCTATTCAAGTCCAGCCACAAATTCTCAATTGGACTGAAGTCTCGACTCTGACGTGGCCACTGCAGGGCATTAACTTTGTCATTTTAAAGACATTACTGTGTAGTTTTGCTTTTATGCTTGGGGTCATTATCTTGCTGGAAAACAAACCTTCTCCCAAATCACAGTTCTCTTGCAGACTGCATCAGGTTTTCCTCCAGGATTTCTCTGTATTTTGCTGCATTCATTTCACCCTTAACCTTAACAAGCCTTCCAGTGCCTGCTGCAGTGAAGCATCCACACAACATGATGCAGCCACCACCATGCTCCACAATAGAGATGGTGTGCTTTTGATGATGCGCAGTGCTTGGCTTAATCCAATCATATTGTGTAGTCTGGTCTGATGGCCAAAAAGCTAAATTTTGGTTTCATCAACCATAGAATCTTCTTCCAGCTGATTTCAGAGTCTGTCACACACCCTCTGGAAAAACTCCATCTGAGATTTCAAGTGAGTTTTTTTCCCCAGTAGTGGCTTTCTCTCTGCCACTCTCTCATAAAGCTGCGATTGGTGAAGCACCAGGAAACAGTTGTTATATGTACATCTTCTTCCATCTCAGCCACTGAAGCTTGCACCTCCTCCAGAGCCGTCATAGGATTCTTGGTGGCCTCCCTCACTCGTTCCCTTCTTGCATGGTCACTCAGTTTTTGAGGATGGCCAGCCCTAGGCAGTTTTCCATTTTTGTTGATTTTCTTAACTGTACTCCAAGAGATATTCAGTGTCTTGGATATGTTCTTGTATCCATCCATATGTTCTTGTGCCTTTCAATAACCTTTTCACAGAATTGCTTGGAGTGTTCTTCTGCCTTCATGGTGTAGTTTTTACCAGGATACTGACTCACCAGCAGCTGGACCTTCCGGATACAGGTGTATTTTGACTTCAATCAGGTGAAACACCCTGACTGCACAAACATCTCCAGAAACATAGAAACATAGAAAACCGACAGCACAATACAGGGCCTTCAGCCCACAAAGTTGTGCTGAACATATCCCTACCTTAGAAATTACTGGACTTCCCCATAGCCTTCTGTTTTTCTAAGCTCCATATACCTATCCAAAAGTCTCTTAAAAGACCCTATTGTATCTGCCTCCACCACCGTTGATGGCAGCCCATTTCACACACTCACCACTCTCTGCGTAAAATACTTACCCCTGACATCTCCTCTTGACCTAATCCCAAGCACCTTAAACCTGTGTCCTCTTGTGGCTGCCATTTCAGCCTTGGGAAAAAGCTTCTGACTATCCACACGATCAATGCCTCTCATCATCTTATACAGCTCTATCTGGTCACCTCTCATCCTCCATTGCTCCAAGGAGAGAAGGCCGAGTTCACTCAACCTGTTTTCATAAGGCATGCTCCCCAATCCAGGCAATGTTCTTGTAAATCTCCCCTGCACTCTTTCTATGGTTTCCACATCCTTCCTGTAGTGAGGTGACCAGAAATGAGCACAGTACTCCAAGTGTGGTCTGACCTGGGTCCTATATAGCTGCAACATTACCTCTCGGCTCCTAAATTCAATTCCACGATTGATGAAGGACATTACACCGTACACCGCCTTAACCACAGAGTCAACCTATGCAGCTGCTTTGAGCGTACTATGGACTCGGACCCCAAGATCCCTCTGATCCTCCACACTGCCAAGAGTCTTAGCATTAGTACTATATTCTGCCATCATATTTGACCTACCAAAATGTACCACTTCACACTTAACTGGGTTGAACTCCATCTGCCACTTCTCAGCCCAGGTTTGCATCCTATCAGTGTCCTGCTGCAACCTCTGACAGCCCTCCACACTATCCACAACACCCTCAACGATCTCCATTTAACTCATTATCTGACTTCTAAAACTAATTGGCTGCACTGTGATGATTTTGTGTGTCATATTAAAGGAGGGTGAGTACTTATGCAATCAATTATTTTGTGTGTTTTACATTTGTAATCAACTTAGATCACTGTAGAGATCTGTTTTCACTTTGACACGCAGGAGTCTTTTTCTGTTGATCAGTGTCAAAAGAGCCAAATTCAATGATTTGATGTCGTAAAACAACAAAATATGAAAGCTTCCAAGGGGGGTGCGCACTTTTTATAGACACTGTATATCAGCTAGTTGAGTGGTACCATAGTAACAATCTTGCACTCAATGTCAGTAGGACCCTTTCCACTGAGGCAAGGGGAGAAAAAAACCAGAGGACATGGGTTAAGGGTGAGGGGGGAAAAGTTTAAAGGGAACATTAGTGGGGGGGCTTCTTCACACAGAGAATGGTGAGAGTATAGAATGAGCTGCCAGACGAGGTGGTAAATGTGGTTTCTTTTTTAACATTTAAGAATAAATTGGACAGATACATGGATGGGAGGTGTATGGAGGGATATGGTCCGTGTGCAGGTCAGTGGGACTAGGCAGAAAATGGTTCGGCACAGCCAAGAAGGGCCAAAAGGCCTGTTTCTGTGCTGTAGTTTCTATGGTTCTATGGACCAAACAACTGATTGTGAACTTCAGAAAGGATATAATGAGGGAATGCACGCTAGTCTTCATAGAGGGATCAGAAATGGAAAGAAAGAGCAATTTCAAATTCCTGGGTGTCAATATCTCTGAGGATCTAACCTGGACCCAACATATCAATGCAATTACAAAAAAGGCTATATTTCAAAAGCAGTTTGAGAAGATTTGTTACAGTATGCTTCCAAAAGCACTCGCTAATTTCTACAGGTGTACCATGGACAGAATTCTAACTAGCTGCATTACTGTATGGTGGTGGGTTGGGGTGGGGTGGGGTGGGGTGGGGTGGGTGGGGGGCTGCTGCGCAGATCAAAGTAAGCTGCAGGGAGTTGGAAACAGTCAGCTCCATCATGAGCACTTGCCTCCATCGTATCTGGGACAGTTTCAAGGAGTGATGCCTCAAAAAGGTGACATCCATCATTAAGGACTCCCATCACCCAGGTCATGCCTTGTTCTCATTGCTACCATCAGAAGGAGATACAGAAGAGTGAAGGCACACACTCAACAATTCAGGAACAGCTTCTTCCCTTCTGCCATTCAATTTCTGAATGAGCATTGAACCCATGAACACTACCTCACTACTTATTTATTCCTATTTATGCACTACTTAATATAGAGAAAGTACTGTAATTCAGTTGCTCTATTACTATGTATTGCACTCGACTGCTGCTGCAAAGTCAGCAACTTTCATGACATATGCCAGTAATATTCAACCTGATTTTGATTCTGATTCTGGAGTGAATGTGAGGACATTTTGCCAATTGAATGAGTGTGCTAGTGGAGAAGAAAAAAAGCCTCTTAACCCTCTTTATAGATGCACTCAAAGACTGGTTCATAAAAAGTTTCCCTTGAATTGTAATTCACTGTCCCTCGGGGATAAGACATCATATTATTGAACATTTCTGTCTATGATTATGATTAATGTTTCACTATTACTTGAGAAACTGAGTTATAGTTGACTTGAAAACTGAGTTACATAGAAAGGTTGAATAGGTTAGGACTTTATTCCCTGGAAAGTAGAAGAATGAGGGGAGATTTGATAGAGGTATATAAAATTATGATGGGTAAAGATAGAGTGAATGCAAGCAGGCTTTTTCCACTGAGGCTAGGGGAGAGAAAAACCAGAGGACATGGGTTAAGGGTGAAGGGGGAAAAGTTTAAAGGAAACATTGGGGAAGGGGCTTCTTCACACAGAGAGTGGTGGGAGTGTGGAATGAGCCGCCAGATGAACTGGTAAATGCTTGGACAGGTACATGGATGAGAGGTGTATGGAGGGATATGGTCCAGGTGCAGATCAGTGGGACTAGGCAGAAAAATGGTTTGGCACAGCCAAGAAGGGCCAAAAGGCCTGTTTCTGTGCTGTAATGTTCTATGATTCTATTACATAAGCAGATTAATATCATCATTGAGTTTATTTTTCAACTTAATGTTGGTAATTATTTGGAAATTTACACATCAACCAGCCAAATTCAGATGTCCAATGTAGCAGTGAGTAAACACCATCTTTAACTGAGACCAAGCAGTTATAAGTACAATGCAGACCAGAAGTTATGTGCAAGATACATTTGTTCAATCCTTCGAAATTGTGTGAAATACAGAGTAGCATTTCCTACTCCTTCCACATTGTCACCTCCTACCTACCAGTTTGATTTCCTATCACACAACTAACCTTATGCCTGTAGTTTCCAAACATTTTATCATTGGCCACCTCATTTTCTGAATTGCGTGACACATTTCACCACCGTATTGTGATCACTCAAATGCCTGTATTTTGTAGTATTACTTTTCTACACAGATGAGCAGAAATCATCCTCAGTCGAATATTGAAAATACCCAAGCCATTATCTTCAGTTGTTGGCTACAATCTCTATTCCCCTGTAATGAATTTCATCTCCACCGCCCCAACAATTTAAACTTTGTTTAAATCTGAATTTGGCATTTCTAACTTTGAGTCATATTTGAGCCAAAGACAAGGTTCTGCCAAATGCATCTGCTTCTACCTCTATTGCAGATTTTAGTTCCAGTTCTGCCTCCGTTATTTTATCATTAAAGCCATTATACCTTTCCTTATTTACCTGTAGAATTAATTAACTTTTACAGCACATTTGTTTTATTTAATAATCCTATTTTACCCCTGCCCTATTTCTGTAATTTCCTTCACAATCTGCCACCTTGATCAACCATAGTTGTAGATGCATTATAGGACAATTATTTATTTTATTCTGTAGCTCTGGAAATATCTTCCCAAACCTCTGTCTGCTCATTCTCTCTTCTCATTTTGAAGCACCTATTTAAACCTTGTCAATTGTTAGGTTATCTGAAATAATGAGTGAGAACTTGCTGGGAATTACTAGACATTCTGGAGTGAACTACTGGTGAACTCCTCTCTGTGAATTATCAAGTTTTGGATTCTCAGTCAAATGCAAAGTCCCACACTTGCTAGCTGTGCTCCATGCACACCTCTGAGAGTGCAAATTTGTTCACTAAGTTCAAATCTGGTAGCGGATCCATTAAGCCTGTTTATTTATGAGGTAAAAAAAAATAAAATTGAGAAGTTACTTTTTAAAAGTGTCCTTTTAATGGTTTAAATATGATTATTTTTGGGTATTTTCGTAAATGTTTAATCATCTTCATTTTAAATATTTTTTTATTTTTAAGTACTTCTGAATGATCTTGAGAGGAATATTCAAACTATCTTGCCAGCTTAATTGTAAAAGAGGTATATTGATTGAATGTTTACAAATCTTCAGCATATTTGAATATTTTTGTTGGTTAAGCCATGAGGTGAATTACTTTGTGTAAGCCTCTGCTTCTATGTAGAGCTTTAGTGAGCAGACAATTTCACTCTTCAACATGTGAAGCAGGGTTTAAGTATTACGTCATGGCTCATATTGAAGTTGATTGTTAATTGTTTTGTATTAGCAGGAATGGTCCACTAATTTTCATAAAAATTCTCAGTACAGTGGAGTCTGAAATATGCTGCATTTAAATTGTGGTACTTTTTCATGGCTTCCTTTGCCCAGTGATGCCTTGTCAGCTACAAACCTGAGCACAAAATTGTACGATGAGATATTTCATCACCTACTCCACAGCTAATGCTTGTTGATCCAAGTCATTACACTGATTTATCAAAGGCTTGCAAATTTAGCCTCATTACATTTGAAAAAACTTACCTTGTTTGTCACAATGATTGTATTCAGCTACCAAGTCTGGCTGGCCAAGAAGAGAATGAGATTTAAAGGCTGATGTTTTGAACAGCTGCCAAACCAGGTGGTTTGCTTTTCATTTATTGATACAGGCAGTTAAACTAAAAGGGATTCTGTACCATTGTACTGAACAAATGGGTTAACAATATGACAGATTTGACTAATGCAAGAGGTTAAAGGTGTGAAATGTTTTAAAAATTGTGTTTTAATTGATATTTACAAGAAAAATGAGGTAAGACAAATTTGACACCTATAACCTGCAATTGTGGGACATTGATACTGATTGACCATGTAGAAGTTATCCAAGTGGATTGTAATTAAGAATATTGCAAGTATATAAGAAACTAGAAAAAAGACAAAAAACACACATAAAGTGCTGGTAGAACGCAGCAGGCCAGGCAGCATATATAGGAAGGAGTACAGTCGACATTTCAGGCTGAGACCCTTCGTCAGGACTAACTGAAAGAAGAGAGAGTAAGAGATTTGAAAGTGGGAGGGGGGGGAAGATCGGAAATGATAGGAGAAGACAGGAGGGGGAGGGATGAAGCTAAAAGCTGGGAAGTTGATTGGCAAAAGGGATACAGAGCTGGAGAAGGGGGAGGATCATGGGATGGAAGGCCGAGGGAGAAAGAAAGGGGTAGGGGAGCCCAGAGGAAGATGGAGAGCAGGCAAAGAGTGATTGTGAGAGGGACGGGGGGGGGGGGAATTATAAATATATATTCTAAGCAAGTGCACATAATGGCAGTTCATTGCAACTGACCACTTCATCTTGAATCAATTTGTTGGTATTCCGATCTGTACTTGCCCTTTCATAACAGAATCTCTGGAAACATTTATTTCTGACATTTTTCATGCTATGGCATGCCTCATGTTGAAAGGGAAGATGCAGGATTCCTAGATCTTTGTCAATTAGATTTCATGGTTTTGGGATGTGAATAATGCCAACAAGGCTGACTTTGCTAGTCATTCCCAGATGCTTCAAGGTTGCTAATAATGCATCCTACTAAACTGCTTGCACAAAATAAATGAGCATTATCATGGAATATTTTTAATTGTAGCCCTTGTATAAATAAAAATGCTAGACTTTAATCTTCAAAGGAAGAAAGACGTAGACATGGTAAAACAGAGTTGAATTTTTATTAACTTTTAAGGGAAAGTATTGTATTGTTCTGTTGGTAGTTAAAAGCTCTGTGCTTACATGGGTACATTCAAGTTGACCAAATTATGAAATTTCTGCATCAAGGAAAACATCTGTTCATTTGAATCTTGTATTGAATATTCTATTTTTCTACTTTTATTCTTACAAGTTTTAATATTTATTTTGATTCCTTTAATGTGCCAGTTTGATTTGGCTTTAATAACTGCTTGTGTTAATTAATTCAATACTTTAATCAACCATGGTGTGTTGGAAAAATACCTTCTTGCCCATCCCCCCCATGCTTCCCATACTAATCCTTAATTTATTGCTATTGATGCAGAACTGTGGAAATAATCTTTCACTAATTGTCTTCGCAACCAGTTTCAAACCTGAACACATTTTCTGAAAACATTATTTGCCATAGACATAGTTTTCATAGCCTTCAGGTAAGAATGTATGGAACAGGGCCAGTTACAGTTTTGTATGAATTACTTTTAACTCCTGGTTTTGTTCTTTTCCTGAAACAACACAATACACTCAATGTAAATATTGTATATTTTTTCCCCATAGGAGTCGACTTATTTCATGATAAATCTCTGTGGTGGTTTTGTCGAACTCATGTTCTCCTGATCTTGAACACCTAATGGTCAAATGCTGTCCGTTCTATTTACTTAGGGAGTTCTCCTCCATAATCCTGACCGCAGTTTATATATCACCAGTGACTGACTATAATCAAGCACTTGAGATACTGCATGATGTTGTCTCCAAACAAGAAACAGTCCATCCTGATGCACTTTGAATTATAGTCTTGTTTGAAGAATACCCTTCACAATTACCATCAGCATATAATCTGTAGCATCAAAGGTCCCAACACACTAGATCACTGATGAGAAATGGCTACCATTCCATGTCCAGACCGCATTTCAGTAAATTGGATCACTTGACTGTCGTCCTACCTGCATACAGGCAGAGGTTGAAGTGCAAAGCTCCAAAAATTAAGACAACGAAGAGGTGGTTGTGGGAGGCAGAGGAGCAGGTACGAGATTTTTTTGAGTCAGTGTGCTGGGTTATGTTCAAGGACTCATCTGTGGATTTGAATGAATACACACAGGTTGTCATGGACTTCCATTAAAGCAGTTGTATTTGTGTGTATGCCCACAAGATCATTTAAAGTCTTCTCTAACCAGAAGCCCTTTATGAACCATGAGATGTGAAATCTGCTGAGGGTCAGGGCCAGGTCAGAGGCTTTCAAGTCCAGTGACTAAGAAAGTTGCAAGATGTCCAGGTACGATCTCCAGAAAGCCACCTCATGGGTGAAGTGGTAATTCTTGATTAAACTTGAATTAATGAAGGATGCTCGACCATTGTGGCATGGCTTGAAAGCTATCACTTCTTATAAAGTAAAATCAGGCAACATAGGTGACAACAGGGCTTCACTTCCAGATTTAAAAAAAAATCTTTTTATTAATTGTTGAAAATCAACAACAGAGAAAAATACATCAAAATAATCAAGACAGCATATCCATATGTAGAATAAAAGTTAAACTATCAACCAAGCTGAACGGTATATCAATAATAATAAAAAACAAAATGTTAAAGCTTTTTTTGGAAAAAAGAAAGAAAGAAAAAAAGAACCCCTACTAACTAAAACAGGAAAAAAGACCCTAATAACAAAAAAAAGGCGAGAAAAAAACCATTTGGAGCACAAACCCGGAGCTATACGCCATACCAGCTTCCATTTAAAAAAAAAGACATCTATCCGCCAACCAAATCCATATACCCATGCATCAGAAAAGGACCATCTTTATTAACTCAGATCAAATGATAATAACGGGCAAAAGAACCCCACCTTTTCTTGAAGTCAAATCTGGGATCAAAAGTTCGACTTCTAATTTTTTCCAAACTAAGACATAACATCACCTGAGAGAACCATTGTATCAAAGTTGGAGCAGAGGCATCTTTCCATTTTAATAAAATAGCCCTTCTAGCCAATAATGTGACAAACGCAATTACATATTGGTCTGATATAGAAATACGGTGAATATATTGAGGAATTATACCAAACAAAACTGTCAATTTATTAGGTTTTTAAAGCTTTAGAAATTGTAGAAAAAATAGATTTCCAAAATTGTTTCAATATAGAACATGACCAAAGCATATGTGTCAATGTAGCTATCTCAGTTTTGCATCTATCACACTGGCTATTTACGTTAGGAAATATTTTAGACAATCCCTCCTTTGTCAAATAATAATGATGTACAATTTTAAATTGAATTAGAGAATGACTGGCACAAATCGAAGAACAGTTAACCAGCTTCAAAATTTGCAACCAATCTTCTGTTATCAAGGTCATGTTAAGCTCTGTTTCCCAATCTTGCTTAATCTTGAGTAAAGGATAGTTATCCTGTTGTAATAGTAAATTATAAATTTTCCCAATAAAACCTTTCACTAAAGGGTTCATTTTTAAAATAATGTCTAACAGGTCAGAGTCTTGTATATATGGAAAATTACTTAAGTATTCTTGTAAGAAATGTCTGACCTGAAGATATTGCAAAAAATGTGAATATGAGAGAGAGTATTTAGTTACTAATTTCTCAAAGGACATCAATCGGCCTTCTTGAAACAAGTCCATAAAGGAAAAAATTCCTTTATTCCTCCAAAGAGAAGAGGTAGGATCACTAAGTGAAGGTTTCAATAAATAGTTTCGATAAATTAAACTAAAAAGGTTAAATTTTTTAAGATTAAAAAACTTACAAAAACTGGTACCAGATTCATAATGATTGTAATAATCATAGGATTTATATTTAGAATAGAAATTTTGGCTAATTGTACAGGTAAAGGAGCTCCTAATAATGAAGTTAAATGAAATTGTTTCACAACTTTCAATTCCAAATCAACCCAAGATGGTTGTTCCTTTTTATCGGTCCAATATAACCAAGAACATGCATAACGTATATTAACCGCCCAATAATACATTCTTAAATTAGGCAAAGTAAGACCTCCAACCTTTTTTAATATTTGTAAATGACATTTTCCAACTCTTGGTCTTCTATTATTCCAAACAAAAGATGAAATAATAGAGTCAACCTGATCAAAAAACTTCTTAGTTAGAAAAACAGGAATATTTTGAAATACATATAAAAATTTTGGTAAAATCATCATTTTAACTGCATGAATTCGACCTGCTAACGAAAGTGTAGGTGGATTCCTTCTAGAAAAAATTGCTTCATAAAATCCACTAAGGGAACTAAATTAGCTCTATAAAGGTCTCCATAATTTTTAGTGATGATAATACTAAATATTTAAAAGAAGATTTTTTTTAATGTTTTGGGTTTTCAAAGTTTTAAAAAAAGATAGAGGTGGGGGTAAAAGAGGGGGTGGAGTTGCACTACTAATCAGGGACAATGTCACAGCTGCACTAAGAGGAAACATAATGGAGAGGTCAGACAGAGAGTCCATTTGAGTGGAACTCAGGAATAGGAAGGGTGCAATCACACTGATGGGATTGCAGTACAGACCCCTAATAGTTACCGGGACATTGAGGAACAGATATGTCATCAGGTTAAGGAAATGTGTAAAAATAAAAGGGTGGTTGTCATGGGGGATTTCAGCTTCCCTAATATGAACTGGGACTTTCTTAGCGTAAGGGGTTTAGAGGGGAAGAATTTGTTAAGTGTATCCAGGAAGGTTTCTTAAATCAATATGTGGACAGTTCAATGAGAGGAGGGGCTGTACCAGACCTGGGTAATTAGACTGGCCAGGTGACAGACCTTTCAGGGGTCAACAGTTGGGGAACAGTGATCACAACTCCTTATCTTTCAGGATAGCTATGGATAAGGATAAGTATGGTCCTTGTGGGAGAGTTTTAAATTGGAGTAGGACAAATTGAGGGCATTAGGCAGGAACTAAGAAGCATTAATTGGGAACATTTTTTTTGACATCAGATATGTGGAGGGCATTTAAAGATCAATTGCACAAAGTACAGGAAGGATGGGGATGGAAATATAAAATAACCTTGGATATCCAGAGAGGTGATGAATTTAGTCAAGAAGAATAAGGAAAAGTATGTAAGGCTTCAGAAGTTAGGATCAAATAGAGCATGTGAGGAGTATAAAGAAGCCAGAAAAGAACTAAAGGAAATTAGGAAAGCCAGGAGGGGCCATGAAAACTCCTTGGCAAGAGGAATTAAGGTGAATCCCAAGGCATTCTATACATACATCAAGAGCAAGAGGTTAACTACGGAGAGTGTGGGACTACTAGAGTATTGGGGGGGGGTGGTGAACATATGCATGTATGCAGAGAATGGGAATGAGGTACTTAATGAGTATTTTGCTTCAGCATTTACAGAGGAAAAGGATATGGAGGACCAGGAGACCAGTGCTGAGTGTATAAGTACATTGGGCATTTAGAGGTCAAGGAGGAGGAAGAGTTGGGCCTCCTAATGAGTATTGAGGTGGAAAATTCCCCAGGGCCTGATGGGATTTACCCCAAGTTATTAAAGGAAGCAAGGGATGAGATTGCTTGTCCCCTCTAGGCACAGGCAAGGTCCCGGAGGATTGGTGAGTGAGTGTTGTGTTTCTTTTTAAGAAGGGAAGAAGGGTAAAACCTGGCAATTATAGACCAGTGAATCTCCCATCAGTTGTAGGGAAATTGCTGGAGAAAATTCTTAGAAATATTGGAAGCCCGTGGCCTAATTAGGAAAGCCAGCATGGCTTTGTGTGTGGCAGGTTGTGCCTTACCAACTTGATTGAGTTTACTGACAAGATGATGTGAGAGATTGATGAGGGTAGGGCAGTGATGTCGTCTACATGGATTTTAGTAAGGTGTTTAACAAAGTCCCTCATGGAGGCTAATCCAGAAGATTAAGGTAGGATCTGCGGCAACTTGGCTGCTTGGATTCAGAACTGGCTTGTGCATAGATGACAGGGTAATCGTTGAAGGGACTTATTTGAGCTGGCATTCCACAGGGATCTGTGTTGGGATCTCTGCTGCCTGTAATGTATACAAATGACCTGGATAAAAATGTAAACAGGAGGGTTTGTAAATTAGCAGATGATACCAGGACTGGTGAAATTGTGGATAGTGTAGAAAACTGGCAAAGAATACAGCATGATATACACCAGTTGACGATATGGACTGAGAAATGACAGATGTAGTTTAACCCAGATAAATGTGAGATGTTGCATCTTGGTGGGGCAAATGCAAAGAGACAGTACACTGTTAATGGCAAAGTCCTTAACAGTGTTGCTGAGCAGAGAGATCTTGGTATCCAAGTTGATAGCTTCTTGAAAGTGGTGACATAGGTCAAAGAGGTGTTTAAGAAGACTTATGGAATGCTTGCTTTTATTAGTTGAGACATTGAGTTAAGAAGTTAAGTTGCAACTTTATAAAACTCTTGTTGGGCCACATCTGCAGTATTGCATACATTGTATGCCATGCAGTTCTGGCTACCCACCTTAGTAAAGATGTTGAGGCTTTGGAAAGGGTGCCGAAGAGGTTTACCAGGATGTTGCTTGGTTTAGAGGGCATGTGCTATCACAAGATACTGGATAGCCTTGGGTTGGTTTCTCTGGAGTATTGGAGGCTGAGGGGAGAGGTTTACAAGATTATGAAAGACGTAGAGTAGACAGAGAGCACTTGTTCCCTAGTGTTGAAATTTCTAATACCCGAGGGCATGGATTGAGGGTGAGAGAGAGTAGGTTCAAGGACGATGTGAGGGGTAAGTTTTTTTTTTACTTAGAGTCGTGTTTGCTTGGAATGCACTGCCTGGTATGGTGGTAGACACAATGTATTGGAGGCTTTTAAGAGATGTTTGGATGAGCACATGGATGTAAGGTAGATGGAGGGATATGGACGTGGTGTAGGTAGGAGTGATTAGTGTTTGGGTGCTTTTGATTTGCTTTTTAGCTGGTTCGGCATAAGATTTTGGGATGAGCAGCCTGTTGCTGTACTGTACTCTAATGTTCAAGATGAGCTCAATGCCATAAATGCTGGCTTTGACTGTCAAAACTTGGAGGAACGGTCATAAATTCCCACAACCCCCCCAGTGTTCCTATGATTCAGTCTCTGAGGATAACATGTGAGCAGTCTTTAGGAGGGCGAATCCATTAAAAACATTTGGCTTTGAGATACCTGACAAAGTAATAAAGATCTGTGCTGATCAACTGGCTGCAGTGCTCACTAAGATTTTTAACCTTGTGTTTTGGCATTCTGAAATACTCACCTGTTTCAAGCAGGCTTCAATTATATTGGTGCCCAAGACGAACTTGGCAACCTGCCTCAATGATTTACTCCAGTCACACTGGCATCCACAGTGAAGAAGTGTTTTGAGAGGTTGGTGATGAAACATGTCAACCTGCCTGAAAAACAACTTATTTGCCTAATGGAGCCACACGTACATAGCAGATGCCAACTCACTGGCTCTTCACTCAACCCTGGAACATCTGGGCAGCAAAGATGCATACATTAGGATGTTCTTTAACAACTACAGCTCAGCATTCAACACCATCATCCTCTCAAAGCCAGTCAATAAGCTCTGATACTTCAGCCTTAGTACCTCCTTGTGAAATTGGATCCTCAATTTCCTCTCTTGTAGACCCCAGTCAGTTTGGATTGGCAACAACATCTCCTCCAAGATCTCCATCAGCAAGGTGTATCATAAGTTTCTGTGCTTCGTTCCCTGCTCTACTCACAAGACCAATATCAGCAAGACCAGGGAGCTGATAATTGACTTCAGGAGAAGGAAACCAGAGGTCCATTGGATGATTAGAGGTGGAAAGGGTCAGCAACTTTAAACTCCTGGGTGATTTATTTTGGAGGACCTGTCCTGGACTCAACACACAAGTGCAATTATGAAAGAAGTATGACAGTGCCTCTACTTCCTTAGGATTTCATGAAGATTGGGTATGATATCTAAAACTGACAAACTTCTATAGATGTGCAGTGGAGAGCATATTGACTGGTGGCATCACAGTTTGGTATGGTAAACACCAAACACCTTGAATGAAAAATCCAACAAGATGCAGCGGATGTTGCCCTGTCCATCAAAGGTAGTCTCATCCCCACTACTGAGCACATCTACATGAAATGCAGTTTCAGGAAAGCAGCATCCATCATCAGGGACCCCCACCACCCAGGTCATGCTCTCTTCTCGATGATGTCAGCAGGAAAATGGTACAGGAATCTCAGGACTTGCACCCAGGTTCAAGAGTAGTTACTACACCTCAGCCATCAGACTCCTGAACCAAAGGGGATAACTTCACTCAACTTCATTTGCCCCATCATTGAAGTGTTGTCACAACCAGTGGTCTCAATTTCAAGGACTCTTCATCTCATGTTCTCGATATTGCCAATTTATTTATTATTTATTTGTTATTATTAATTTATTATTTATTCAAAAAACTGGGTCATGATAGAGATCTAGAAAATTATAAGGCTAGCAGGAAGGAGCTTAAGAATGAAATTAGGAGCCAGAAGGGGCCATGAGAAGGCCTTGGTGGACAGGATTAAGGAAAACCCCAAGGCATTCTACAAGTATGTGAAGAGCAAAAGGATAAGTCATGAGAGAATAGGACCAATCAAGTGTGACAGTGGAAAAGTGTGTATGGAACCAGCGGAGGTAGTGGAAGTACTTAATGAATACTTTGCTTCAGTATTCACTACGGAAAAGGACCTTGGCGATTGTAGCGATAACTTGCAGCAGACTAAAAAACTTGAGCATATAGACATTAAAAAAGAGGATGTGCTGGAGCTTTTGGAAAGCATCAAGTTGGATAAGTCACCGGGATTGGATGAGATATACCCCAAGCTTCTGTGGGAAGTGAGGGAGGAGATTACTGATCCTCTGGCAATTATCTTTGCATCATCAATGAGGATGGGAGAGGTTCTGGAGGATTGGAGGGTTGCAGATGTTGTTCCTTTATTCAAGAAAGGGAGTAGAGATAGCCCAGGAAATCATAGACCAGCGAGTCTTACTTCAGTGATTGGTAAGTTGATGGACAAGATCCTGAGAGGCAGGATTTTGAACATTTGGAGAGCCATAATATGATTAGGAATAGTCAGCATGGCTTTGTCAAGGGCAGGTTGTGTCTTACGAGCCTGATTGAATTTTTTGAGGATGTGACTAAACACATTGTTGAAAGTAGAGCAGTAGATGTAGTGTATATGGATTTCAGCAAGGCATTTGATAAAGTGCCCCATGCAAGGCTTATTGAGAAAGTAAGGAGCCATGGGATCCAAGGGGACATTGCTTTGTGGATCCAGAATTGGCTTGCCCACAGAAGGCAAAGAGTGGTTGTAGCCGGGTTATATTCTGCATGGAGGTTGGTGACCAGTGGTGTGCCTCAGAGATCTGTTCTGGGACCCCTTCTCTTTGTGATTTTTATAAATGACCTGGATGAGGAAGTGGAGAGATGGGTTAGTAAATTTGCTGATGATATAAAGGTTGGGAGTGTTGTGGATAGTGTGGAGGGCTGTCAGAGGTTACAGCGGGACATTGACAGGATGCAAAACTGGACTAAGAAGTGGCAGATGGAGTTCAATCCAGATAAGTTTACAAAATTATGAGGGGTATAGTTAGAGTAAATGTGAATAGGCTCTTTCCACTTAGATTAGGAGAGATAAATATGAGAGGACATGGCTTTAGGGTGAAAGGGGAAAGGTTTAAGGAATATTAGAGGGAACTTCTTCACTCAGAGAGTGGTGGGAGTGTGGAATGAGCTGCCATCTGGTAAATGCCGGCTCACTCTTAAGTTTTAAGAATAAATTGGATAGGTACATGGATGGGAAAGGTCTAGAGGGTTATCGACTGGATGCAGGTCAATGGGACCAGCGGAATAAAGTTTTGGCACAGACTAGAAGGACCGAATGGCCTGTTTTCTGTGCTGTAGTGTTCTATGGTTCTAAGTGTGAGGTGGTTCATTTTGGTAGGTCAGATATGATGGCAGAATGTAGTATTAATGGTAAGACACTTGGCAATAGGAACATTGAAAACCTACAGCACAATACAGGCCCTTCGGCCCACAAAGTTGTGGCGAACATGTCCCTACCTTAGAAATTACTAGACTTCCCCATAGCCCTCTATTTTTCTAAGCTCCATGTACCTATCCAATGTGGAGGATCGGGGGATCTTGGAGTCCGAGTCCATAGGACATTCAAAGCTGCTGCGCAGGTTGACTGTGTGGTTAAGGAGGCATACGGTGTATTGGCCTTCATCAACCGTGGGATTGAGTTTAGGAGCCAAGAGGCAATGTTACAGCTATATAGGACCCTGATCAGACCACACTTTGGAGTACTGTGCTCAGTGCTGGTCACCTCACTACAGGAAGGATGTAGAAACCATAGAAAGGGTGCAGAGGAGATTTGCAAGGATTGGGGAGCATGCCTTATGAGAATAGGTTGAGTGAACTTGGCCTTTTCTGTTTGGAGTGACATAGGATGAGAGGTGACCTGATAGAGGTGTATAAGCTGATGAGAGGCATTGATTGTGTAGATGGTCAGAGGCTTTTTCCCAGGGCTGAAATGGCTAACACGAGAGGACACAGTTTTAAGGTGCTTGGAAGTAGGTGTAGAGTAGATGTCAGGAGTAAGTTTTTGACGCAGAGTATGGTGAGTGCGTGGAAAGGGCTGCCGGCGACGGTGATAGAGGTGGATACAATAGGGTCTTTAAAGAGGCTCCTGGATAGCTACATGGAGCTTAGAAAAATAGAAGTAACTCGAGGTAATTTCTAAAGTAAGTACATGTTTGGCACAGCATTGTGGGCTGATGGGCCTATATTGTGCTGAAGGTTTTCTATGTTTCTATTTTATTTCTTTTTGTATTTACAGTTTGTTCTCTTTTGCACACTGAATAAACGCCCGAGTTGGTGAAGTCTTTCATTGAATTTGTTATGGGTTATTATTCCATAGATTTATTCAATAAACCCACAATAAAATGAATCTCAAGGTTGTATGTGGTGACAACTATATACTTTGATAATAAATTTACTTTGAAATCCCCCTCCTGTCTTCTCCTATCATTTTGGATCTCCCCCTCCCCCTCCAACTTTCAAATCCCTTACTCACTCTTCTTTCAGTTAGTCCTGACGAAGAGTCTCGGCCTGAAACGTCGACTGTACCTCTTCCTAGAGATGCTGCCTGGGCCTGCTGCGTTCACCAGCAATTTTTATGTGTGTTACTTTGAAATCTATTTTTAAGCATTTGTGCATTTGTACAGCTAATTTCTCAGGTGTGATTTCCAGTCAGTGGGAAACAGATGAAATATCTGCCTTTCGATAATCATACATCTTTTGTGACAACACTCTTACCTTTGACATTCTTTATAGAGACAGATGCTTACCTTTTTATTTTTTTTACAGTTTCCATGATTGTTTTTCCATTTTGGATATTTCTTCTGGTTTTTTTTTTGGTTTTGTTTTTAAACTTTGGTCAGTGTTCTTAAACATCGTAGATGGTTTTATTCATCCATGGAGACCTGACTTAGAAGCAATATATTTTGATCTTAGTTGGAATGTCTTTAGACCAATTGCACTAAATCTTCAATCCAATTAATCGAATAATATTCAGAAGGGATGAAGGAATGCATGATTGTTAAATTCTCCTTAAATATACATTTCTGAATATGTTTCAAGTTCCAGTTTCACTAAAAATTTGTAAGACAATATTATTGTTTATGCTTGGGTAAGCTTGTTTATACAAGTCTTTCCTGAAAAGTTATTTGACCAACTTTAACATAGTTTTCTGAATAACACTTTGTGGTGTTGGTTGTAAACACAAAAATGCTGGAAGTATACAAATGGGTATATCTATACAAAGAAAAAATGTTAAAAATGTAGACCTGGAAAGCTTCTTAGAATATTGCAGTACATTTGATTGGTTAAAAACTTGGTAGCTCCAGACAATCATTTTTTAAAAAACACTATATTTGGTCACTGTGTCTGGTTTGTAGATTATTCAGTGTAATGATTATGAAACAACCATTCAATAATGAATTTTCTGGCGGGGGCTTCATGCCATTAAATAGACTGCGACTGCTTTATCGCTTGCCTTTATTTTTAGATATCCACCAGGTACCTTTTAATTTCATTTTGCCCTGTCATTTACTATTGATTCTCTTCCCAGCCTAGGCAGATGCACTGCAATGTATTTTGAAGCCGCCTTGTAGCTAGAATGGCCTTGTGCCCCATCCTGTATGTTTCCATTAATTATCTATATCACTGTTAATTTCACTGCCTTGTACTGCTCTCACCACTCCTTTGTTCCCAGACACAATGATATGTAATAAACTTAATAATCTTTACAAATCGCAGACTTAATTTTGGGTGAATTTTGTGCCTTCTAAATTGCACTGGAAAGTATATCCAATTAACTCTCAAGTTATTGATCCATGGTCTTAAAAGACCTTTCAATAAATTGACAGGATAAAACATAACTTAAATACTTTCCATCAATGATGAAACTTTTTAAGCTGCTTTAGGGATTTTAAGGATTCTTTTGGTTATTTGTAAATGATTCTGAGCATTTTCACAAATGAGTTTTTTTTGTTCCTCACTGAGGCTTTGGCAACAATACAAAATCTTTTTTAAAAAAAAAAGTTATTCTAATTACTTATAATAACTTTCCTGTTTGTGGTAGAAGGAAATGTTTGAACTTGAAATGAAAATGTTGAACAAAATGTAATTTGCAGCTTATTCAAAGTACAATATAATACTGCTATAATAAATGTTTAGAAAAAGACAATTTACAATATAATACTGCTATAATATTAAATGTTTAGAAAAAGACAATTTACTGATAAGTTATAATGTGGTTTTATTTTATTTATCAGGCTTCGCCTGCATGATGGAAAATTAATCAAAGACCGTCGTTATAATCTACGAACCTATCCAAACTGCTTTGTTGCAAAAGAGTTAACTGATTGGTTGATAGACCATAAAGAAGCTCCTGACAGGGAAACAGCCATAAAGCTAATGCAAAAGTTAATGGATCACAACATCATTCATCATGGTATGTTACTGTCATAGTCCATTAGCAGTGCTATACTAAATGTGTCTAGTGTTATAATGAAGAAGAACTAATTTCCTTCTCAGTTGTGTTATTAAGACCAATAAGTTTAATGGAGGATGATTGATCTGAGCTGAACATCACTGATTAACTGATTACTGACAAGTATCTTGAAGGTTTAATTTTGGCTTTGTATTATGCCTTTTGTATAAATGAGAGATGTTAAATGTCCCATTCAGGTTGGGAAATACAGTTACGTGAGTTCTGATGAAGCTGATGAATCCTAGGAAGATGTGCAGCCTGAGCTGTATGCTCATTCTGATGTTTGTGCAAAGCATCCTGTTGTGGAAGGTCAAAGAGACCAGGGCCTGACTGGATTCTTCTTTTGCAATTTTGAGTGTCATGAGCTTAGAGTTTCCTTACATAAGTTCAAGGATGGTTTAAGGATATTCTTGCAGAATTCTCTGTTCTACTGGATGCTTCTTGCCATGAGAAACCTTGGAGTAGAATATTTCATGGGTAAATATGTAGCTCTCCAGAGCACATTGAGTATGACCAGAGCCTTGATGCTTGGTATGAGGTGCTAATATTGGTTCCTCTGTCCTGCTTATGGATTTGGAGGCTTTTGTACTGTTGTCCTTGGTAGTGTCTCTTCAGTCACCTTTAGTGATTGGAGGTGCCTTTTATGAGTTGTCAGGGTCTCGTCCAGAGGGTGAAGATCACAGCTGCTTGGTAGACTGCAAACATTGTGGTTGGGTTGAAGTCTTAGTCATGAATGCACTTTTCCATAGGCAACCAAAGGCTATGCTGGAGCAATGGCGTTATTGATGAGTATTGTTATCAGTGTATGGCCTCATTGAGCAGTATGGTGTGTATGGTGGGAACAGCCTTGTGGAGGGCCCTTGACATCTAAATGGTTAATGTGATTCCCGTCTTCTGAGTAAAAGGATCTTTACTTTTTTTTCCAGTTGTTTTAAAATTACAAATCTGACTTCCCATACCATAATATTGTTCATAGCAGCAAATTTATCTGAATCTAAATTATTTAAAATGTTTATAATTTTAGTCATTTTTCCAAATATCCCCTGTATGTTCCTTTTTCATGAAAGGAAAAAAACTTTATGCAATATGCCTACAAAAATTTGAGTAGAATTGGGTTTTTTGTTATATTCAAAAAGATGATGGCTAATCTGACCTTGGATTCATTTCCACATGGAAGTCCGATCCCACTTATGATCTTGCCTCTTTTACAATACATGTCTATCTCAGCCTTAAATATATTCCATAATTCCATCTTGGCAAATCTCTGCTAGATAATTCCAAAGGTGCATTGAGCTCTGGGAAGAGAAGTTTCTATTTATCCCACTGTAAATGGGTGACCCCTGACTCCGAAGCCATGTTCACTAATCCTGTCAGTCCAATTTCATCCTCTCATTAGCCCACTATAAGGGATAATTTACTGTAGCTAATTGTCCTTTCATCTTGTCTTTCAGACACCGAAGGAAATGGTACACATAGAAGAAACCCATGCAGTAACACAATGTGCAAATTCTGCACACTCTGTAATTTTGTCAAATATTTATTCCAGTCTGTGCAATTGTGCTGGTCTCAATTCTCCTCACCCTCATTAGGGGAAATGACCATTAAAATAAAGTGAAATGTTGGAAAAGCTTAGGTTAGGCAGGATATGTGGGAAAAAGAAGTAGAGCTGGTGTTTCAGTTTAAAAATCTGTCATCAGATCCGGTAAAGGGAGATAGCTGAACTTTCAGAGATGATAGGGGAGGGATGTTTAGGACAAAAGGATAGGATGAGACCAGGATTCCCCTGTGGATAAGCTATAGATGAAGTCACCAGCTTGATAAATTAATGAAGGGGTCTGGACAAAATCTGAAATAAGAAACAATCTCAATATTCCTGGATTTCAGTGCTTTAAAAGGGATAGAGAGGGTGGAAAAAGGGGAAGAGGGGTGGCATTAATGGTCAGGGATACTATTACGGCTACAGAAAGGGTGGGTAATGTAACAGGATCCTCTTTTGAGTGAGTATGGGTGGAAGTCAGGAACAGGAAGGGAGAAGTTACTCTACTGGGGGTATTCTATAGGCCCCCTGGTAGCAGAGGAGCAGATTGGGAGGCAGATTTTGGAAAGGTGCAAAAATACCATGCGTGACTTTAACTTCCCTAATATTGATTGGCACCTGATTAGTTCCAAGGGTTTAGGTGGGGCAGAGTTTGTTAAGTGTGTCCAGGATGGATTCCTGTCACAGTATGTGGACAAGCCGACCAGGGGGAATACCATACTAGATCTAGTACTAGGTAATGAACCGGGTCAGGTCGCAGATCTCTCAGTGGGTGAACATCTGGGGGACAGTGACTACCGCTCCCTGGCCTTTAGCATTATCATGGAAAAGGATAGAATCAGAGAGGACAGGAAAATTTTTAATTGGGGAAGGGCAAATTATGAGGCTATAAGGCTAGAACTTGTGGGAGTGAATTGGGATGATGTTTTTGCAGGGAAATGTACTATGGATATGTGGTCGATGTTTAGAGATCTCTTGCAGGATGTTAGGGATAAATTTGTCACGGTGAGGAAGATAAAGAATGGTAGGGTGAAGGAACCATGGGTGACAAGTGAGGTGGAAAATCTAGTTAGATGGAAGAAGGCAGCATACATGAGGTTTAGGAATCAAGGATCAGATGGGTCTATTGAGGAATATAGGGAAGCAAGAAAGGAGCTTAAGAAGGGGCTGAGAAGAGCAAGAAGGGGGTATGAGAAGGCCTTGGCGAGTAGGGTAAAAAAAACCCCAAGGCATTCTTCAATTATGTGAAGAAAAAAAGGATGACAGGAGCGAAGGTAGGACCGATTAGAGATAAAGGTGGGAAGATGTGCCTGGAGGCTGTGGAAGTGAGCGAGGTCCTCAATGAATACTTCTCTTCGGTATTCACCAATGAGAGGGAACTTGATGATGGTGAGGACAATATGAGCGAGGTTGATGTTCTGGAGCATGTTGATATTAAGGGAGAGGAGTTGTTAAAATACATTAGGACGGATAAGTCCCCAGGGCATGACGGAATATTCCCCAGGCTGCTCCACAAGGCAAGGGAAGAGACTGCTGAGCCTCTGGCTGGATCTTTATGACCTCGTTGTCCATGGGAATGGTACCGGAGGATTGGAGGGAGGAGAATGTTGTCCCCTTGTTCAAAAAAGGTTGTAGGGATAGTCCGGGTAATTATAGACCAGTCAGCCTTACGTCTGTGGTGGGAAAGCTGTTGGAAAAGATTCTTAGAGATAGGGTCTCTGGGCATTTAGAGAATCATGGTCTGATCAGGGACAGTCAGCATGGCTTTGTGAAGGGCAGATCGTGTCTAACAAGCCTGATAGAGTTCTTTGAGGAGGTGACCAGGCATATAGATGAGCTAAGTGCAGTGGATGTGATCTACATGGATTTTAGTAAGGCATTTGACAAGGTTCCACACAGTAGGCTTATTCAGAAAGTCAGAAGGCATGGGATCCAGGGAAGTTTGGTCAGGTGGATTCAGAATTGGCTTGCCTGCAGAAGGCAGAGGGTGGTGGTGGAGGGAGTACATTCAGATTGAAGGATTGTGACTAGTTGTGTCCCACAAGGATCTGTTCTGGGACCTCTGCTTCTTGTGATTTTTATTAATGACCTGGATGTCGGGGTAGAAGGGTAGGTTGGCAAGTTTGCAGATGACACAAAGGTTGGTGGTGTTGCAAATAGTGTAGAGGATTGTCAAAGATTGCAGAGAGATATTGATAGGATGCAGAAGTGGGCTGAGAAGTGGCAGATGGAGTTCAACCCAGAGAAGTGTGAGGTGGTACACTTTGGAAGGACAAACTCCAAGGCAGAGTACAAAGTAAATGGCAGGATACTTGGTAGTGTGGAGGAGCAGAGGGATCTGGGGGTACATGTCCACAGATCCCTGAAAGTTGCCTCACAGGTGGATAGGGTAGTTAAGAAAGCTTATGGGGTGTTAGCTTTCATAAGTCGAGGAATAGAGTTGCAGAGTCGCGACGTAATGATGCAGCTCTATAAAACTCTGGTTAGGTCACACTTGGAGTACTGTGTCCAGTTCTGGTCGCCTCACTATAGGAAGGATGTGGAAGTATTGGAAAGGGTACAGAGGAGATTTACCAGGATGCCACCTGGTTTAGAGAGTATGCATTATGATCAGAGATTAAGGGAGCTAGGGCTTTACTCTTTGGAGAGAAGGGGGATGAGAGGAGACATGATAGAGGTGTATAAGATAATAAGAGGAATAGATAGAGTGGACAGCCAGCGCCTCTTCCCCAGGGCACCACTGCTGAATACAAGAGGACATGGCTTTAAGGTAAGGGGTGGGAAGCTCAAGGGGGATATTAGAGGAAGGTTTTTTACTCAGAGAGTGGTTGGTGCATGGAATGCACTGCCTGAGTCAGTGGTGGAGACAGATACACTAGTGAAGTTTAAGAGACTACTAGACAGGTATATGGAGGAATTTAAGGTGGGGGCTTATATGGGAGGCAGGGTTTGAGGGTTGGCACAATATTCTGGGCTGAAGGGCCTGTTTTGTGCTGTACTATTCTATGTTCTATGTTATTTTGTAATCTATGAAATGACACAATTTGAAAGAGAGTAAGAATGCAAGGAAAGGAATGGCAAATGGGACAAGATTAGATTGCGGTCATGGTTAGCATGGACCAGTTGGTCCAAATGGCCTGTTTCATTGTGATATGATTCTATAACCCTAAAACGTGAAAGATGTAAAATGCAGATGTTGTAGAATTATATACATCTCTTTCACCAATGAAATTCCCAGCTCTTTACTTCACCCCTTCCCCCCACACCCCACCTCACCAGTTTCACCTACCACCTTGTGTTTCTTCCTCCCCTCCTCGTACCTTCTAACTCTGACTCCTCATCTTTTTTTCTCCAGAACTGGTGAAGGGTCTCGACCTGAAATGTCGACTGTACTCTTTTCAATAGATGCTGCCTGGTCTACTGAATACCTCCAGCATTTGTGTGTGTGTGTTGCTTGGATTTCCAGCATCTGCAGATGTTCTCTTGTCTGGGGGAATAAGGTTCTTTTTCTTTAAGATGACTTTGCTCCTTGCTATAAGAGTGCAGGAGGATATCAACAGAGAAGCCAATGTGGGTGTAAGATCGAGAATCGTAGCGGCATGTAACTGTAGGCCCTAGTTTGTTCCTGTGGCTGGCCCAGCAAGTACTTAATCTGCTTTTGGTTTCTCCATGTTAGAGGAGGGAGCAGATTATGAGCACTGAATGTGGTACATTGATTTGGAAGTACAGGTCAATTGCTGCCTTATCTGGAAAGTGCTGTTAGGGTCCCTGGATAGTTGGAAGGTAAATGGACTGGTCGTAGTCAGAGAAAATTACAGCCCAGATACAAGCCTTTGGCACATTTAGTCTGTGTTGAACCATTTAAACTGCCTATTCCCATCAACATGCACTACGACCATAGCCCTCTATACCCCTGCCATCCATGTACCTATACAAACTGCTCTTAAACATTGAAATTGAGCTCATATGTGCTATTTGCACTGGTGGTTCATTCCACACTCTTCATAACCCTCTGAGTGGAGAAGTTTCCCCTCAATTTCCCCTTAAACTTTTCACCTTTCACACTTAACCCATGACCTCTGGTTGTAGTCCCATCCAACCTCAGTGGAAAAAGCCTGTTTGCGTTTACTCTATCTATACCCCTCATAATTTTGTATATCTCTATCAAATCTCCTCTCAATCTTCTGTGTTCAAAGGAATAAAGTCCTAACTTATTCAACCTTTCCTTATAACTCAAGTCCTGCAGACATGACAACATCCTGGTAAATATTTTTCGTACTTGTTCAACCTTGTTTACATCTTTCCTGTAGGTAGGTGACCAAAACTGCACGCAGTATTCCAAATTAGGCCTCACCAAAGTCTTACACAATTTCAACATAACATCGCATTTCCTGTACTCCATACTTGGATTTATGAAGGCCAATGTGCCAAAGCTTTCTCTATGACCCTATCAACTGTGATGCCACTCTCAACAAATTATGGACCTGTATACCCAGATCCCTTTGTTCCACTGCACTCTTCAGTGCCTGACTGTTCACTGTGTAAGACCTGGTTGGTCTTACCAAAGTGCAACGCCTCACACTTGTCTGCTTTAAATTCTTCAGCCCATTTTTCCAGCTGGTCTAGATCGCACTGCAAACCACAATAGTCTTACTCACTGTCCACTACACCCCCAATCTTGGTGTCATCCACAAAATTTGCAAATCCTGTTCACCACATTATCGTCCAGTTTGTTAGTATAGATGACAAACAACAATGGACACAGCATTGATCCCTGTGAGACTCAGCTAGTCTCAGACCTCCGGTCAGAGAGCTAACCATCTACTACCAGTCTTTGGCTTCTCCCACAAAGCCAATGTCTAATCCAATTTACTACCTCATCTTGACTGCTGAGTGACTGAACTTTTTTGACCAACCTCCCATATGGGATCTTGTTAAATGCCTTGCTAATGCCCATGTGAACAATATCCAATGCCTTGCCTTCATCAGCTTGTTGCATCACCTGAGGTTACATGGGAAAGTTCAATAGAAATGAAGTGGTTGATGGAGACTGAAGAGTGGTCCCTTTCAGAACACTGAAATAGGACAGGAGGAGAAGATGACGCTGGAGGTGGAAACTGTGCAGGATGAATCATTGGGATTGTGGAGGTTGGAGGGTGGGAGGTGAGGATCAAAGGAACTCTGTTCGGGGAGTAAGAAGAAGTACGATGAGGTATGGTCAGAGTTCAGTTAACTAGTAGCAGGCATGCTATGATTCAGGAGGAAGGAAGATCCCTCAGAGCCCTATTGTGGAAATAGAAGAACTAGGACAATGGAATGGAGTTTTGACAGGAGGCAGGATGGATGGAAGTGCAGGCAAGATGACTTTGGGAGTCTGTGAACTTATAAAGTATGTTTTACCCTCCCGTTCCCTGAGATGAATTTGAAGAGATCTGGATAAGGAAGAGAATGTAAGAAAGTCACCATGTGAAAATGAGACTTAAGATAGAAAGTAATGAGTTTCCTATGAGTGCAGGAAGCAATACAGCCATCATTACACTGGGGAATGTGATGTAGGGGGGAATGTGATGTAGGAGGGAACCCAAACTGACTGAAATAAAGACTGTTCAGAAAAGTCAGGCAAGCAAATGATAATAGATTTCCCCCTGGCAAATGAATGAGCAGAAACAATATATTGGTATTTACTTTGTCAGTGCCTTTCAGAATCTAATTTGTTTCTTTAAGATTACCTCTCATTGCTCAAGCTCCATTGAGTCTAGACTCAAATTGCACAGTTGTTGGTCATAAGGTATCCCTTATACCCTGCTCTAAATTTATGGTTTAAACTGTTTGTATTCTTATGTTTTGAATATTGCATATTTGTTGTTCTAATTACCAGCCCAAAATGTTTGTTTTCATTGGACCATGTTTATATTAAGTGTGTAATCCTTTTGGCATTGACTTTTTGCCAAATTCTTTTTGCTTTTGGTTTCTGTGCTTTTCCAGTTCTGGCCTCTTGCACGTTCCTGGTTTCCATCATCCAGTTTCTGCCTCCAGTACTCAAAATGTTGGCATTCCCTCTTCAAAATTTGTCACTTCACTAGCTTATTCTTCTTCATTAAAGTTTTCTTTAAATCATTGTCAGTTGATGGTAATTTGGTATTACTACTTTGATAGTTTACTATATTAATTATATGGTGTGAAAGCAGATCACTGGATCTACCTTTTTTCATTTATTTATTGAGCTCCACTGATCCTTATAAATTATTTTTGTGATTGTTTTTTTTTCCTCTGTTCCTATTTGGGTACCATTTCCAGATTTGGAGTCTTGGCTGACTCTTCCTAGGCTATTAAGAGGGTACATACTGGACCCAACTGATATACCATTGGGACGTGCCTCTCATCATGATGTCCTTTACTGAGTGAGACTCACAGAGCTGGAGAAGTGCAGTTAAAGGAAGAGCAAGGTCAATACACCTTTTTCTGGAAAGGGCTTGATCTTGAACAACCGAGGATCTATGGAGTAGGTTTTGCCATCCGAAACAGCCTACTTCAGACGCTGACAGAGCAACTACTGGGAATCAGCGAACGTCTCATGACTCTGCGAAACCAACTTGTCAAAAACCAACATGCCACCATCATCAGCGCCTATGCTCCAACTCTGGACGCTGAAGATGAAGTAAAGATGAACTTCTATGCCCAACTTGACCATGTCCTTTCTTCTGTTCCCAACAACGACAAGATCATTCTCTTGGGAGGCTTCAATGCCAGAGTCGGGAAAGATCATAGGCTTTGTACTGGAATAATAAGCAAGGAAGGAGTTGGCAAGGTCAACACCAATGGAACACTCCTCCTCACCAAATGTGCTGAACACAACCTGGTGATTACCAGCACCTTATTTTGCTGGAAAAACAGGCACAAAGTCTCCTGGCAGCATCCACGCTCCAAACACTGGCATCTCATCAACTACATCATCGTATGATCTTGGGACCAACAGGATGTAGTGATAACAAGAGCTGTTACTGGTGCCGACGAGAGCTGGACAGACCATCGACTCATCTCGTCCATCATGAGAATGAAGGTTCGGCCCAAAAGGAAACAGCAAAATCAGAGCACTATTGAGAAATTCAATGTTGACATCCTTCAAGACATCAGCCATGTACAGAAGTTCCAACAAAATCTTCAAGAACAACTGCCTCAACAAATCCCACCATCTGTAGAAGAATACTGGAATCAATTGAAGAATGCTATCATCACCTCCTGCAAAGAAACAATTGGGTTCAAGACGAAAAAACATCAGGATTGGTTCAATGATAATGACAAACTACTCCAACAACTCATCGCCGAAAAGAGGAAAGCTTTCATTACCTTACAAAATGACCAACAATCAGCTACCAAGAGGAAATGCTATCAGGAATCCAAGGCTGCAGTCCAGAAGAGCACCCAAAACCTGAAAAACCAATGGTGGAGGAAGAAAGCTCAGGAAATCCCACAACTAGCAGATGCTAATGACACTTGAGACTTTTTCAATGCAACTAAAGCTATTTTTGGCCTATCCACTCATGGTCAAGCCCCTCTCAAAAGCAAAGATGGTTCAACCATCCTAAAGAGCAATGCTGATATCAATTCTAGATGGAGGGAGCACTTTGAAGATCTTCTAAATCAAACTGTCTCATTTGACAGGAATGTGATTAACAACATTCCAAAACAGCTCGTTGACGACTCCCTAAGCAAAATACCAACACTTGAAGAAGTCAAGGAAGCCATCAAAACCTTGAAAAACAAGAAGGCCGCTGGACTCGATGAAATACCAGCTGAGGTCTACAAAATTGGAGGTAACCCGCTTCATTACCAACTGCATCAACTTCTCGTCAAGATCTGGATAAATGAAGATGTACCAGCAGACTTTAGAGACTCAGCAATTATTACCATCTACAAAAGGAAAGGTGATCGATTTGAATGTGGAAACTATTGTGGAATTTCCCTGTTAGCAACAGCAGGAAAGATCTTCTCCTGCTTCATGAACAATCGGCTCAAACCTTTAGCCAAGAAGATCCTCCTGGAGACACAAGCCGGTTTTAGACCATCATGTGGAGCAATCAACATGATCTTCACAATGCGACAACTACAAGAAAAACATCGTGAACAACTTCAACCTTTGTACACGGCATTCATCGACCTCACCAAAGCCTTTGACTTGGTATCAACGGAACTCCTATGGGATGTCCTATCCACCTATGGATGCCCTGAAAAGTACATTCAAATCCTGAGACTTCTCCACGATGGCATGCTTTGCCACAGTCATGGTCAGCAACAGTACCTGTGAGCCTTTTCAAGTTAGATCAGGAGTAAAACAGGGATGCGTGATTGCCCCAATTTTGTTCACCATCTTCATTGTGACAATCATCCACATTGTCAAGGACGACCTACCCCCAGGAATCGAAATTGTCTACAGAACAGATGGCAGACTTTTCAATCTCGCCCGTCTCAAGTCCAAAACAAAGACATCCACGAGTTCCCTCATCGAGTTCCAATACGCAGATGATAACAGTGTTGCAGCTCTTTCAGAAAGTCACCTACAACAGATTCTGACTGCCTTCAACCATGCAAACATGAAACTTGGACTTGCCATCAATTCCAAGAAAACTCAGATCATCTATCAACCGTCACCAACTGAGACAAATCAGACAGAATCATCAATTCAACTTGGCGAAATAACCCTGGAAAACGTGGACCACTTTCCATATCTTGGAAGTCACCTCTCCTCCAATGTCGACCTTAATGACAAGATCCAACATCGTCTCAAATGCGCTGGAACAGCTTTTGGACGTCTCCGAACAAGAGTCTTTCATGATCATGATATCCGAACAAACACCAGAATGTTAGTCTACAAAGCAGTGGTAATCCCAACACTCCTGTATGCATCAGAAACCTGTACGACATACCGATGACATCTGAAGGCACTTGAAAAGTCCCATTAACGCTGTCTTCGAAACATCTTAAATATCAGCTGGGAAGATAGAAGAACCAACATCAGCATGCTAAATGAAGTAAAAACAACAAGCTACGTTATCAAGAACCAACTAAGATGGAGCGGTCATGTTGTTTGGATGAAAGACGAACATCTGCCGAAACAAATCTTCTACTCCCAGCTTAAAGAAGGCAAACGTAAAAGAGGCGGACAATAGAAGAGATTCAAAGACGTCTTAAAAGCCAACATGAAGAAATGTAACATCGACATCAACAATTGGGAAACCAATGCCAAGGACAGGAAACTCCGGCAAGCCATCATCCGAGAAGGAACAGCAACTTTTGAAGCCAACAGATGTGCAGAATTAGAAGAAAAGGGAAGAAAATGGAAAGAGAGGCAGCAACAACCAAAGCCCGATCTGCCATCTGGAGCTACCTGCCCTGAATGCGGAAGAACTTTCAAATCCAAGGTTGGACTCATTAGCCACTTGGGAGCCCATAAGTAGATCAACAGAACGAAGACCATCATCCTCGACCTCGAGGGATAGCCACGATGACGACGACCATTGGGAAGTACTTCTCATCATGATGCCTTTTATTGGAACACCACATTGATCAGCAAAGCAATTGCTAATCTGTTTTAACAGGTTTCAAGAATATTTGAGACAATATGGTATAGCCACTTAAAACACTATAAGACATAGGAGCAGAATTAGGCCATCCATCCTATCGAGTCTGAGTTGTCATTCCATCATGGCCGGTTTATTGTCCCCTCAAACCACCTTCTGCTTTCTCCCTCTAACCTTTGACATCCGTACTAAGCAAGAACCTATCAATCTCTGATTTAAATATACCCGATAGCTTGACCTCCACAGCAGTTTATGGCAGCGAGTTCCACAGATTTGCCACCCTGCGGCCGAAAAAAAATTATTCCAGTTAATTTCTCCAGGTCCCCATTAATTATCAGGCTTAAGGGTCTGAACTATTTCTGTAGAAACTATAGAAAATATCTGTAGTAGCCAAGACATCTTCAAGGAGCAGTGCCTCAAAAAGGTGAAGTTCATTACTAAAGGCCCCCATCACCTGGGACATGGCTTCTTTTCATTGTTACCATCAGGAAGGATGCTCAAAAGCCTGAAGACACATACTCAGTGATTCAGAAACAGCTTGTTCCCCTCTGCCATCTAATTCCTAAATAGACATTGAATCCATGAACACTACCTCACTTCTTAAAATACTTATGTTTCTTTGACTATTTTTAATCTATTATATATATATTGATTTACTTAGAACCATAGAACACTACAGCACAGAAAACAGGCCATTTGGCCCTTCTAGTCTGTGCTGAAACTTTATTCAGCTAGTCCCATTGACCTGCACCCAGTCCATAACCCTCCAGACCTCTCCCATCCATGTATCTATCCATTGAAACATTGAATGATAGTTTGCCTTTTTAATTTCTTTTCAACTGCTTCCATGAAATGTTGGCTAAGTGGGGCAGTTGCTTAATTGGGCCAAAATGCAATGGTCCTGAAGTGTCCCAATTAACCAGAATCCACTGTATTTCAAATCTTTCTTAATTCAACTGAATCATCTTGGCACTTTAAGAAAAAATGTTTAGATTTTTTTTAAAAGCATTGCTCCATTGCACTGATTTATGGTGGATTTTAATGTCAGAAATATGCCAATGACTTTGAATGGAAGTTTGAGGTATAAAAAAAACTGCTCAATGTGGCACAAGCAGAAATTACACAAGATGATGGTAGAAGTAAAAGATTAATAAGGGTGTAATTTTTAACAAAATCTTTGAAAAGTTTATTTATAACATTTCAAAGAAAAGTCCTTTGACTTTTTTTGATGTCTCAGCTAATTAGGGTAGTGAGCAGCTGAGCTATCCGGATTAAGAAAGCCCATGTGATCTAAGGTCACTGTACTTGGGTGGTGGTTGTAACTAATGAAGTACAATTAACCCCATTCCCCAGAACCATGGAGGAAAAATGATCTGACTTATAGCAGCAATCTAGACAATTCAAGTTTGGGAAGCTTCCATGTCGATCTTCTTGTCAAGCAGATTGAATTTGATATCACGTTCATTGTGAATCATCCTTTGTTTTGGTGAAATCTGGGTAAACCTGAACAAAAATCAATGTGCTGGAATTTGTCTCTGGGCAAATCCATAAACAGGACTTGTGAGTTCAAGGGTGTGTCCAATAATGCTAAATGTTGTCCAATGTGCCCCGTTATTAGTGTGGGGTTAAAACCCTGAAGTAACCCCTCACCCAAGGTTTCTGGTTTAGTCACGTGTTGGATAAAGGATTTGATTCAATCGGTTTCTTCAAGATTTTTTTCTAGTCAATATCTTCTTTAATCTTTCTGTCCAAAAATTGTTTCTCAATTGCCCCCCGCCCCATTGATGCACTCAGCCCCATCTGGTTCTTCATCTTGTTTCCAATCTCACCTTTGGACTACGCCCAATCAGTGAATGAGAGCTTGAGAAGAAGCAGCAACTTCCAAGATGAAACAAGGCAGCGTTTCTTGTCAGTTTTCATCGGTTGGACTGCGCCCAATCAGTGATCGGGAGCTCGAAAAGAAACGGCGAATTCACACAGATCCGCAGTTGTAGATTAGGAAAGGCAGCTCTTTGGCAGTGTTCTGAGTTTGGTCTGCACCCAATCAGTGAATAGGATTCATTAGAAAGGGCGAATTAAAATAAGGCAGGGACAAGCAGAGTGTCCATTGTGTGAGTGGGCCGGTGTTGGAGTTCTTTGGCTTATCAGGCTTCAGCAAGGTAGGTTTCTTCTCCTTTATTCCTCATTGTTAGGGCACAGTTAGTGCAGTGAGAATGGCTCCATGGGCTGTGCTGTGCTCTTTTAATGAGATGCAGGAATTCTGGTAGGCCTCCTGCCTCTTGATGACCATATCTGCACCAGGTGCACTGAGCGGCAGCTCTTCAGAGGATGTGTTAAAACCATAAGATATACAGTGGCATGCAAAAGTTTGGACACCCCTGGTCAAAATTTCTGTTACTGTGAATAGCTAAGTGAGTAAAAGATGAACTGATTTCCAAAAGGCATAAAGTTAAGATGACATATTCCTTTAATATTTTAAGCAAGGAAACCTTTTTATTTCCATCTTTTACGGTTTCAAAATAACAAAAAAGGAAATGGGCCTAAAGGAAAATGGCCTGAAGCAAAAGTTTGGGCACCCTGCATGGCAGTATTTAGTAACACCTGCTTTGGCAAGTATCACAGCCTGTAAACGCTTTTTGTAGCCAGCTAAAGGTTGTTCAATTCTTGTTTGGGGGATTTCTGCCCATTCTTCCTTGCAAGAGGCTTCTAGTTCTGTGAGACTCTTGGGCCGTCTTGCATGCACTGCTCTTTTGAGGTCTATCCACAGATTCTCGATGTTCGGGTCAGTGGACTGTGACAGCCATGGAAAAACCTTCACGAGCATCTTGAGCTAGTCCATTGTGGATTTTGAGGTGTGTTTAGGTTCATTATCCTGTTGTAGAAGCTATCCTCTTTTCATCTTTGGCTTTTTTACAGACGGTGTGATGTTTGCTTCCAGAATTTGCTGGTACTTAAATGAATTCATTCTTCCCTCTACCAGTAAATGTTCCCCGTGCCACTGGCTGCAACAAAAGCTCAAAGCATGATCGATCCACCCCTGTGCTTAACGGTTGGAGAGGGTTCTTTTCATGAAATTCTGCACCCTTTTTTTCTCCAAGCATACCTTTGCTCATTGCATTCTATTTTAACTTCATCAGTCCACAGGACTTGTTTCCAAAATGAATCAGGTTTGTTTAGATGTTCCTTTGAAGCTTTTGAATAGAACTTGACCTCCACAGCTGCCTGTGGGAATGAATTCCACAGATTCACCAGTCTCTGGTGAAAGACATTCCTCCTCATCTCTGTTCGAAATGGACATCCCTCTATCTTGAGGCTGTGTCCTCTGTTGTTAGACTCCCCCACCATAGGAAATATCCTCTCCACATCTATTTCATCAAGGCCTTTCAACTTTTTGATAGGTTTCAATGAGGAGCCTGACTCAAGGGTTGAGGCATGTGGGTGTGGTGCATCCTCCTTCATTCTTCTGAATTCCAGTGAGTACAGGCCCAGAGCCATCAAACACTCTTCATATGATAAGCCTTTCAATCCCAGAATCATTTTCATGAACCTCCTTTGAATTGTCACCAATGTCAGCACATTCTTTCTAAGATAAAGGGGCCCCAAACTGCTTGAAATTCTCCTAGTGAGGACCACCAGTGCCTGAAAAGCCATAACATTGTATCCAGCTTTTATATTCTAGTCCTCTTGAAATGAATGCTAACATTGCATTTGCTTTCCTCACTACTGACTCAATCTGCAAATTAACCTTTAGGGAATCCTCGTGCAGGATTCCCTAAAGGCTAGTCCCTTTGCACATCAGATTTTTGAATTTTCTTTCCGTTAGAAAATAGGCCACTCTACTATTTCTTCTAACAAAGTGCATGACCATACACTTCCCAGCACTATAGTCCATCTGCCACTTCTTTGCCCATTTTCCTAATCTGTTTAAGTCCTTCTGCAGCTTCTCTGCTTCCTGAACACTATCTGCCCCTCCACCTATCTTCATTTTGTTTTGTGTGTGCCATACTCTGCCAGAGCCTCAGCGACCACTTTTCAAGTGGTTGTCTTGGAGGAAAGATTCTGTGAGTAGTCCCCCACATCCTTCTCAGAGCGCAGTTGAGCTCGACACTCAACCCGGCATGGATGGAAAGCGTGCCTGGGAGCGACCCGACTGGATTCGAACTCGGGAACCTTCGCTCCAGAGTCCGGCGCTGATGTCACTACGCCACCAGCCAGCTACCTATCTTCATATCGTCCACAAATTTGGTCACTAAGCCATCAATTCCTTCATCCAAATCATTAACATATAAAGTAAAAAGAAGCAGTCCCAATACAGACCCCTGTGGAACACCACTAGTCACTGCAGCCAACCAGAAAAAGCTCCCTTTATTGCCACTTTTTGTCTCCTGCCACGGGTTCTTAACTTACTAAGCAGCCTCATGTGTGGCACCTTGTCAAAGGCCTTCTGAAAATCCAAGTACACCACATCCAACAGTTCAGCTTTGTTTCTCCTTGTTATTTTTTCAAAGAATTCTAACAGATTTTTTAGGCAAGATTTTCCCCGAGGTCTGACTTTAACCTATTTTATCACATGCATCCAAATACCCCAAAACCACATTGTTAACAATCGACTCCAACATCTTGCCAACCACTGAGGTCAGACTAACTGGTCTTCATTAAGGAACCAGACTTTCGGCTCGTATGGGAGACTGAGGAAAAGATAGCTTGGAGCTACTGGGTGGTAGACACCCCTAGGTTGCAGAAGGCAAGTAACTTGGGTGACTGTTTGGAGAAGAAGGGAAAATAGACAGCTAGTATAGTGTAACCCTGTGGCTGTTCCCCTCAATAATTTTGGATACTGTTGAAGGGGTCAACCTATCTGAGGGAACTGCAGTGATCAAGTCTCTGGCTCTGTGTCTGGCACCGTGGCTTAGAAGAGGAGAGGTGAAGAGAACTGCCACTGATAGAGGATTCCACAGTTAGGGGAATAGAGACGAGATTCTGTGGACATGACAGAGAGACCTGGAGGATATATTACCTCCCAGATGCCGGGGTCAGGGATGTCTCAGATCAGGTCCGCTGCATTCTAAAGGGGAGGGTGAGCAGCCGGAGGTCTTGGTACATATTGGAACCAATGACATAGGTAGGAGAGGTGAGGAGGTTCCTGAAGAGAGATCTTAGGGAACTGGGTAGAAAGCTGAAAAGCAGGACCTCCATGGTGGTAATCTGTGGATCGCTGCCTGTGCTGCACATCAGTAAGGGTTGTACTAGAATGAAGTGGCAGGTGAATGTGTGGCTGAGGAACTGGTGCAGGGGGCAGGGGTTCAGATTTCTGGATTAGTGGGACCTCTTCTATGGAAGGTACGACCTGTACAAGTAGGATGTGTTACATCTGAACTCGAGGCGGACTAATATCCTTGTGGGCAGGTTTGCTGGAGCTGGAGGGTTTAACTAACTTAGCAGGGAGATGGGAACTGGAGTGATAGTGCTGAGGATGAGGTAGTTGGTTTACAAACAGAGGCAGTGTGTAGTGAGACTGCTAGCAAGGAGAGGCTGATGATGGGGCAAAATTGCAGTCAACAGGATGAATTGCAGTGTAAAAGGGGGACAAAATTGAAAAGGTTGATGAATACAGGATAGAAGGTGTTATTTTCAAATACCCACAGTATATGGAGTAAGGTAGATGAACTTGTAGCACAGCTGCAGATTGGCATGTATGATGTTTTAGTCATTACTGAATAATGGATGAAAGAAGGTGATAGCTGGGAGGTTAATGTCCAAGGATACCCATTGTATTGAAACGACAGGCAGGTAAGCAGAGAGGGTGGGGTGGCTCTGTTGGTTTTAAAAAATGATTCTGGGATAGAAAGAGGTGATATAGGATAGGAAGGTGCAGAATCATTGTGGGTAGAGCTGAGAAACTGCAAGGGTAAAAAGACCCTGCTGGGAGTTATACTGTATACAGACCTCTTAATAGTAGCAAAGATATGGGCTACAAATGACAATGGGAGATAGAAAATGCATGCCAAAAGGGCAATGTTACGATAGCAATTGGGAATTTTAATATGCAGATAGATTGGGAAAATCAGATTGATGCTGGTTCCCAAGAAGGGGAATTTGTAGAATGCCTAGAAGATGGCTTCTTAGAGCAGCTCATGGTTGAGCCCACTCAGGAAAAGCTATTTTGGATTGGGTGTTGTGCAATGAACCAAAATTGATTAAAAATTGATTAAGGAAAAGGAACACTTGGGGGAAGGTGACCATAATAAGTTAGAATTCACCTTGCAATTTGAGAAGGAGAAACTAAAGTCAGATGTATCTATATTGCAGTGGACTGAAGTGAATTACAGAGGCATGAGAGAGGAGCCGGCCAAAATTGATTGAAAGGAGATACCAGCAGTGATGATGGCAGAGCAGCAATTGCTGGAGATTCTAGGAGCAGTTCAGAAGGCACAAGATAGATACATCCCAAAGAAGTAGTAGTATTCTAAAGGCGGGATGACATAACTGTGGCTGACAAGGACAGTCAAAGCCAATATCAAAGCCAAAGAGAGGGCAAATAGCAGAACAAAAATTAGTGGGAAGTTAAAGGATTGGGAAGCCTAAAAACCAACATAAGGGAACAAAATAAGTCAAAGAAGGAAAAGATGCAACATGAAGGTAAGCTAACCAATGATATTAAAGAGGACACCAAAAGTTTATTCGGATATATAAACTGAAAAAGAAGTGAGAGTAGATGTCAGACTGCTGGAAAATGAAGCTGGAGTGGGTCTAATTGTGGACAAGGAAATGGTGGACTAGTATTTTGTATTAGTCTTCACTGTGGAAGACATTGGTAATATACCATTTGTTCAAGAGTGTCAGTTAGCAGTAGGATGTAAAGTTGCCTTTACTAGGGGGAAGGTGCTTGGGAAACTGAAAGGTCTGATGGTAGAGAAATCACATGGACCAGATGGTGTACACCCTAGGGGTCTGAAAGAGGTTGGTGAAGGGATTGTAGAGGCATTAGTTAATGATCTTTCAAAAATGAATATATTCTGTCATCGTTCTGGAGAAATGGAAAATTGCAAATGTTACTCTACTTCTCAAGAAGAGAGAGTGGCAAAAGAAAGGAAATTATAGGCCAGTTACTCTGACCACAGTGGTGAGAAGATGTTGGAGTCGATCGTTAAGGATGTTGTTTCAGGCTACTAGAAGGCACATAATCAAATCGGCCGAAGTCAGCATAGTTACCTTAAGGAGAAATCTTGCCTGACAAATCTGCTGGAATCCTTTGAAGAAATAAGAAGCAGGATAAATGAAGGATAATGGGTAGATGGTGTGTACTTGGATTTTCAGAAGGCCATTGACATGAGTCTGCTTAATAAGCCTATGGCATTACAGGAAAGATAGCAGCTTGGATTAAGCATTGGCTGATTGGCAGGAGACAAAGACTGGGAATAAAGAGAGCTTTTGCTGGTTAGCTGCTAATAACTAGAGGTGTTCAACAGGAATCTGTGTTGGGATCACTTCTTTTTGCATTATATTTCAATTATTTGGATGATGGAATTGATGGCTTTATGGCCAGCTTTGCAGACAATATGAAGATTGATGGAGTTGCAGGTAGTGTTGAGGAAGCAGAGAGGCCCCAGAAGGACTAGGACAGATTAGGAGAATTGACAAAGAAGTACAGTATCAGGAGATATATGGTTATGCACTTTGGTAGAAGAAATAAAATTGCAGACTATTTTGTAAATGGAGAGAAAGTACAAAAATCTAGGGTGCAAAGAACTTGGGAGTCCTTGTGCATGATTTCCTAGAGCTTAATTTACAAGTTGAGTCAGTGATGAGGAAGATAAATGCAATGTTAGAATTCATTTCAAGAGGACGAGATTATAAAAGCAAAGATGCAATGTTGAGGCTTTATAAAGCACTGGTGAGGCCTCACTTGGAGTAGTGTCAGCAGTTCCGGGCCACTTATGTAAGAAAGGGTGTGCTGACATTGGAGAGGGTTCAAATGAGATTCACATAAATGATTCTGGGATTGAAAGGCTTTTCAGATGAGGAGTGTTTGATGGCTTGGCCCGTACTCAATGGAATTCAGAAGAATGAGGGTGGATCTCATTGAAACCTATTGAATTTTTAAAGGCATCAATGTAGTGGATGTGGAGAGAATGTTTGTTATGGTGGGGTAGTCTAAGAGCAGAGGATGCAGCCTCTGAAGAGAGGGACGTCCATTTAGAACAGAGATGAGAAGGAATATCTTAAGCCAGAGTGGTGAATCTGTGGAATTCGTTGCCACTACTGGCTGTTGAGGCCAAGTTGTTGGATATACTTAAGGCAGAGGTTGATAAGTTCTTGATTAGTTAGACCATAAAGATTTACAGGGAGAAGGCAGGAGATTGGGGCTGAGAGGAAAATGGATCAGCATGATGAAATGGTAGAGCAGACCTGATGGGCCAAATAGCCTAATTCTGCTCCTATATCTTATGGTCTTATGCTTTTTCTTGCACTTAATGCTGTATATCATGATCCTGTCACCTATATCTTCTAGTGACTTGCTCCCCATTCCAGTTCATTATCCCTCCAGTTTTCCTTTGTCCTACTCCTCGTCTCCGTCCCACCCAATGTCCAGCAATCGTCTCTCCAATCTCTAGGATTCATCCCTTTCCCTGTACTTCACACTTCATAAATACAGGAAATTGTGGAGTAACTTCTGCTGGGTGGAATGCATTGGCTCTCATGCCTGAGAGTTATTTAGCTGCCTCAACTATAAAATCCCACAGGGTAAAGTTTCAATGTCTGTGAGTTTGTTATGTTGGAGAAACTATAGTAAAATTCTACATTTTCTCATAACAAATCTGCATCTTTCATTTACAATTTAGTGAGTTTTTGACACTATGGAAGCTGTATTAAGATCTTGCACTGAAATTATTTGATCAGATTTATCAATACTACATGGACTGATTAGTGGATTCGCTTGGTGCTTTTACGATGGTAAAATGCAGTTAGAAATTAAATTCCTGTTTGGTATCTGTCTTTATTGTGAGTGTGAGAAATACAGAATCAAGATTCTTATAGTGACATTTTATTATTATGCATGAACAATTGAACTTTGTAATGGTGGAAAATATCAGTAAGCGAAAGATATAATTCACTATGTGATTTCAGAAGTACTCAGAAATACACTCAATTGATAATTACAGTGCCATCTTATATGAAGTTTGATGGGACACATGACATATGTAATGAAGATTACTCTCCATCACTGACGAGGAATATAAGGACATTGAGGAGTAGATTTTTACAATTAGGTTTTTCCAAAGAACTGCAGAATAAAAGTCTACATTGAGAACTGGGAAGTGAAGGGCAAATAATGAGTTTTACATATTTTTCTAACTATTAAAATTAACAGATGGCCAGTCGTGCAAGTTGAGAAATGGTTCCTTGCGATATGTTCCATTTTTGTGAAACTTTCAACAGGGAGAGTTAGGTTGTGAAATTCACTTCTAGTTTATTTTAAGGGAATATCAAGCACTATGACTTGCTGTTTGGCAATACCTTTAGATCATCCTTAATTTGACTGGGCATCCTTTCATAACTGTAAGCTTTCAATTGTAATAAACCTACAATAAGGAGAAAGACGTGCTTTAAATTCACTAATCAACAATGTTACTGTTACAAAATTATATCAAGTACTGATTTATCTTTTTCCTCATCAAAGCTTAGATCAATTGTATCAGGTTTCCCACCATTCTTGGGCCCAAGAAAATCTTAGACGCATGGAACCTACCTGAGCATGTATATTTCTCTACCCCACATGATAGCACATTTATCCAGTAAACCAAACTCTCCTGTTTGAATTCCAGAAATGTATAGAAATTGCTGTAGGAACAATGATGTCACCCAAAGTAGATTACTGATTGCCTTAAACATGATTTAGTAATATCTGTTCTTTGAACATTTTCAAATTAACAAACCAGAGCTTTGAGCAGCGACCTATCAGAGATCAGAAACCTGAGAAGATGTAGTTCAGTCAGGTTTTGCGATTAAGTAGGAAAGGCAGTGACTCACGGCAGTTGGGAGCTTTGAGCAGCAGCCAGTCGGAGATCCCAAACGGAAAGTGTGCGATACTTGATCTGCTATTAAGGAATGAGACAGGGCTGGTGACAAAAGTTTGTGCAAGTGAACATTTTGCATCTAGTGATCACAAATATCATCTAGTGACTATACCTAAATGGGGAGAAGGTTCAAACATCAGAGGTGCAGAGTCTGCAGTAAAGAAGGCAAATGCAGTGTTGGCATGTATTTCGATGGGAATAGCATATGTAAGGAAGAAGATAGTGCGAATCCTTTATAAGACACTAGTCAAGCCACACTCGGAGTATTGTCAACAGTTTTAGGCCGCATATCTCAGAAAGGATGTGTTGTCATTGGAGGGAGTCCAGAGAAGATTCAAGAGGATGATTCCAGGAATGAAGGGGTTAACATATGAGGAGCATTTGGCAGTTTTGGGCCTGTATTCACTGGAATTTAGAAGAATGTGAGGGGGATCTCATTGAAACCTACTGAATGTTGAAAGGACTAGAGGGGATGGATGTGGAGAGGATGTTTGCTATGGTGGGGTTATCCAGAGCTAGAGGGCACAGCCTCAAAATTGAGGGGTGACCCTTTGGAAACAGAGGTAAGGAGGAATATTTTTAGCCAGAGAGTAGTAAGTCTGTGGAATGCTCTGCCACAGGCTGCGGTGGGGGCCAAGTTCGTGTGAATATTTAAGGTGGGAGTTGATCACTTCCTGATTGGTCAGGGCCTCAAAGGATTTGGCAAGAAGGCAGATGTATCGGGTTAGGTGGGGTCTGGAATCAGCCTGCTGGAATGGCAGAGCAGATTCGATGGGCTGAATGGCCATATTCTGTTCCTATGTCTTACAGTCTTATCGTCTTATAATGCGATTAGTTTCAAAGTGATTATGCAAAAAGATAGGTCTGGTCCACGGGTTGAGATTCTAAATTGGAGAAAGGCTAATTTTGATGGTATCAGAAAGGATTGAGCAAATGTGGATTGTGACAGGCTGTTTGTTTTTAGCAAAGGATTACTTGGTAAGTGGGAGGCCTTCGAGAATGAAATTTGAAGTGTACAAAGCTTGTATATGCCTGTCAGAATAAAAGGGAAAGATAACAGGTGTAGGGAACCTTGGTTTTCAAGACATATTGAGACCCTGGTTAAGAAGAAAAAGGAGGTTCATAGCAGGTAGGAACAAATGAGGTGCTTATGAAGTAAAAGAAATGCAAGAGAATACTTAAGGAGGAAGTCGGGAGGACTAAAAGAAGGCATGAGGTTGCTGTAGCAGACAAGATGAAGGAGAATCTGAGGGGATTCTACAGATATGTTAAGAGCAAAAGAATTACAAAGGACAAAATTCGTCCTTTGGAAGATCACAATGGTAATCCAAAAGCTGAATGAGATAAGGGAGACCTTAAATTATATTTTTTGCATCTGTATTTACTCAGGAGGTGGACACAGAGTCTATAAAAAAAAGTAAGGCAAAATGGCATCAACTTCATGGACTCTATACAGATTAGAGGAGGAGGTATTTGCTGTCTTCAGGCAAATATGAGGAGATAAATCCCCAGGGCTTGATGAGTTGTTCCCTCGGACCCTGCATGAGGCAGGAGCAAAATGCCGGGACCCTAGCAGAGATGTTTAAATCATCCTTAATGACAGGTGAGGTGCCAGAGGATTGGAAGATAGCCAATGTTATGCCACTATTTAAGAATTGCTCTTTTAAAAAAAACAGCAAATTATAGGCCAGTAAGCCTGACATCAATAGTAGAAAGTTATTAGAAGGTATTCTAAGGGACAAAATGTACGAATATTTGGATAGATATGGACTAATTAAGGATAGTCGGCATGGCTTCATGTGTGGTAGGTCATGTCTAACCAATCTTTTAGAGCTTTTTGAGGAAGTTATCATGAAAATTCATGAAGGCAAGGCTGTGGATGTTGTCTACGTGGACTTTAGCAAAGTGCTTGACAAAGTCCAGCACGGGAGGTTGGTCAAGAAGGTTCAGTCACTTGACAGACAAGGTGAGGTAGTAAGTAGGATTAAATATTGACTTTGGGGGAGAAGCCAGAGAGTGGTGGTAGATTGTTGCCTCTCTCACTGGAGGCCTGTGTCTAGTGGAATGCTTCATGGACTGGTGCTGGGTCCATTGTTATTTGTCATTTATATTAACATATAAAATGACCTGGGTGATAATGTGGCTAACTGGATCAGCAAGTTTGTGGATGACACCAATATTGGGGATGTAGTGCAATGGGACCTGGACCAGCTGGAAAAATGGGCAGAAAAATAGCAGGTGGAATTTATTGCAGACAAATGTGAAGTGTTGCATGTTGGTAGGACCAACCAGAGTGGGTCTTACACAGTGAATGGCAGGACACTGAGGAGTGTGGTGGAATAAAGGGATCAAGGAATACAGGTCTATATTTAATTGAAAGTGGTGTCACACGTTGTTAGGGTGTAGAGAAATCTTTTGGAACATTGGCCTTCATAAATCAAAGTATTGAGTACAGGAGATGGGATGTTATGTTGAAGTTGTATAAGACATTGATGAGGCATAATTTGGAGTATTGTGCGCGGCTTTGATCCCCTAACTGCAGGAAAGATGTAAATAAGGTTGAAAGGGTACATAGAAAATTTACAAGGATGTTGCCGGGTCTGGAGGGCTTGAGTTTTAATGAAAAATTGAATAGGTTACAGCTTTATTCCTTGGAGTGTAGAAAATTGAG
Source organism: Mobula hypostoma (assembly GCF_963921235.1). NCBI lineage: Eukaryota > Metazoa > Chordata > Chondrichthyes > Myliobatiformes > Myliobatidae > Mobula > Mobula hypostoma. The sequence continues at coordinate 199,379,907 of NC_086098.1, forward strand.
AGGAGGTTTGATGGGTACAGATGAGGGGTATAGATAGGGTAAATGCAGGTAAGCTTTTTACACTGAAGTTGGGTGGGACAACAACTAGAGGTCATGGGTTAAGGGTGAAAGGGGAAAGTTTAAGGGGAACATGAGGGGAAACTTCTTTAATCAGAGGGTCATGAGAGAGTGGAACGAGCTGCCAGTGCAAGTGGTGCATGCAAGCTTGATTTCATTGTTTAAGGGAAGTAGGGGTATGGAGGGATATGCAGATTGATGGGAGTAGGCAGTTTAAATGGCTCAGCACAGACTAGAAGGGCCAAACGGTCTGCTTCTATGCTATACTTCTCTATGACTATGAAACATGAATATGAATTCCTGTAATACAATCACTAAATGTTGAAAGATCTGTAGACAAACATTGAATTGAAAAGAATCTTTCCATTTGGAAATTGGTTTAAAAGCTCTGTTTTTATTAACAAAAGCTAGTTCTTTTATAAAGCAAACAACCTTTGAGACTAGCTCCTTTCCCACAGCTGAACCTGCATGAAGATATTTCTACTTTCTTATGGAACATATTAAAATAAATCTGGTAAACATACTACCGAAAACACATTTTGATCTGGAGAAACTTCTGTTGAAGTTAAAAAGACTGTTGAGAATTCATTCGACAGTAATAATGAAAGCTGATACTTGCGAGCATTTTAATCATCCAGCTGCTTAAGAACTGCGTTTTTGGTTTCTTCCCTCATCCTTCTCTCTGATCTTCCAACACTACACCAGTACCTTCACTTTCAAATAGTATGCATCAATAACCATCTTTGATATTCTGAGTTAGTGTAAGGGGGCAAGAAAAGTCTAATAATGCATGTCATTCCATACATTACAATAATGTAAGTATTAACCATAGCATATTGGAAGGATATTAATTGAAAGAAAATGGCATTGTTCTGCAGCGAAACTAAGCATGATAAGATGTGTTTTCTTTCAGTTTGTGATGGATATTCAGAGTTCAAGGATGCAAAACTTCTCTACAGATTCCGTAAAGATGATGGAACATTTCCCTTAAGTAAGGAGGTGAAGGTGTTCATGAGAGGTCAGAGCTTGTATGAAAAGTGAGTTCCTAATAAAGTTTTTAATTATTGATTCCATCTTCTATTTGATGACATAGAAACATAGAAAACCTACAGCACAATACAGGCCCTTCGGCCCACAAAGTTGTGCCGAACATGTCTCTACCTTAGAAATTACTAGGGTTACCCATAGCCCTCTATTTTTCTAAGCTCCATGTACCTATCCAAAAGTCTCTTAAGATACCCTATCGTATCCACTTCCACCACCGTTGCTGGCCACCCATTCCACGCACTCACCAGTCTCTGCGTAAAAAAAAAACTTACCCCTGACATCTCCTCTGACCCTTTACCCTTCATTAACATTTTACTCTTAGATTCCCCTGTATTTTACACTAAAATATTAATCTCTTCAATTTCATCTATGTTGATAGTGCACTCAACTTTCAGTTGGAAACTTGTGAATTCAAAGGATCTGAGGGCTAGAATCATTATCACAGATGGTGTCCATGAGATGAGACATTAAATTGTGAACCTATCTGCTTTCTCAGGTGCTGTGCTTCGAATGGAATGCTTAAAATTCTTCACGCATTTTAAAGTGCTTTGGAGTGACCCAAGGTCATGAAAGACATAAGCTTAACAAAGCATTTTTCTCTCTGCATGTTCAGGGTAGATTAGATAATGATTTTAAGAATAAATACAATATTTCAAATGCTTGGAATAGGAAATGTTAACGTGCACTGGAAAACAAAATAGTAGCTGCAAAGTTAAAAGGCAGATTAACATGGGTTTAGAGTAATCATTAAAAAGACTAAGGGAAAACGTCCTGTTAATGGGTGTCTTGGTTTAACATTAATCTATTAATTACAAGATTGCTTCAAAACATACTTCAATATTGTTGGAGGTACTGATTTTTGTGAGAATTCTGGACAAAACCTCTTTGTCTATGATCCCGCGTCACATTTACAGAACAGTTTGTTATTCTGTACAAAGATACAAAGGTCTGTATTTTGCCCTGGGCAATGAAGTCCTAGTGCTGACTTGACCTTGAAGACTGCTACAAAGAGTTTTAGTGGTCTTGGTCCCTTCTCTCCCATTGTTCTCACAATTTCTGATTCCCAGCACCAAGGAAGTCATCATACCAGTTGAGCAGCAAACCAGAAAAATGCAATTTTTAGCTTGGGGTCTAAATTTCTCTGAAGGCAATAGTGATTCCACGTGGAACTGCTTCATTTTGCCTCCACAATTGTGTAGAAATTTGGGACTTCTGTGGAGGAATTGGCAAGTCCTGATTTTATCTGATCACTGCTGTCATTCCAGCTTTGCTTTGATGCTGGAGTAAAGTACAGTGAAGAGCAAATATCTGTAGTTCACCAGCAGTTCCACGGTGAAATCTACCTGCCGAACCTGCACTAGCTTGAATTGCTCCAGGTAAGTGCTGATTTTATTTGGAAGCCAGTAGCAAGCTTGGACAGCTTGCTGCTGCCTGGAAGATCTGGCTCTTCATTCAATGTTTATACAACACAGAAACAGCAGAAATGGCTTAGACTAATGAGCAGATTTTGATATATATTTTAGAAGTTGCTCAACTTGGGCTCAGTTCTTCAAGATATTGTTGAAAACAAGCCAAAAGAGCAAAGATTCTAATCTAAGAAGTGCCTATTTAAAATTTTAGTTTGAGATGTAATATCTTCTGTTTTGGAACAAACGTTCCTTTTAGATATCTGATTATTTTGGGACATGTACATCTCTACACAGTTAATCTGCCATTGACAGGCTTATTAATTCTGAGAATACAATTATGAAATTGCAAGAGGAAAATGGAATAAAGTACCAACGTAGTGTTTCTGGCTGCGAAATCATTGACTGGCTGATAAAAGAAGGGGAAGCTTCTTCAAGGAAAGAAGCAGTGGAGCTTTGCCGGCGAGAACTTGAACATGGAATCATTCAACATGGTGAGGAAGCTGTAATAGATGTTGACTATATATATCTAGCTTTTAAACATGAAATAATCTATTTACATATGCTGCCTTTATATTTAAGTTTCTAGTTACTTCACGTATTTACATATTTTTTATTTGCATACCCTGCAAATCATATCTTGAACTTTAGAAAATGCTATACATCCATTATTCTTCATTAACTGACACTAGATCTCAGAACTCCAATCTGTTAACCATCTGTATTTTTAAAATCTGATTTTAGAATCATAGTCAAGGAACACCACAACATAGAAACAGGCCCATCTGGTCCATGCCGAACTATATTCCGCTTTCCCGTTGTCCTGCTTCCATACCGCACCCCCCCCTCCCCAATCCATGTACTTATCCATTATCCAAATTTCTCTTAAATGGTGAAATTGACCCCACATCCAACATTTCTGCTGGTAGCACATTCCACACACTCACCACACTCTGAGTGAAGATATTCTCCTTCATGTTCCTTTAACCATTTCACCATTCACCCTTAAACCATGACCTCTTTTATTTTATTCCATTTAACTGTCCCTTCATACTTTGTATTTACCTCATTCCTTTTCTCCTAAATTCAATTATTTTGGTTCCTTTCCCTATTCAGTCACCATTACAGGCACTGCTCTCAGCTATTTTATTATTTCATTCTTTGGAGCTCCCATACCTTAATGCTTCCTCCTCCTAAAATAAATCTGTCCAAACCAGAATTCAGAATGTTGTTCAATGCAAGGCACCAAATTGACAAGTTTGAACATTTATTACATATAGGCAGAGGGCCAGGCATACTTAAGTATTTGATAAGTAGTTGATAAATTCAATGTGAGATGTACGGTTAACTTTCCAGAACTCTGATGCAATGGTGTTGAAGTCCATCCAAAAGAACCAATAAATTTTTACACAAGTAGCTGTCATTCTCCTGACTCTATACAAGAAGAGTACTACTTATACATCACTTATCATCCCAATATTCAGAGGGAATCAAGAAACCAGACACAGTTGGTGCAGAATACATCACTAGAGTCATACAGCACAGAAACCATCTAACCCGTTCCGAAACTATTCAAAATGCCTACTCCCATCGACCTGCACCAGGACCATATCCCTACTATTAATGTCTATCCAAACTTCTCTTAAACGTTCAAATCAAGCTTGCATGCACCACTTCTGCTGGCAGCTAATTCCACTCTCTCAAGACTCTCTGAGTGAAGAAGTTACCCCTCATGTTCCTCTTAAACTTCTTGCCTTTCACGCTTAACCCATGACCCATGACCTTTGGTTATAGTTCCATCCAACCTCAGTGGAAAAAGCCCGTTGCACTTACCCTATCTGTACCCCTCATAATTTTGTATACCTCTATCAAATCTTCTCTCAGTCTTCTATGTTCTAAAGAATACAGACTTAACCTGTTCAATCTTTCCTTATAACTCAGGTCCTCCAGACCTGACAACATCCTTAAGAATTTTGCCTGTACGCTTTCAACTTTTGTTTACATTTTTCCTGCACACAATACTCCAAATTAGGCCTCACCAATATCTTATACAACTTCAACATAACATCCCATCTCCTGTACTCAATATATTGATTTATGAAGGCCAACATGCCAAAAGCTTTCTTTATGACCCTATTTGTCTGTAACGCCACTTTCAATGAATTATGGATCTGTATTCCCAGATCCCTTTGCTCTACCACACTCCTCAATACCCTACCGTTCGTTGTGTAAGACCTACCCTGATTGGTCTGATCAAAATACAAAACCTCGGGCTTGTCTGTATTAAATTCTATCTGCCATTTTTCAGCCCATTTTTCCAGCTTTTGCAGATCCTTCTGCAAGCCATGATAGCCTGTCTTATTGTCCACCTCATCCCCAATTTTGGTTTCATCCACAAATTTACTGAGTAAGTGTGGCATTTTCAGTTTTGTGCCAAAACGTCAAGTGTAAACTGTAACAATGTCTCTCAGCCAAATTGCTGACTTTATGTAAGGAGAGTTTAATGCTCTAGACCTGGGGTTCATGGACCCCTTGCTTAATGCTATTAGTCCATGGCATTAAAAAAGGCTGGGGAACCCCTGCTCTAGACCAAACCATTAAGATTAATGTTAATGTAATATTACTAAGGAATTGAAGGAGTCCAAAATAACAAGTTTGGCTTTATTAAGAAAGTGATTTGTTGTTCTGCAGTCTCGAATCGCCACCACTTTTTTGACAGTAACTTGCTCTACCAGTTCCGCATAAACTTTCGTCGAAGACGGCGACTGACTGAGCTCTTAAATGAAAGCTCGCGGATGGCACAAGAATCCCATGACAGTCCTTTCTGCCTGCGAAAGCTGAACCCGGAACAGGACGGCTCCAGTTTTCTCTCAGGTGGAAGTATTTTAGAATAATGCATGCATGTATGAAATGTATATCAATTGGACATCTATTATATATTTTGTTTATTTCAAATGCTCAGCATGGTTTTGGATCAATGAACTCGAAAATGTTTAAATTTAAGTAGCTTGTGAACAAACTTGTAACATTTAATTGTCAAATTAACCAGTCAATTTACCATATCTGTCCTTTATTGCTAGAAGTACTCTTTTTTTATTGAGTTCTATTCCTAGAAGTTCTATGTTTAAATAAAATTTTATTTATTTAGAAATATATCACAGTCACAGACTCTTCCAGCCCAACGAACATGTGCTGCCCAGTTCCACCCATGTAACCAATTAACCTACAAACCAGTACCTCTTTAGAACTTGTGGAGAAACCGGAGCACCCGGAGAAAACACACTCAGACGTGGAGAATATACAAACTGTTGACAGACAGCGGTGGAATTAAACCCGGGTTGCTGGCACTGTAAAAATGTTACACTAACTGCTACACTACTGTGCTCATTCTTGCTCAAAATAAGATGACACAAGATGGATTCAAGCCTGAGAATTGGAATTCAGTTTCTCTTGCAAGGTTTTGTGATTTTTTTTTGTGCAGAACAGGTAGATGGAACATGAAACAGAGTGAAAGACATATTGGTGTAAGTGTAATCTATGGTAGTAGTTTAAAAAAAAGAACACAATGGATCAGTCGCAAAAAAAATGAAGTATGAAAATATGTGCATATTAAACAGAGTTCTTTTGAAAAGATCAATGGTTTTCTCCACACTGCAAACTTTGTGTTTATTTACATAATGAAGGCTAATTTGATCTCATCCTCAAAGATAATTACAATGTTTAAAGAGCATTTGAACAGGTTCATAGACAGGAAGTGTTTTAGGGACGTGAGCCAAATGCAGGCAACGTGTTTGGCAAGGAGAAGTTGGGCTGATGGGTCTGTTTGTGTTCTGTATAACTCTATAACTTTGTAATGCACCAGCGAGGTTTAAAATTCCTGAGATTTATGGGAATGAGCTAGTAAGGGATAAGAATGTTTTTTTTCCCATTCAAAAACGTATCTTGTCCTAATGACCCAACAGTCTTCCTTTCTTTCTCAATCTTTTTATTAATTTTTAAAAAAAGTACGTATATATGAACACGAGGTTATCTCAGATATCTATATTGATAACAATACATATAAAAGGTAAAATAAGCAATATCAAGATCATATATAGTATCAATCTAATAGTATATAATAAAAAATAAAATACTCCTTATCATTTCATAAAAAGAGAAAAAAGAAAAAGAAACTTTTATAATTTTATATAAAGGAAAAAAACACTTCTCTATAAACAAAAATAAAAAATAATAAAAAAGAAAAAAAAAGAAAGGGGGACTGGGCAGCCCATATTGAGAGTAAAGAAAGAACAAAGAAAATCTTTCTGATCAAATCCAAATTTTTGAGAGAGTAACTAGGAGAACAATAGATCAAACCATATGAAAATATTGAATAAAAGGTTGCCAGGTTTCTTCAAATTTAAAGGATATATCAAATGTCCGACTTTCTTATTTTCTCTAAACTTAGACAGGACATAATGGAGGAAAGCCAATAGAAAAGAGTAGGTGGATTAGAGTCCTTCCACTTAAGCAAAATGGCTCTCCTAGCCAATAAAGTTGTAAATGCTATCATCCGTTGAGTAGAAACAGGAACATATCCTGCTTCCGGTGGAATGATCCCAAAAATTGCTGTAAATAAATTCGGTTGTAGGCCCAAATTCAAAACTTTTGATAAGTTTTAAAGACATCTTTCCAAAAGTTAGCTATCTTGATACAAGACCAAAACTTATAAGTTAAAGTAGCCACCTCAATATTACATCTGTCACAAGTAGGATTAATATTAGGAAAATTACGGGCTAATTTATCCCCTGACATATGTGCCGGGTCTGCTACCTTGAACTGTATCAAGGAATGACGGGCACAAATAGATGATCTATTTACCAAATGAAAAATTTTATCCCATTGATTATCTGAAAGTGACTCTCGAAATTCCAATTCCCAGCACCTCTAATTTTATCGTTAGATACCTTTTGCAAATTAAATAACCATTTATAAATTATAGCTATCAGTCCTTTTTGAAATGGTTTACCCTGAAAAAGAGTATCTATCATATTGGGTGGATAAGCAGAGGGAAAATTTGGAAGTAAACGAGGTAAAAAATTCCTAATTTGTAAATATCTAAAAAAGTGTGCATTAGATAAATCATATTTGTCCACTAACTGAGTGAAAGACATTAAACTATCCTCCATAAACAAATCCAAAAAAGTTATTATTCCTTTAGTTTTCCAAATTAAAAAGGTCTGATTGGAAATTGATGGTTTAAAAAATAATTAAGATGGATTTTACTAGAAAGAACAAAGTTATTAAACTCAAAATATCTACGAAACTGAAACCAAGTTCTTAATGTATGTTTAATAATGGGATTGAGGTCTTGACTACCAATCTTAGAAAGCAAAAAAGGAAGAGAAGCTCCCAGTAAAGAGGCCAAAGAATACCCCTTCACCTAGTTTTTCTCCAAATCTACCCATAAAGGACAATCATGTATGTCTGCATAATGAATCCAAAACAAAATATATTGAATATTAATTGCCCAGTAATACATTCTAAAATTTGGCAAAGCCATACCACCATGCTTTTTTAATTTCTGCAATAGAGGTTTACGCAATCTAGGATTTTTATTATTCCAAATATAAGATAAAATTTTAGAGTCTATTCTGTCAAAAAACCATTTAGGAACAAAGGAAGGGTTGCTTGACATACATATAAGAACTTGGGTATCATTTTACTAGCAGTAATTCTACCAATTAAAGATAATAACATAGGAGACCATTTAGAAAGTATTTGTTGTATGTATTCAATTAATGGAAGAAAGTTATATTTATAAGGTCCTTAAAATTTTAATACCAAGATAAGTAAAATTATTTTTAGCAATACTATAAGAAATTTGATCGTATTGATCCCAGTAGTTATTAATAGGAAATAACTCACTTTTGTGCAAACTTAATTTATATCCAGAAAAACTACTACATTCAGAAAATATAGATAACATAAAAGGAATAGATTTATTAGGATCCGAAATATAAACTAACAAGTCTTCTGCATATAACGAAACCTTATGCACTTTATCTCCTCTCTTAATACCTTGAACATTGTTGGAGTCCCGAAGTGCAATAGCAAGAGGTTCTAAAGCCAGATTGAATAACAGCGCGAACTAAGAGGACAACCCTGCCGGGTACCTCTGTATAGCCTAAAATAAGGAGAGTTTTGATTGTTAGTTATAACTGCTGCCATAGGAGCTAGATAGATCAGCTTAATCCAGGAAATGAAACCTGGACCAAAATTAAATCTTTCCAAAACTTCAAATAAATAGAACCACTCAACCCTATCAAAGGCTTTCTCTGCATCAAGAGAGACAACATATTCGGATTCTTTAGATGGAGAGGAATGAATAATATTCAATAATCTCTGAATATTAAAATATGAATATCTGTTCTTAATAAATCCAGTCTGATCTTTAGAAATAACCTTAGGTAGAATATTCTCAAGCCTGTTAGCCAAAATCTTAGAAAGAATTTTAGAATCCACATTTAATAAGGAAATTGGCCCGTAAGAGGCACATTCAGATAAATCTTTTTCTTTTTTGGGAATTAATAAAATTAATGCTTCATAGAAAGTTTTCGGAAGGGTCCCAGAGGGTATAGAATCAGTGAAAATCTGGCATAAATGATGTGTAAGTATTTCAGTAAAGATCTTAAAAAATTCTACTGTATATCCATCCAGTCTCGGAGCTTTACCTGATTGAAAAGATATAGCCCTTACTATTTCCTCTCGTTTAATAGGCACATCTAATGTTTTCATATCTTGGATAGAAATTTTGGGTAGATTCAATCTTTGCAAGAATCTATTCATAAAAGTAGTATTGCCTGGAAAATAAGATTTATAAAGGTTAGAGTAAAAATCCAGAAATACCTTACTAATTTCCTGACATTCCGACGTTTCAGTTCTATCAGTTCTTCATATTTTCAAAATCTGTCTTCTGCGCCGTAGATGCTTTAAGTTGACCAGCCAACCATTTACTTGATTTATCCCCATGTATATAAAATTGAATTTTAGATTTCAGAAGTTGCTGCTCAATGGGAAAAGTCAGAAGCAGAACATACTGAATTTGAAGTTCCACCCTTACATAGATCTTCACTGGGTGTTACTGAGTAAACTTTATCTATTTCTTTAATCTTGTTAGTAATCACTAAACATTCTGCTTTAGATTTCCTTCTTAAAGCTACTGAATATGAGATTATCTGTCCCCTAAGAAAAGATTTCATTGTATCCCAAATAACCAAATTTGACATACCCTCAGTTGTATTTAATTCAAAAAATAGAGAAATTTGCTCTTCAGTAAAACTTAAAAATGCTGAATCATGCAGCATTGTAGCTGGCTCCCTGCCTGCCTAAATCCCTTATTTATATATTTACTATTATTATTATTTTCTCTCTCTCTCTCTCTCTCTCTCTCTCTCTCTCTCTCTCTCTCTCTCTCCTTTTTCTCCCTCTGTCCCTCTCAATATACTCCTTGCGCATCCTCTGGGCTTCCCCCCTTCCCCTTTCTTTCTCCCTTGGCCTCCCATCCCATGATCCTCTCATATCTCTTTTGCCAATCAACTTTCCAGCTCTTAGTTCCATCCCCCCCCCCGTCTTCCCCTATCATTTCAGATCTCTCCCTCCCCCCTCCCACTTTCAAATCTCTTACTATCTCTTCTTTCAGTTAGTCCTGATGAAGGGTCTCGGCCTGAAACGTCGACTGTACCTCTTCCTATAGATGCTGCCTGGCCTGCTGCGTTCACCAGCATTTTTTATGTGTGTCGCTTGAAATTCCAGCATCTGGAGATTTCCTTGTGTTAAGGGATAAGAATATGTGTTTTTTCCCCGTTCAAAAACATATCCTGTCCTAATGACCAAACTGTCTTCCTGACCTAGTCTTCTAGCCTACTAGTTAATGTTATTGCTATGCATTTAATTCTGTGATGATGTGTAGCCAATGCGATGAATGCCTAACTTGCTTCCTGTTTCAATTGCCAGTGCAAACCAATAAAGAAATAAAGGTGGTATCAGCAGTGCGTCGGAGCAGTATTACCTCTGCCGTCACAGGAACTACAGCCTTCTACAACACAACTCCAAGTCTTGCCTGTGTGTCTTCAGTGGAATGTAACCCCAAATCAGGTTGGAGCAGTACAATTAAAGCAAGCAATCTCTATAAATTGAATTCAGAAATGTATTGTTTTAGTAGACCAGACACAAATTAGAGCAAATGGAAAGACTACACAGATTGGTATTTCAGATTATGGGCGATTTAATAAGACTGGTGCACATAATCAGTCAAAGCTGATCTACCTAGATTTTGACAACAGAATGGAAGCTACTAAAGATATCAAGTAACAAACTAGGTCTTGATTACAGAATAAAGTGATTATCTACAAGTCTAAATGAGTTAAACTGAAAGTTCAATTTTCTATTTCAACAATGTGTGTCCTCTATAAAATAATTAATGAAATTCCTGAAACTTGGGCATTGTCACTGCTGTGTCTCTCTACCTTAAGGCTTTTTCTGTCGTTTTCTGTTACTGCATTAGCACAATTCACATTCCTATTTACTAGTTATTAGCACTTAATATTCCTTGTCCAACAACTCAAGCTGAGCATATATACTGAGAAGTTATACAACTCTCATATATTTGTTTCTGTTCAGTTGGATGGGAAGTAATTGGCTGTGAATGCATATTTTAATTTTATCAGGCATAAAAGACTTGAGCACGTAGGCCCTACAGAACATTGCATTGTAGAATCATGAAAATGATATTGGGTGTTTAAAACAGGAGTAATGGAAAGGATATTGATGAAAGGGTTTGAAGTTTTCATTGTCTTCATGCTTACTATTTCTCAACATTTTCTTGAATACAGAAGATTAATCAGTGTATTTGCAAGATCTGTTAGCAAAGTCTGAATTCACCTTCACATAGAGGGTGGTAAAAATCCAGCACCCTCTTCCCCTCTGCAAGGACTCTAGGTGTTGCAATTTGAAATTTCAATAGCCTGATCAATGGCAGGGGCAGGTCACAGCGATGAGGTTTATCGCAGGTCAGTGACACTGTTATGAAAGGAGAGCTACATGGGCATTCGGGATCATTCTGACAGCCCAATCAGCAGCAGCAGCAGACACAGCGATGAGGTTTCTTGCAGGTTGGCAACGCTTATTTAAAAGTACAGAAGGGACAAGCAGGATGGCAATTGTTGGGAGTAGGCCAGTGATGAGAGTAGCAGGGTCAGGTTTTGGCTCAAAAGGAGGCTTCAGTTTGAAAGAGGCATTAGCTCTGGATACGCTTCTGTTAAGGTACCTAGTGTAGTAAATGGCTGTTGTGTGTTCTTCATGATGGATGCTGGAGTCCTGAGAGACCCAGAGTCTTCCAGGGAACTACATCTGCATGAAGTACATCCAGCTGCAGCTCCTTGACGACCATGTTAGGGATCTGGAGCAGCAGCTGGTGACCTTTGGCTTGAACGGAAGACAGAGGAAATAATCGATCATAGTTGCAGGGAAGTAGTCACCCCGAAGTTACAGGAAGCGAGTTGCGGGGCAAATGGAAATATAAATAAGCAGTTAGTGCAGAACGCCCCTGTGGCCATTCCCTTCAATAATAAGTATACTGTTTTGGATACTGTTGTGAGGAATGAACTCCCACGGAATGCCACGGAGACCAGGTTACCGGCACTAAGCATGGGTCCATGGCGAAGAAGGGAAAGGGGGAAAAGAAGGGAGCGGCAGTGATAGGGGACTCAATAGTCAGGGGAACAGGCAGGAGACTCTGTGGATGTGAACGGGATACCCGAAAGATATGGTGCCTCCCAGGTGCCATGGTCAGGGATGTCTCGGATCACGTACACATTTTGGAGGGAGGAAGAGCAGCTAGATGTCCTGGTATGTATTGGTACCAATGACATAGGAAGAAAAAGCAAAGTCGTCCTGAAAAGAGAACTTAGAGAGCTAGGTAGAAAGCTGAGAAGCAGGACCTCCCGGGTAGTAAACTCCAGATTGTTGCCTATATAGTGTGCCAGTGAGGGTAGAAACAGGATGATTTGGCAAATTAATACATGGCTGAGAAGCTGGTGCAGGGGGCAGGGCTTCAGGTTCTTGGATCATTGGGATCTCTTCTGGGGGAAATATGACCTGTTCAAAAGTGACTGGTTGCGCCTGAATCTGAGGGGAAACAATATTTTTGCGGGTGTTTGTTAGAGCTGTTGGAGGGGGTTTAATCTAATTTGGCAGGGATGTGGGAACCAGAGTGAAGGGACTCAGGATAGGACAGATGGTGAAAAAGCAATAATAGCATGCAATCAGACTGTCAGGTAGGGCAGGCAGATGACAGCAGATCATATATAACCATATAACAATTACAGCACGGAAACAGGCCATCTCGGCCCTTCTAGTCCATGCCAAACTCTTACTCTCACCTAGTCCCACCGACCTGCACTCAGCCCATAACCCGCCATTCCTTTCCTGTCCATATACCTATCCAATTTTCCTTAAATGACAGAATCGAACCTGCCTTTACCACTTCTACTGGAAGCTCATTCCACACAGCTACCACTCTCTGAGTAAAGAAGTTCCCCCTTGTGTTACCCCAAAACATTTGCCCCTTAACTCTCAACTCATGTCCTCTTGTTTGAATCTCCCCTACTCTCAATGGAAAAAGTCTATCCACGTCAACTCTATCTATCTCCCTTATAATTTTAAATACCTCTATCAAGTCCCCCCTCAACCTTCTACGCTCCAAAGAATAAAGACCCGACTTGTTCAATCTTTCTCTTTAACTTAGGTGCTGAAACCCAGGTAACATACTAGTAAATTGTCTCTCTACTCTCTCTATTTTGTTGACATCTTTCCTATAATTCAGTGACCAGAACTGTACACAATACTCCAAATTTGGCCTCACCAATGCCTTGTACAATTTTAACATTACATCCCAACTCCTATACTCAATGCTCTGATTTATAAAGGCCAGCATACCAAAAGCTTTCTTCACCACCCTATCCACATGAGATTCCACTTTCAGGGAACTATGCACCATTATTCCTAGATCCCTCTGTTCTACTGCATTCTTCAATGCCCTACCATTTACCATGTATGTCCTATTTTGATTAGTCCTACCAAAATGTAGCACCTCACACTTATCAGCATTAAACTCCATCTGCTATCTTTCAGCCATCAACCCCAACTCACATCAGGGTGATTAACAGTGCATGAGGGATGCAGAATCAAAAAGGGTAGCAAATACAGCATTCAAAGTGTTATACCTCAATGCACAGAGTATAAGAAATAAGGTAGATGATCTCGTTGCACTTTTACAGATTGTCAAGTATGATGATGTGGCCATTATTGAATCATGGCTGAAGGATGGTTGTAGTTGTGAACTGAATATCCAAGGTTACACATTGTATCGGAAGGATAGGAAGGTAGGCAGAGGGGGTGGTGTGGCTCTGCTGGCAAAGAATGGCATCAAATTAGCAGAGAGATGTGACATAGGATTGGAAGATGTTGAATCCTTGTGAGTTGAGTTAAGAAACTGCAAGGGTAAAAGGACCTGGATGGCAGTTATATACAGGCCTCCGAACAATAGCTGGGATGTGGACCACAGATTACAACAGGAAATAGAAAAGGCGTGTCAAAAGGGCAATGTTATGATAGTCATGGGAGATTTTAACATGCAGGCCAATTCGGAAAATTAGTTTGGTAATGGTTCAAACTGAGCATGAGTTTGTTGAATGCCTGTGGGATGGATTTTTAGAGCAGTTTGTCATTGAACCTAGTCGACTCTACTAAACTGGATTGGGTGTTATATAATGAACTGGAGTTGATTAGGGAGCTTAAGGTAAAAGAACCTATTGGAGACGGTGATCACAACATGAAAGAGTTCATCTTGAAGTTTGATGGGTAGTAAAAGGTTTTTCAAGTATGTAAAAAAATAAGAGATGAGAGTGGATATAGGATTGCTAGAAAATGAGTCCGGAAACATAATAACGGGGGACAAGGAGATAGCAGATTAACTAAATGAGTATTTTGCATCAGTCTTCACTGTGGAAGATATTAACAGTGTGCCAGCTGTTGAAAGGTGAAGGGAAGAGAAGTGAGTGCAGTTTCTATTACAAGGGAGAAGGTGCTCAAAAAGCTGAAAGACCCAAGGGCACATAAGTTGCCTGGATCAGAAGAACTACACCCTGAGGAGGTGGTAGTAGAGATTGTGGAGACATTAGTAATGATCTTTTAAGAATCATTGGTCTCTGGCATGGTGCCAGAGGACTGGAAAATTGCAAATGTCAATCCACTCTTTAAGAAAGGAGTTAGGCAGCAGAAAGGAAATTTTAGACAGTTAGCCTGACCTCAGTGGTTGGGAAGATGTTGGATTTAATTGTTAAGGGTGAGGATATAGAGTACTTAGTAACACAGGACAAGATAGGACAAAATCAACATAGTTTCCTTAAGAGAAAATCTTGCCTGATGAACCTGTAGGAATTCTTTGAGGAGATTACATGTAGGATAGATAAAGGTGATGCAGCTGATGTTGTATATTTAGACTTTCAGAAGGCCTTTGACAAGGTGCCACACATGAGGCTACTTACCAAGTTAAGAGTCCATGCTATACATGAAAGTTACTGGCATGGTTAGAGCATTGGCTGATTGGCAGGAGGCAGTGACTGGGAATAAAAGGATCCTTTTCTGGTTGGCTGCCAGTGACAAGTGGTGTTCCACCAGGGGTTGGTGTTGGGACCGCTTTTTTTTAATGCTGTATATCGTTTGGTGCAGAAGGCTCTTGAAGTCAACAAAGGCGATTAGCCCATGGTCTGTTGAAAACTTACTGGTACTTCTGGTGACATAAGTGTTGAGGTCTGCAGTTTGGATGATAACACAATCTAATAGCTACCATGTGCCTAAACCTCAAAGGCTTGTAATGAAATTACAACATAGGGTCATGCCAAGCAGAGGCTGTAGATGAAAGAAACTGAGACAAGGATAGACCTCTGTAATAAATTACTATTTATGGTAAAGTCAACTACACTACTGCAAGGTGACATGCAGTGCCTTGTTAATGAGTAAAGTATAACTGCTCACAATTTTGTTTCAATGCAAAATACTAACTTCCTGAAACCTTACTGTTAATAAACAACCATAAAACATGGACTATCGAAACAAATAACAAATTCCACAGTACCCACAGCTCAAACCAGCTTAGCACAGGATTTAACACACAGAGTATCTGCTTACAACATAAATAACATTGACCTGTGAGATTTGAAATGATCACATATATTCACACAGAGATGTACAAAATTTGAGCTGTGACCAGCTTTACAAGGTGTGAATATTCCCTCTCTTAAAAGTTGACTCACCGTTTGTTAAAATATTCTTGAACAGCTTGACACAACATTGCTAACTCCTCAACATGTGATCACAGTAATAACAGCATCAATGGAATTGATGCTGAAGAGGGCCTTTGAAGCATTATATATAAAGAGATGCATTACCGACACACCTACTATTGGGACCCTGATATGAGCTTCTGCCCTCCCGACTGCTGCGTTGAAATCCAATAAGGGATTGCCCCAGAGTGCAGGCTGCAGAAACTGCCTGAGAAGGCTGTGGTGGGAAAGTGCAGTCACTTAGAACTATGATGTAGGGTCAAGACTCACCCTGGTCGGCACACTGTGTGGCATTTGCTGGGGACTGGCTGTGACTGCTCCTGGTGTAGACAGTCTGATTGGATCATCACAGCCTATTGTACAGCCGATGTCTCTTTGGCTGTCCCACACCGGAGAAGATATTTTTGTTGGGGCGACACTGTTGAACCTGCAACCTCTGGGCTACAGAGTCAAACAAAAGGAAGATGGTCATTTCCATCAGGTGATGGCAGAAACAGTGGGATTTGTGTGGTGGAGCAGGTGAAGCCAGATTCCAGAAGTGGCTCACACACACCAGACCAGCTGGCATGTGGCCATGAGCCACACAACGGATTGCTGATCCACATTATTCACTCGAGCCCACCCTAGCAAACTCTTATAGGCAGCTGTCCCAGACTACGCCATGGATGATTCACTGATGGTGGAGCGATAGTGAAGGGCAGTGACTAATGCCAGGCTGCCACTGTTACTGCAGCATTCAACAGTAGACAGGGTTGGGATCTGCACTGGGGTCTTGTCGCAGGCACATGCAGCTCCAAAAAAAACATTCTTTAAAAAATGTACCACAGTTATCCGTGGTCGAGTGGTCGGCGACTTGGGCCGGCTCCCCCACTGGACTTAGTCTGGTGAGGAGGGTGTGAGGACACCCAGCAGGACTAAAAAAAAGACAAGACCTGACAAAGGGCGGTTGAGCTCCTTGTGAGCCAACGGCCATCTTCCGTGGAAGAGATTAAAGCCTCACCACATATCTACGAATCGTACGCTATGCACCTAGTTAGAAGAAATATGATGAACTTGGGCTCTTCACCGTGTGCCTGGACCTGCCCAAGGCTTCCACTTAAGGAAGGGCCGAGGTTGAAGACGCGGCTGCGGCTAGAGGCCAACATGGCCTCGGGCTCGAGTTCGGCGGGGGCGGCGGGCAGTGCCAAGGCGGCCAGCTTGAACAAACTGGAGGAGAGGCTGTACTTGGTGCTGTTGCAAGATCGAAGAAGATGGAGGTGCATAGCCGCCAACCCTGGATTCAGGACGGCACCCGCTGACTGACTGACCACATTTATCCAGCTGAAAGTTCAAACTGGAGAACAAAGAATGTTATAATGAGACAATACTCCCAGGAAAGTGTTAAGTGAGGTGTGTGTATTACATGAAACATTTGTACACAAACACACCCTAAATACACACTGATAGTTAAACCAGGGGAAAGTCCTGAATAGTGCTCCTTTATTGTGGAGCATTTCAGAGTCCCTTCATGAAGTGAAAGGGAAGAATGTTATTTTAATTAGATAAGGGACTCTAATCAGACATCCATGATGTAATTTGGAGTTCAATGTAAAAGTGATGCTGTAGGGACCTCTCAGTTGGAGAAAGCTGGTTGCAGAAAGGAAGGATGAAGTTATCAGCTCCACAAGCTGAGCACCTTGTAGTTATGAGTCCAAGGGGTGGTGCACCGTAGCCAGGTTTATGATGAGCAACACTTTGGACTCTTCCTTCATTTCCATCTGTAGGTAGGCCTCAGCTAAGTCCAATTTGCTGAAGTATTTTCCTCCAGAAAGGTTTGCAAAGACGTCCTCTATCCAGGGCAGAGGATACTGATTTACTTTCAGTATTGGGTTGATGGTGACTTTAAAGTCACCACAGATTCTGAAAGACCATTTTTCTTGGCTACTGAGATTACTGGTGTTACCCATGGGTTCTAATCAACCTTGGAAAGAATTCCTTCAGCCTCCATGCGATCTAGCTCACTGGCTACTTTATCATGGATAGTGTAAGGAACTGGATGGGCTTTGTAAAAATTAGATGTTGGCATTTCATTTTCATTTAATACTATTTTACCCTTGATATGTTTGAGTTTTCCAGTGCCATCCTTGAACTCTGCTGTGACATCATTCACTACCTTTCTTATTCTGCTCTCAGATGACTGTATTCCAGGGGATGTGGCATGCAAATTGTGGATGGATCTCCAATCAAGTTGTAGTTGAATCAGCCAATCACACCCCCACAATGCTGGCCCTCCTGTTTTTACCACATTTAAGCTCAACGTGGCTTGTTGATTCTAGTATTTCACTGTTAGGAATGTCATTCCCACAGGAATGATCTTTTCTCCAGTGTAAGTTCTTATTTAGATATCTGCAAGCTTCAGTTCTGTATCTTTAACATGCCATTCAAACTCATTTTGTGGAATGACTGAAGCAGCAGAGCAAGTGTCTACTTCCATTTTAATTAATTTCCTGTTCCGTTCTGGTGTATGTCATATTGCTTGTCTATTGCTAGTTTTAACATTGTAAATCTCAACGCTACCTATTCCTGTATCACACTCATCATTATCAGATTTTTCATTAACAGCATGCAGACTAGCACTCTTTTTAAAACTGTAATTTGATTTTTTTGCCTTTTCTCTTCCCTGTACAGTCCATTTATCTTTGTCTGCTCACCATGCTTTTTGTATGTGTCCTACTTTGTTGCATTTTCTGCAGGTTTCACCTTTAAACCTACATTGTATGCGAGCTTCTGCCACAATAGTAACACAATTTGTTCCTTAGGCAGTTTCTGTTTAGACATTGCAATTTTTTCTACCCCTTGTATGGCTCTATGACAAAGACTACTCAACTCCTGTAACAAACTTTTTATTCTAGCTTCTATATTGGCAAGAAATTCATGAGACTGCACAAAATGGCAGAAGAGCATTTAGGTTGGCATTAAGAACCCCAAATTCCTTCATGGGAAGCACTGTAACCCACAGAAGGACCATACAGGAGTGTTTGCAAACATTTTAAAACTCTCCGTACTTTAGTTTGTGGTTCCCACCTGCTTTAAGAAGACCACTATCATCCTAGTACTCAAGAAAAATAAGTTAATGTGCCTAAACAACTACTGCACAGTAGTTCTGACAATTACAGTCATGAAGTGATTTGAGAGGCTGCTCATGGAATGCATTAACTTCAGCTTTGCAGATAACCCTGGCTCACTGCAGTTTGCCTACTGCTGAAACAACAGACACAATTTCCCTGGCTCTACACTCCTCTCCGGCGCAAATAGATAGTAAAGACACCTATGTCAAACTGTTGTATATTGACTGCACCTCTGTCTTCAACACTATTATTCCAAGCAAATTCATCACCAGACTCCAGAGTCTGGGAGCCAATACTTCATCAGCAACTGGATCTTTGACTTTCAGACCAACAGACAGCATTTGTAAGGATAGGCAGCAACTTCACCACAGTTATTCTGAATGCTGGCGCTCCACAAGCGTGCACCCGACTCTACTCCCTGGATGCTCATGACTGTGTGGCCAGATTCTGCTCCAAATCCATCTACGAGTTTGCAGATGGTGCCACTGTAGTCACTAAAGAGGTGGTGGTGAGACTAGTGGGTTTAAAGGTTTGCAAGTTCCCTGGTCCTGATGGATTACGTCCCAGTGTACTGAAAGAAATGGCAGAAATTATAGTAAACACATTTCTGACAAATTATCAAAGTTCTCTAGACTCTGATCAGGCTTTGGCAGATTGGAAGACAGTGAATGTCATGTCACTATTGTAAAAAGCATGCAGGCAAGGCTGGTAACTATAATCCAGTTAGCTTAATGTCTGCAGTTGGGAAAATGCTTAAAGCTATCATTAAGGAAGAAATAAACAGTTTAATAGGAGTGGTTCCATCAGGTAGACGCATTATGGATTTATGAAGGACAGGTCCTGTTTGACAGACTTACTGACAAACTTGTTTTGCACTCAAAATGCTGAAGGAACTCAGCAAGCCAGGCAGCATCTATGGACAAGAGTACAGTCAATGTTTTGGGCTGAGACACTTCATTAGCACTGGGAAAAATAGATAAGCAGTCAGAGTAAGAAAGTGGGGGAAGGGGAGGAAGAACCTCCAGGTGATAGGTGAAATTGTGAGAGGGTGGGGCTGATAAACTTGCTTATATTCTTTGAGAATATAGTGAGCATAGTGGATAGAGGGGAACAGGTGGATGTTGTGCATTTAGATTTACAGAAGATGTTTGATAAGTACTGCATAAAGGATTTATTTATAAGATAAGGATGCATGGAGTTGGGGCTAATATATTGGCATGGTTAGAAGATTGATTAACCAACTGAAGACAGAGATGGATGTGGAGTGCTGCATGGGTCAGTTCTGGCCCCAGAACTGTTCATGATGCATGTCAATGATTTCGAAGTGGGGACCAAGTGTAGTATGTCTAAGTTTACTGACGCCACTAGATTGAGTGGAAAAGCAAATTCTGTAGAGGTTAACTGAGTGGATAAGGGTTTGGCAGATGAAGTTTGTAAATGTGAAGTCATCCACTTTGTAAGGAAAAATAGAAGATCAGATGAATTTTTAAATGGTGAAGGTTTGCAGCATTCTGTTCTTTAGACTGGGAATTGGGAGTGTTTGTGCCTGATTGCAAAAGGTTGGTTTGCAGGTACAACGGGTTATCAAGGAGGCAAATGGAACATCGGTTTTCATTGCTAAAGGAAGTGAGTTTCAGAGCAGAGTGGTTATGTTTTAACTGTAGAGGGTACTGCTGAGGCTGCACCTGGAGTGCTCTGTGCAGTTCTCAGATCCTTTCTCGAGGAAAAACAGGAGGTTCACAAATTTGATTCTGGAGATGAGGGGGTTAACCTAGGAGGAGAGATTGAGTTGCCTGGGACTACGAAAGGGATAGTGAAGAGAGAGGCAGGAAAGTTGCTTCCATTTGTAAGTGAGATTAGAACTACAAAACAGTGCCTCAAGTTTTGGGGAAATAGATGAGAAATGGCTATTCCCAGAGAGTAGTGAATCTGTGGAATTCTCTGCCCAGGGAGGTAGTGGAGGCTATGTCATTAAATATAGTTAAGACACAGTTAGACAGGTATTTACATAGCTAGTGAGCTAAGAGCTATTGGGAAAGGGCAGGAGGGTAAAGTTATGCCCACAGCCTGAGCAGTTATGATACTGAATGAAGCAGAGGCTGGAAGAGAAAGGATCAATCGTCTGGCCAACTGAGATCCCCTACTTCAGTGCTATAAATTGGACAAGTTGTCTGAGTGAGTTTTGATACAGAGGGAATGGTAGAATTCATGTTCTAAGTGGTTGGCCCGGGGTCATCGTAGTTACGTTGCTGTTTGTGCAGAGACAATAAAATGTGAGCTTTGATTAATTATGAGTTGCATAGTGAGTATTGTAATCTAGTTCCATTGATGAATTGTCAACATTACATTATGTAGTGGGTTGACTCTCTAATAACAATAAGGCGGAATACAGCAAGGAGAGCTAAGTAACATGGTGTCATGACAACAATCTTCCCTCAATATCAGCAAAACAGAAGACCTGGTCATGGACTTCAGGAAGGAAGGCAATGCACATGATTCTGTCTACATCAGCAGTGTTGAAGTTGATGGGAGTTATGAGAACTTAAAGTTCCCAGGAGATTCTCCCAAAAGATATTGACTGATGAACCTGTTGGAATTTTTTGAGGAGATTGCAAGTACGATAGATAAAGGGAATGCAGGGGATGTTGTATATTTGAATTTTCAGAGGGCCTTAAGGTTACTTCCCAAGTTAAGAGCCCATAGTTTTACAGGAAAGTTACTGGCATGGTTAGAGCATTGGCTGATTGGTAGGAGACAGTGAGTGGGAATAAAAGGATCCCTTCCTGGTTGACTGACAGTGACTGGTGGTGTCAGTATGGTACTGCTTTTTATGACTGTCGGTGTGGGACCGCTTCTTTTTATGTTGTATATCAATGATTTTGATGATGGAATAGATGGCTTTGTTGCCAAGTTTGCGCGATGATATGAAGATTGTTGGAGGGGCACGTAGAGTTGAGGAAATGGATCGGCTGTTAAGGATTTGAACAGATTAGGATAATGGGTAAGAACATGGTAAATGAAATACAATGTTGGAAAATGCATGGTCATGTACTTTGGTAGAAGAAATAAATGTGAAGACTATTTTCTAAATGGGGAGAAAATCCAAAAATCTGAGATGCAAAGGGACTTGGGAGCCCTTGTGCAGAACACCCGAAAGGTTAACTTACAGCTTGAATTGGTGGTGAGGAGGGAAATGCCATGTTAGTATTCATTTCGAGAGGTCTAGAATACGAGAGCAAGAATGTGATGCTGAGGCTTTATAAGGCACTGGTGAGACCTTACATTGAGTATTGTGAACAGTTTTGGTCTCCTCATCTAATAAATGATGTGCTGGCATTGGAGAAGGTTCAGAGGACGTTCACAAAGATGATTCTGGGATTGAAGGGGTTATCATATGAGGAACACTAGAATCTGGGATGAGGGGGGGATCTCATTGAAAACTTACGAATGTAGGAAGGAGTAGACGAAGTAGATGTGGAATCTTGACCTCACAATCTACCTCTGCACCTTATTGTTTACCTGTACGACACTCTCTCTATAACCGTTACACTTTATATGCAACACACATCAAAGTTGCTGGTGAACGCAGCGTTCACCAGCAACTTTGATGTGTGTTGCTTGAATTTTCAGCATCTGCAGAATTCCTGTTGTTTACACTTTATATGCATTGTTTTTTTTCTCTGTGCGCTACCTCAATGCACTGTGTAATGATCTGATCTGTATGAACAGTATGTAGGACAAGCTTTTCACTCTGTCACAGTATATGTGACAACAATAAACCAATTCCATTTCCAATGCCTTCTCTTAACCCAGTCACTTGCCATCCCAACAAATATTCTGCTCCTGATCTCTGGCAAAGTCTGTGGGTCTCAAGTAGCCTTATGGAGCAGCTCAGAACACCTGGAATTGGAGTTGAAGCTAGTCATCCTTAACCACAAGAAATAGCAAAAAGAAATATTTGTGTTCAAAAGTGGTAATACTGAGGCGAATGGAAAAGTATTTTTGCGATTAAAGGTCTAATTTTCAAGAAATTATATTTTTTCTGTTGTAAGAAGAACCATTATTTATGGCAAAATTACAGCACAATTAAAGATTTCTCGTTTCCCTGTAATGAACCTTTATGCTTATTTCTAATCTCATAGGTTGACTTAAGTTCTGTTATATCTACATATCCTGCTTGCATAGACGAATGCTAATTTGGTTTAGATTGTGTGTGCTGTAGAAGTTGTGCTATTGTTAGGACAGGGGTTCCTTAACTTCTTTTTTGCCACTGACCCTTACCATTAATGGAGGGGTCCTGCACCCCAGGTTGGGAACCTCTAGTTTAGATCATTCATAGCTGTGGAATGTTTTATGGATATTAATTAACAGTAAGGATTTAAAAGTGTTCCACTTTATATAGAAACAACATTGCAATCAGCCGTGCTTTACTCATTAATAAGTCCCTGTATGTTGTTTTGAGTACCATAGTTGGCTATTACCATAAATAGTTATTTATTAGACAGCCCTGTCCTTGTTCCTATTCTCCCATCTACAGCCTTTGTTTGGCATGATCACGTCTTTGAAATTTAGTGTGTGCAATAAACTCCAAGTTTACTGAAGCATAAAGCCTGTTAAATTCTGAGTTAAGATGATTTCGTGTAATTCAAAGCTAATTACCAAAAAAGTCACATTTCTTTGGAAATGTTTTGTAAGCGACTTGCTTTAATAGGCAACAGAAAGCAATTTAACTCTTTTTGAGTGAAACCAAAGCATATAATACATATCCCACCACGTATGGTGATCAAAGATAGTTATTGCTCCTAGAATTTTTGAATGATATGACATGAGGATTTTTTTAGAAATTTATTTCTGGTCAATTTTTGGTCAGAAACTGTGCTTCCCGTATGTCATGAATTGGGTTTATCAAAGAAACCCCTTGAATGGTAAAAAGCTGATCACCACTCTTGTAGCACACTTGAGTCAAGAAGCTCGGGATTCAAGATTTGTTCTAACATTGGTATACACAATCTAGGCAGCTGCTCATTATAATTAGGAGTGTGGGGCATTGGGGTGCCGACCTCTGTAGCTATTAGATTAATAACTTAATACTTAAATACAAGTGCCCATGCTGATATTAGCTGTGAAGGTATGATGCATTGATGTGGCAATTTTAAAACAATAACTAAACCAAGAGGTGGAAATTAATTTATAACTTGCATTCAAAATTTTCAAGATGTGGGTGGTGTCTAGGCCTCACAGGCCTTATTTTCATGTTTATACCAGACTTGCATTTAAATAACAGGCTGCAGGCAGCAAAATGTATTTTACCGACATATACACGAGGAAATCTGCAGATGCTGGAATTTCAAGCAACACATATAAAAATTGCTGGTGAATGCAGCAGGCCAGGAAGCATCTATAGGAAGAGGTACAGTCGAGATTTTGGGCCGAAACCCTTCATCAGGACAACTGCCAGAAGAGATAGTACGAGATTTGGGAGGGGGAGGGGGAGATCCGAAATGAGCCGGAGGCATTAGTGATGATCTTTCAAAAGTCGATAGATTCTGGCATGGTTCCGGAAGACTGGAAGATTGCAAATGTTACTCCGCTATTTAAGAAGGGGGCAAGGAAGCAAAAAGGAAATTATAGACCTGTTAGCTTGACATCGGTGGTTGGGAAGTTGTTGGAGTCGATTGTCAAGGATGAGGTTACAGAGTACCTGGAGGCATATGACAAGATAGGCAGAACTCAGAATGGATTCCTTAAAGGAAAATCCTGCCTGACAAACCTATTACAATTTTTTGAGGAAATTACCAGTAGGCTAGATAAGGGAGATGCAGTGGATGTTGTATATTTGGATTTTCAGAAGGCCTTTGACAAGGTGCCACGCATGAGGCTACTTAACAAGATAAGAGCCCATGGAATTACGGGAAAGTTACATACGTGGATAGAGCATTGGCTGATTGGCAGGAAACAGAGAGTGGGAATAAAGGGATCCTATTCTGGTTGGCTGCCGGTTACCAGTGGTGTTCCACAGGGATCAGTGTTGGGGCCGCTTCTTTTTACATTGTACATCAACGATTTGGATTATGGAATAGATGGCTTTGTGGCTAAGTTTGCTGATGATACGAAGATAGGTGGAGGGGCTGGTAGTGCTGAGGAAACAGAGAGTCTGCAGAGAGACTTGGATAGATTGGAAGAACGGGCAGAGAAGTGACAAATGAAGTACATTGTTGGAAAGTGTATGGTTATGCACTTTGGCAGAAAAAATAAATGGGCGGACTATTATTTAAGTGGGGAAAGAATTCGAAGTTCTGAGATGCAATGGGACTTGGGAGTCCTTGTACAAGATACCCTTAAAGTTAACCTCCAGGTCGAGTCAGTAGTGAAGAAGGCGAATGCAATGTTGGGATTCATTTCTAGAGGAATAGAGTATAGGAGCAGGGATGTGATGTTGAGGCTCTATAAGGCGCTGGTGAGACCTCACTTGGAGTACTTTGGGCAGTTTTGGTCTCCTTATTTAAGAAAGGATGTGCAGACATTGGAGAGAGTACAGAGAAGATTCACTAGAATGATTCTGGGAATGAGAGGGTTAACATATGAGGAACGTTTGTCCACTCTTGGACTGTATTCCTTGGAGTTTAGAAGAATGAGGGGAGACCTCATAGAAACATTTCGAATGTTAAAAGGCATGGACAGAGTGGATGTGGCAATGTTGTTTCCCGTGATGGGGGAGTCTAGTACAAGAGGGCATGACTTAAGGATTGAAGGGCGCCCATTCAGAACAGAAATGTGAAGAATTTTTTTTAGACAGAGGGTTGTGAATCTATGGAATTTGTTGCCACGGGCAGCAGTGGAGGCCAAGTCATATGGTGTATTTAAGGCAGAGATTGAAAGGTATCTGAGTAGCCAGGGCATCAAAGGTTATGGTGAGAAGGCGGGGGAGTGGGACTAAATAGGAGAATGGATCAGCTCATGATAAAATGGTGGAGCAGACTCGATGGGCTGAATGGCCTTCTTCTGCTCCTTTGTCTTATGGTCTTATGGATAGGAGAAGACAGAAGGAGGAGGGATGGAGCTAAGATCTGGAAAGTTGATTGGCAAAAGGGATATGAGAGGATCATGGGACGGGAGGCCTAGGGAGAAAGAAAGGGGGAGGGGGAAGTTCCGAGGATGGGCAAGGAGTATAGTGAGAGGGACAGAGGGAGAAAAACAATTAATAATAATAATAAATAAATAAATAACGGATGGAGTACGAAGGGGAGGTGGGGCATTAATGGGACTTAGAGAAGTCAATGTTCACGCCATCAGGTTGGAGGTTACCCCGATGGAATATAAGGTGTTGTTCCTCTAACCTGAGTGTGGCTTCATCTTGACAGTAGAGGAGGCCATGGATAGACATATCAGAATGGGAATTAAAATGTGTGGCCACTGGGAGATCCTGCTTTCTCTGATAGACAGAGTGTAGGTGTTCAGCGAAACGATCTCCCAGTCTGCGTCGGGTCTCGCCAATATATAGAAGGCAGCTTTGGGAGCACCGGATGCAGTATATCACCCCAGCTGACTCACAGGTGAAGTGTCACCTCACCTGAAAGGACTGTCTGGGGCCCTGAATGGTAGTGAGGGAGGAAGTGTAAGGGCATGTGTAACACTTGTTCTGCTTACAAGAATAAGTGCCAGGAGGGAGATCGGTGGGAAGGATTGGGTGGGATGAATGGGCAAGGGAGTCGCGTAGGGAGCGATCCCTGTGGAAAGCGGGGGGGGGGCGGGGAGAGTGGAGATGGAAAGATGTGCTTAGTGGTGGGATCCCATTGGAGTTGGCAGAAGTTACAGGGAATTATGTGTTAGATCCGGAGGCTGGTGGGGTGGTAGGTGAAGACAAGAGGAACCCTGTTCCTTGTGGGGTGGCGGGAGGATGGGGTAAGAGCAGATGTGCGTGAAATGGGAGAGATGCGTTTGAGAGCAGAGTTGATGGTGGAGGAAGGGAAACCCCTTTCTTTAAAAAAGGTGGACATCTCCTTCATCCTGGAATGAAAAGACTCATCCTTTATCCTTTACCAACACATGCCTGCTTTGCAAAGCTAAAAAGCAACCTGCTTCAGCATGGATTCACTTGACTGGTTTGTTTGTTTGATTTGGGGCTTGTGTAGACAGGACGGTGTTGCCATTATTCAGAGCTCTATTTGAACTACTATTTAGCAGCTTATTGTCTCATATATATGCAGCCATTCAGACATCCAAATACCTACTGGAATCTTGCAGCTGGCATAGAAACCCTGGTGATATCTCGAAGCAATCTCCTGCCTGAGATGAGTTGTGTATTAAGCAGGCATTCAAAGTGGAATTTTTTTCCCCAACAAACACAGTAGCACAATTCAGTGTGCTGAGAATATTGAAATATTTTGTGAGATATAAAAGCAGAACACATGTTAATTGTTTCTGTAATTGTACTAACCTTTAATTCACCTTTCCATGTGTTGATAAAATCCTGCCAGGAAAGGTTTCAGTGGATTTCTAGCATTGAGTTATTTTGTTGTTTTTTTTTAAATGTTAACATGCTTTGTGCAAACTCTCACTAGTGGTTATTGTTATAGTGTTGAAGAGACCAGTCACTAATGAAGAACTCCTGTCACCGGGAGCGCCTTACTTAAAGAAAACATTAACAGTAAGTGTGCATTCCTTGAAGGTTTAAACAGTTACTACAGGAGCAGTGGAGCTGTTACAAAGTCTAAATGGAAGCTTTGAATTGACTAAATTAAAATACTTCCACAAGAGAGATAAACAGGCTTATCTCAAATTGTATGAGAGCCAATTTTATCTTTCTACAGAAGTGTTTTTGTAAACCACTGGGCCTGTATTCTCAGGAAACAGCATTCGTGTCCCTTCAAGTCTGAGAATTAGATCTCTGTAGCCTAATTCTGCCCTCTTTAATGCCGTTAACACCAAATGTTGGGGCTTTACAGTTACCTTTTGTAACTTCTGAAACTAATCAAAAGAAAGACACCAACAGCCGGCACATGTTTTGTCTACTTAGTTTTTCTTTAGTGAGGCGCTCGCATATGACGTGGCAGCATGATGATGTATGCCATTCACTTACGAGTATATAACCCATAATGAATTGTGTAAACAAACAAAGAATGCCTAATCAAACAATATATTTGCGACTTTAATCAAATATTACTGAAATATTGAATACAATGCATTTACCTTCTCCTCAAGGCCAGGAGTTTTAGGTGTCCTATGTCAGTCCAGACTGGGGTGCAGAAGTGGGCAGCAGGCCTACACCTGATCATGGAAAAGCTAACATCTATCTGTGAGGAATCTTTGTTAAATTAATGAGAAATTAAATGTTAGAGGTGCAGCCTCCAACCCCGTTTTGGGGCCTTAAGATCCATGTACACATTTGAGACATTTTACTCACTAAAACACGATGGGCATTGATTAACAGTTATAGTATCCTATACAATTCTAAAGAAACTTGCTTTCTCTGATTAATCTAGTGGAAGCATTGAGCTGATTAAGATATATTAATTCATGGCCTCAGTGAGAAAGAGAAGAGATAAATGTCAGAAATATATTTGAAAAGAAGTTCTTCCTTTTGAATCCAGTGACTAAAATGCCAGCCAGAAATTTCCAGGCCATAATTCTAACTGGGGATGATTGTAATGCTTAAGTTCACAATGAATTTCAGAGATAATAAGCAACATTCTGATACTAATATATATACTGCAAATGAGGATGAATTGTGAGATAAGAGTCTTTGTGAAATCCAACTTCACTGCAGACGCCACAAAACTGAATCATCATCAGCGTTAGAGTGGTAAAATTTCTACTCTGTAGGGAACAGCTTTATAACTGTACCAGCACTATGCAAGAAAAGCAGAGCTTGCAGAACAAATTTGCTTAAAGGTTAAGCAATCAGCTTGTTCTTGCCCAGAGACACTCATTCATTTTCTCCAGTTTAATTTTGCTTTTATTTTCCAAAATCTCCAGGAATCTCTTCCTTTAAGATGGTTTCTCTGCACAGGGTTAATGCTGATTAATCAAACTGGTGGAAGTGGCAGCATATCATGAGAACCAATCGACCACCAGTAACGAATACCTAAGCAACCTAAGCATTCAGTTCTTTCTCAATAGAATGCTGTGAATCAAAGCACAAAATTTAGATACAAAGTTTGGGTCCAATTAAATTTGTAAAAAAGAGTTAAGTTCTTTTAAGAATTTAATTCAATTTTTTTTTAAGGATGGAAGCTGGAATGTTTGAAAGTCTGGGTTTGTTGCTGTAGTTAAACCAAACATACATAGATTCACAAACATATTCATCCCTACTTCCTTTACAGCAAATACAGGCTTCGAGGAGGATTTTTATTTGGTATTTGAAACCTATTTTAGCAGCAGCAGAGGCCTTTTGTTGTCCAGGTATTTAACTCATTAGCATCAAATGTAATACAGGTCCCACTACAGCAGTACCAGCTTCCATACATATAGTGCTTTTAATGTTGCAAAAAAAAATTCACTTAATAGAAGAGTTACCAGACAGAATAAATGACACAGAGAAACTTTACTGGGTAAAAGAGCACGTTCATTTTACTTCATTTATGCCATCAAGAAATTGTGGCTGGAAGGACGATTTATGGGTTAAAGTGGGCGGATTTGTCTTTCTTCAGCTGAATGGAGGAAGTTGTGAGCATATGCCTGTGCCAGTTACCTTGTGTGAGCTGTGCTAATATTGACAAAGGGTTTTTTTTAAATATGAACAATGTTGATGGATCAAGAAACAAAACAAAATAAATTCATTTTTAATTGGACCTTTATTTTAATGTGAGCTTCAGATTAAAATATTTTGAACTCTAATTGTGAGAATATATTAATTTTGTACATTTTTCTGTTATCTGTGAACATTTAAATTTATTTGATTTGCACAGTTCTTGAATAAGAACAATCATTTCATTCATGACATTGTTGTCACCTTCAAGCTCCTGGCATAAAAGCGGAATTCTAACCGATAATGTTCCAACTCCTAAACACATACAATACCTCATGACTGTTTTTGACCTGCTTTGCCTTCACATTCCTTCTAAACCCTTTGAACAAGTGAAGTGGCTAATATATTTCAACTGTAATTTTACTTTGCTGAAACTACTGGCATAACCCCTTCTATCCTTTGTTTCTCAGCAAATGGAATTTTCCATAGATGCTTTTCTAATTGTTAAAGAGCCTCTGTACAAACTAACTTATCAATGTTACTTCTTTTAACAAACAGTGCTGAAGCATGTTTGATTTGGAATCTAACCTCTCAACTGAACAACAAAGAGGTATTTTGTTTAACAAAGACATTAGCATCCATGGGTTTAAATAACTCCCTACGTAATTCTTGAGTGTAGATATGGCAAGACTCTTTTGCTCACATGGAGGCTTAGAAATTAAAATTTACAAGTACAATTAACTTCCTGTGTTTAAATTAGCACACTTGAGATTTACACCTATTGCTCTTAGATCTCCTTACTGCCCAAGATCATCTTTTTGATTATGAGTGCAACACTTAGCTGTTCAAGGTTTCCACATATCCATCCATTTTGCACTTGGGGGATAAACGGAAAAAAGGAAGCTGTTAAATTTCTAACCAGAAACCTCTTTTGTGAAGCACACAATTACACCTGCAGCACAACGGCACTGTTCTCTCTAAAGTACAGTCACATTGAATAAGGTTTCAAATAATCAAGGTTTACCCATAATGACTCAATATAATATGCTCATTATTGTACAAAATAATCACCATTTCAAAGATAAAGCTGTTGAGATAAAGCTGGGTTAATTGATGTATACTTCCCTTAATTTCAGATTGTGGGTGATGCAGTGGGATGGGGTTTTGTGGTGCGAGGAGGAAGGCCATGTTACATCCAAGCTGTGGATCCAGGAGGGCCGGCTGCAGCAGCTGGAATAAAGGTAATGTTTTTCATTGTATTTATAATCTTTGGAGTAGTCTGTCCTTAATTTGAAACTACATAATAACTTTACTGAGGAGTTCTCAAGAATGGAGAAAATTGGAAATTAAAAGATTGTGAGGTGTAATTTTTTTAATGGAGCTGTGTGGAGGAAAATTGCCCTAATCTGATAGGTATGGCACGGAACCTGAAGCCTGCTTGAAGGCATAATTCCATCCTCCATGCACTTTTCCAAAGCTAGACTGTTGTCAATCTGTTTTCCAATCTAATCCCTCCTCCTCATCCTTGCAATTCCTTATGTTGCAAATGGGAGATCTTTCAATACCAGTACAGAGCGGGAGGTCATGGAGTGAGCTGGAGATAGTTCATTGTGGAGTTTATGCGCCAGTGTTAAAAAGCAAGTGGAACCTCCCAGAACTTGTCTGCAGAGCGATAGATTGCTTGGGTTATTAGTAACTTAGCAAGGGCTAATAAAAAGAAATGAGGTTTAAGTGGAGTGGCCATTGTAGGAGCGGTCATTGTTGAGTGGGAGGCTTTGGCTCAACAGGTGTCAGCGAGAATAGACGGAGGCTAAGTGTTGTGTCTTTTGGAATCATTTAGTTGACTGTAGAGTTTAAGCTTAAGAAGTTAGAACTAAAGGTATAACAAGTGTAAACAGGATGGTAGTTAAGGCAATGGAATGCTCCTTCTGCAGGGTACCTAACAGTCTCTCTGATGAATATATCGGCAGGAAGTGCACTCAATTTGAGCTCCTGACTGACATGGTCAGGGGACTGGGGCTGGAGCTGGGTGTACTGAGGACCATCCAGGAGGCTGAAAACCTTACAGATGAAATTTTTGCTGAGGTGATCACACCCAGAATGCAAGCTTCAGATAGTAGATGGGTGACCACCAGAAGGTATAAGGGAAATGCAGGGTTCCCCTTGGCCATTTCCCTCATCAACAAGTATATCTCTTTAGCTAATGAAGGGGGGAATGTCCTATCTTAGGAAAGCAGTAGCAGCCAGGCCTGTGGCACTGCCTAAGGCTCAGCAGGGAAAGGAAAAGTCAGGCAGAGCAATAGTAGTAGGAGACTTGATAGTTAAGCGGATGGACAGGAGATTCTATGGCCATATAAATGAGGCCAGGATGGTGTATTGCCTCCCAGGTGTTCAGATCTAGGATGTCTCAGAGTAACTGCAGAATATTCTCAAGGGGAAGGGTGAACGACCAGGGGTCATGGTGTACTTTAGCACTAATGAGAGGTAGACAGGAGGAAGAAGTCCTACACAGTGAGTACAGGGAGTAGAGAAGAGCTGAACAGCATAACCTCCAATGTAGTCATCTCTGGATTACTCTCAGTGCCATGTGCTAGTCAGGGCAGGAATAGAAACATAGAAAACCTATACCTATAGCACAATGCAGGCCCTTTGGCCCACAATGCTGTGCCGAACATATACTTACTTTAGAAATTACCTAGGCTTACCCATAGCCCTCTGTTTTTCTAAGCTCCTTGTATAAATCCCTGAGTCTCTTCCACCACCGCCGCCGGCAGCCCATTCCACGCATTCACCACTCTCTGTGTTTTAAAAAAAAAACTTCCCCCTGATATCTCCTCTGTACCTACTTCCAAGCAGCTTAAAACTATGCCTTTTTGTGCTAGCCATTTCAGCCCTGGGAAAAAGCCTCTGACTATCCACATGATCAATGCCTCTCATCATCTTATACATCTCTATCAGGTCACCTCTCATCCTCAGTCGCTCCAAGGAGAAAAGGCCGAGTTCACTCAACCTATTCCCATAAGGCATGCTCCCCAATCCAGGCAACATCCTTGTAAGTCTCCTCTGCACCTTTCTATGGTTTCTACATCCTTCCTATAGTGAGGCAACCAGATCTGAGCACAGTACTCCAAGTGGGGTCTGACCAGGGTCCTATATAGCTGCTTCATTACCTCTTTGCTCCCACAATTGATGAAGGCCAATACACCGTATGCCTTCTTAACCACAGAGTCAACCTGAGTAGCAGCTTTGAGTGTCCTATAGTCTCGGACCCCAAGATCCCTCTGATCCTTCACACTTTCAAGAGTCTTGCCAGTAATGCTGTATTCTGCCATCATATTTGACCTACCAAAATGAAGCACTTCACACTTATCTGGGTTGAACTCCATCTGCCACTTCTCAGCCCAGTTTTGCATCCTATCAATGTCCAGCTGTAACCTCTGACAGCCCTCCACACTATCCACAACACCCCCAACGTTTGTGTCATCAGCAAATTTCCTAATCCATCTCTCTATTTCCTCATTCAGGTCATTTATAAAAATCACAAAGAGTAGGGGTCCCAGAACAGATCCCCGAGCTACACCACTGGTCACCAACCTCCATGCAGAATATGACCCGTCTACAACCACTCTTTGCCTTTTGTGGGCAAACCAGTTCTGGATCCACAAAACAATGTCCCCTTGGATCCCATGCCTCCTTACTTTCTCAATAAGCCTTGCATGGGGTACCTTATCAAATGCCTTACTGAAATCTATATACACTACATCTACTGCACTACCTTCATTAATGTGTTTAGTCCTCCAGCTCCTCACCCCTCCTCAACGCAGATGAGATGCAGCTGCTGACATAGAAGAAGCAGATTCTGGATCGGTGGGCTGAGCACTTTAACAACGTCCTTAACCGCCCTGCCGACATCAACGATGAGGCCATTGCCCGCCTGCCCCAGGTAGAGATCAACAAGAACCTCGACACCCTCCCCACAGTAGATGAAGTCAGGAAGGCAGTGAAGCAACTCTCCTGTGGCAAAGCGCCAGGACCCGATGCAATCCCTGCTGAGGTATACAAAGCAGGAGGCCCTGTCATGATGCAAAAGCTGACTGTACTCTTCCAGTCCATGTGGAAAAAGGGACAGGTCCCGCAACAGCTGAAAGATGCCAGCATAGTCCACATCTACAAGAGGAAGGGCAACCGCCAGTCTTGTGACAACCACCGAGGCATCTCCCTCTTCTCCATTGCGGGGAAGATTCTAGCCCGCGTCCTGCTCAACTGCCTTCTCCAACACCTTGAGCAAGGTCTGCTCCCAGAAAGCCAGTGCGGCTTCCGTGCTGAATGTGGGACCGCGGACATGATTTTTGCTGCGCGCCAACTCCAGGAAAAATGCCAGGAGCAGCACAGCGACCTCTTCGTGACCTTTGTCGATCTAACCAAGGCTTTCAATACTGTCAGCAGAGAAGACTTGTGGAGGATCATGGAGAAGTTTGGCTGACCCAGCAAATTCATCACAATTGTCCGGCAGTTCCACGACGGTATGATGATGAAAGTTCTGGATGATGGCAACGAGTCCCAGTGACAAATGGCGTCAAACAAGGCTGCGTTCTTGCCCCGACTCTGTTCAGTATGGTATTCTCTGCCATGCTGACAGATACCTTCCATAACTACGAAGAAGGAATCCACATCAGGTACAGGACTGACGGCAGGTTGTTCAACCTTAGGCGCCTGCAGGCAGTTACAAAGGTGCAAGAGACTGTCATCAGAGACTTCTTGTTTGCTGATGACTGCGCACTCAACGCCAGCACAGAGCAGGAGATGCAGCGTGAAATGGACTGCTTCTCACAAGCCTGCGACAACTTCAGTCTCACTATCAGCACCAAAAAGACCAAAGTTATGTACCAGCCTGCCCCAGGAAAGCCATACCAGGAGCCGCGCATCACGGTGAAGGGCCAGAACCTCCAGGCAGTCGACAACTTCACCTACCTGGGCAGCATACTCTCTCGCGCAGTGAACATAGACGCTGAGGTCGACAACAGGATTGCCAAAGCCAGTGCCGCCTTTGGGAGACTCCGTGAGAACGTCTGGGAGCGGAGAGGACTCAGCCTTACCACCAAGCTGAAGGTCTACTGTGCAGTGGTCCTTACCATCCTCCTTTACGCCAGCAAGACCTGGACTGTCTACAGCAGACACGCCAAACAGCTCAACCACTTTCACCTGAGCTGTCTCCGCAGACTCCTCCACATCAGGTGGCAGGACAAAGTCCCCGACACGGAAATCCTGGAACGAGCTGGGCTCTGCAGCGTCTACAGCCTCCTGATGAAAGCCCAAGCCAGGTAGGCTGGACATGTGGTCAGAATGCCAGACAGCCGATTGCCTAAGCAGCTGCTGTACGGAGAACTGTGTCAGGGCAAGCGCTCAGTCGGGGGGCAGAAGAAACGTTATAAAGACTGCCTCAAAGCGTCCCTCAAAGGCCTGGGTGTCGACATCAACACGTGGGAGACGCCTGCCCTCAACTGTCCAGCTTGGCGCAGCAAGATCACCACAGGAGCCCGTGCAGCTGAAGTCAGGCACATCATCGGGGCACAACGAAAGCGTGCTGTGCGCAAGGCCCGAGCAGCGTCCACTGCCACGACAGCACCCACCCACTTGTGTCCCACATGTGGGCGAGCCTTCAGGGCCCGGATTGGCCTCATCAGTCACCTCTGGACCCACAGCCACCAATCTCCCATTTGACTTTGAAGCCATGGTCATCTTCGACTACGAAGGACGAACAACAACAATAGTCACATCCTCAAAAAATTCAATCAGGCTCGTAAGGCACAACCTGCCTTTGACAAAGCCATGCTGACTATTCCTAATCATGTTATGCCTCTCCAAATGTTCATAAATCCTGCATGTCAGGATCTTTTCCATCAACTTACCAACCACTGAAGTAAGACTCACTGGTCTATAATTTCCTGGGCTATCCCTACTCCCTTTTTCGAATAAGGGAACAACATCTGCAACCCCCCAATCCTCTGGAACCTCTCTTGTACTTATTGATGATGCAAAGATCATCGCCATAGGCTCAGCAATCTCCTTCCTCGCCTCCCACAGTAGCCTAGGGTACATCCTGTCCGGTCCCGGTGACTTATCCAACTTAATGCTTTTCAAAAGCTCCAGCACATCCTCTTCCTTAATATCTGCATGCTTAAGAATTTCAATCTGTTGCAAGTCATCCCTACAATCCCCAAGATCCTTTTCTGTAGTGAATACTGAAGTAAAGGCTGCAACAGGAAAAATAGCATTTGGAACTTAACCTGGCCAAGTGTCAAGTGTTGCATCTTGGTAGGTCAAATGAAAAGAGGCAGTACACTGTTAAGGGTAAGATCAGTGTTAATGAACAGGAGGATCTTGGGGTCCAAGTTCAAAACTTCTTGAAAGTGGCTAACAACAGGAATTCTGCAGATGCTGGAAATTCAAGCAACACACACAAAAGTTGCTGGTGAACGCAGCAGGCCAGGCAGCATCTCTAGGAAGAGGTTCAGTCGACGTTTCAGGCCGAGACCCTGACGTTAGTCCTGACGAAGGGTCTCGGCCTGAAACGTTGACTGCACCTCTTCCTAGAGATGCTGCCTGGCCTGCTGCGTTCACCAGCAACTTTTATGTATGTTGAAAGTGGCTACACAGGTTGACAGGGTGATTAAGAAGGCAGATGACATGCTTTCCTTTATTATCTGAGGCATTGAGTTCAAAAGTCAGAAAGTTAGGTTACAGTTTTATCAAACTCCAGTTAAGCTGCATCTGGAGCATAGTTCTGGTCACCCCGTTATAGGAAGGATGTCAAGGTTTTACAGAGGGTGCAGAAGAGGTTTATCAAGATGTGCTATAATGCGAAGATGGACAAACTTGGCTTGTTTTCTCTGGAGTGACGGAGGCTTATGGAAGATCTGACAGAAATTTATAAGATTATGAGAAGTTTAGATAGAGCAGCCAGACAGCATCTTTTTCCCCCCAAAGGCTGAAATGTCTAATACCAGCATTTAAGGTGACAGTGGGTAATTTCAAAGGACATGTGAGGGGCAAACTTTTTACTGAGTGGCGAATGCCTGGAATGAGCTGCCTGAAGTGCTGGTAGAGACAGAAACAGTAGAGACTTTTATGAGACATTGAAATAGGCACACTAATGTATAGGCAGGAGAGATTAGTTTGGTTAGCTATTTGATTTGGCATAACATTGTGGGCTGTGCTGTACTGTTCTATTGTCTTTCTACAATCTTAATGCAACTACTTGTGTGTCTCATTTAGTGAGATGCTCCAATGGTAGTTTAATGGTTAAAGCTTTCCAGGATTATTGAAAAGACTTCGGCTTCCCCCTTTTATGATGCTCCTATCAATTCTTAATCAATGTAATAAAGTTTTCTTACTTGGCAGTGGGAATTTAACTTCCTTATGGATTTCCCATTGATGTTGTGATTCAGACTTGGTTGCTTTTTGTTGTTGTTTTTCAAAGGTTCCTCGAGGTGGTTTTAAGAACAGAGGAAAATTAAGGATGAAGTGAGGGTTAGGGACAAGGATCTGGAGAACTTAGAGGACAGGCTGGAGCCTAACCCTCTGCTCCACAATTGAAGGCCAGGACAAGGACATAGTGCGATGTCAGGCTGGCAGACCAGTAAGGATGCGAGCTGGTGCTACTTTGTTGCTTGGTATGTTCTGTGCTCTGCTGAGCATACTATGTTTGATGCCAGAATTTGTGGCAACACTTGCGGGCTGCCTTCAGCATGTCCTTGGGTGTGTTGTTGTTAATGCAGATGACACGTCTCATTATGTTTTGATGTACATGCGATAAATGAATCGGAATCAGAATCTAGATTTTCTTAGATAGTTTTATGGAAATAAATGCAATGTAAAAGTACCAACTCCTGATGGTGTTATGAGGCAAGTGTTTTATATGCAGTAATCTATTGGTTAAGTGAATGAGGGGGTAAAAAGCTTTGGAGTTCTTCATAGTGAACATCATTGTTTTTCTCTTGGGGCGTAGATAATTAAGCAATGTGAATTTAATAGAATACCCTTTCTGTATTTTCTATAGAGAGATAGATTTTACTTAACAGCTATTCTTGATATTTTTTGTGGTTTCTTTATTTACTCTGATAATTGAATATCAAAAAATCTGAAGTTCAAACCAGTCAAGTCAGGCAGCATTTTAGACCATTAGACATTAAGACATAGGAACAGAATTAGGCCATTCAGCTCATCGAGTCTGCTCCGCCATTCCATCATGGCTGAATTCAGATCCCGTTCAACCCCTTACACCTCGCTTCTCACCATATCCTTTGATGCTCTGACCTATCAGGAAACTATCAACTTCTGCTTTAAGTATACCCATGGAACTGGCCTCCGCTGCAGTCTGTGGCAGAGCATTCCACAGATTCACTGCACTGGCTAAAAAATTCCTGCTTATCTCTGTTCTAAACGGTTGCCCCTCAATTTTGAGGCTGTGCTTTCCAGTTTTGGATACCCCCGCCAGAGGAAACATCCTGTCCACATCTACCTTATCTATTTCTTTCAATATTCGGTAGGTTTCAATGAGATCCCCCTGCATTCTTCTAAATTCCAGTGAAGACAGGCCCAAAGATGATATGAAGATGGTGGAGGGGCACATAGTGTTGAAGAAACAGGTAGGCTGCAGAATGACTTAGACAGATTAGGAGAATGGGCAAGAGAGCGGCAAATGAAATACAATATTGGAAGGTGCATAGTCATGCACTTTGGTAGTAGTAATAAATGTGCAGATTATTTTCTAAATGGGGAGAAAATCCAAAAAATTGAAATGCAAAGGGACTTTGGAGTCCTAGTGTGGAACACCCTAAAGGTTAACTTGCAGGTAGAGTCAGTGGTGAGGAAGGCAAATGCAATGCTAGCATTCATTTCAAGAGGTCTAGAATACAAGAGCAAGGCTGGGATGCTGAGGCTTTATAAGGCACCGAAGAGACCTCACCTTGAGTATTGTGAACAGTTTTGGCCTCCTCATCTAAGAAAAGAGGTGCTGGTATTGGAGAGGGTTGAGAGGAGGTTCACAAGGATGATTCCAGGAATGAAAGGGTTAACATAGGAACATTTGCTAGCTCTGGGCCTGTACTTACTGGAATTTGGAAGGATGAGGAGGTATCTCATCGAAACCTTTCGAATGTTGGAAGCTCTAGACAAAGTAGATATGGAAAGGATGTTTTCCATGGTGGGGGAGACAAGGGCAATAGGGCACAGCCTCCGGATAAAGGGGCGTCCATTTAAAACAGAGAAGTGGAGAAATTTCTTTAGCGGGGCGATGGTGGAATTTATTACCACAGGCAGCTGTGGAGGCCAGGT
Source organism: Mobula hypostoma (assembly GCF_963921235.1). Lineage (NCBI taxonomy): Eukaryota > Metazoa > Chordata > Chondrichthyes > Myliobatiformes > Myliobatidae > Mobula > Mobula hypostoma. The sequence continues at coordinate 199,418,932 of NC_086098.1, forward strand.
TGTTGGATGTATTTAAGGCGGAGACTGATAGATTCTTGATTGGACACGGCATCAAAGATTATGGCGAGAAAGCTAGGAGTGGGGCAGAGAAAAGGGAGAAAGGATCCACCATAATTGAATGGCAGAGCCGACTCAATGGGCCAAATGGCCTAATTCTGCTCCTATGTCTTATGGTCTTATGCTCAAAGTTGCCATATGCTCCTCGCATGTTCGCCCTTTCATTTACAGAATCATCCTTGTGAACCTCCTCTGGACTCCCTCCAATGACTACCCATCGTTTCTGAGATATTGGGTCAAAACTATTGACAATAGTGTGGCCTGACTAGTGTCTTATAAAGGCTCAGCATTATCTCCTTGCTGTTATATTCTATCCCCCTTAAAATAAATGCCAACATTGCATTTGCCATCTTTACCACAGACACAACCTCTAAATTAACCTCCTGGGAGTCTTGCAACAGGATTCCTAAGTTCCTCTACACCTCTGATGTTTGAACTTCTACCCATTAGATAATTGTTTCCTTTACCAAAATGCATTATCAAACATCTCCCAACATTATATTCCTTCCACCACTTTTTTGTCCATTCTTCCAATTTGTCCAAGTCCTGCTGCAATCACATTGCTTCCTCAGCACTACCTACCCCTCCACCTATCTTCATATCATCCGCAAACTTTGCCACAAAGCCATGAATTCTATTATCTAAATCATTGACAAACAATGTGGAAAGTAGCGATCCCAATACTGACCCCTGAGGAACACCACTAGTTACTGGCGGCCAACCAGAAAAGGCCCCTTTATTCCCACTCGCTGCCTCCTGCCTGTCAGCTATTCCTTGATCTTTCATGTAATGCCATCGAATTGTATCTTGTTAACCAGCCTCATGTGTGGCATCTTTTCAAATGCCTTGTGAAAATCCATGTAAATGACATCCACTGCCTCTCCTTTGTCCACCCTGTTGGCTACTTCCTCGAAGAACTCTAACTGATTTGTCAGACAAGATTTCCCTTCACAGAACCTATGCTGACTTTGACTTATTTTCTCATTAGTCTCCAAGCACCCTAAAACCTCATCCTTAATAATGGACTCCAACAATTTTCCAACCACTGAGGTTAGGCTAACTGGCCTATAATTTCCTTTCTTTGCCTTCCTCCCTTCTTAAAGAGTGGAGTGATATTTGCAATTTTCCAATCCTCCAGGACCATGCCAGAATCAAGTGATTCTTGTAAGATCATGACCAATGCATCCGTTACCCCTTCAGCAAACAATCCCAGGACACTGGGATGTAGTCCATCTAGTCCAGGTGATTTATCCACCTTAAGGAATTTGCCTAACACTTTTTCCTTTGTAATAGGAAGGACACTCACTCCAGCTCCCTGATACATGGACCTCTGGCAAACTGCTAGTGTCTTCCACAGTGAAGTTAGATACAATGTACCTATTTAAGTTCATCTGCCATTTGTTTGTCCACCATTACAACCTCACCAGCATCATTTTCCAGCGGTCCAATATCAACTCTCACCTCCTTTTTACTGTTGTATAACCGAAAAAAACTTTTAATGTCACTATCTCTTTGCCCTCATATTTCATCTTTTCCCTTCTTATAGCTGCTTTAGTTGCCTTTTTTGGATTTTAAAAGCTTCCCAATTATCCAGCTTCCCATTCACTTTCCTTTTACTTGGCTTTATGCAGTCAATTTTCTGTGCTTACCTTCAATTACTTCTGTATACTCAATTGTACAATTTAATGAATTGTGTTTGGGTCTTTGAACTGTGATATTGATAATTCCTGGGAATAATGTTCAGATTATGGCAAAGATTAGAAATCAGATTTCTTAGCAGCAAGGAGAATTGGGTGGACTGTGTAATTCATACCCAAACTAACATTGCTGAATTTGCACTTCTGCTAAAGAAGAAATTTGCCCACAGTATTGATGTTGCTGATTAACTGGACTCTGAAATCTCGCACTCAATCCTCAATCACACTTTATTTACTTGTGTTCAAGGGCAGTATGGCTGTGGTAAACCATGTATATATGTTGTAACTCGGTTACTTGTCTGGACACACACCTCTGCTGACTGCCCCTGTGGCTCCTCCCACAGAGTCCTGTATAAAGGTGTTCACCTTGCCCCTCCCCCTCAGTCCGGGGGCAGATACTCACTGTGGAGGTCGTATTGTACAGTGAACAAAAGCCTTTCAGTATTTTACCAAACCTCAGTCTTTTGGAGTAATTGAAGGTGCTTCAATGGCCCTAGTCAACAAACTGCTCTAAAGTTTAAACATAGAAATGCCATTTTTATACTGAAATTATCTAGTTGTATACAGGTATTGATCAACTGGTAATTTTGTGGATGTTCAAGTTCCTTATTTACATAATCAATCAACAATTACACTATGGTAATACAGGCATTAATAGTCAATAGAATCTACATGTTAATTGCGAGTAATATTTCAAAATTAGTGAAACAACTGACTGAGAGTAAGTATCACACCAGGATTATTTGTTTTATCCTTACCTTGTGTTGGTATGACAAATGGTTCCAGCCCCATGCTGTGCAAAGAGAAGTTATTTGCAAACTACCTTTTGATCTGCTTCGATTTGCCTACCACAGCAGATGCCATCCCATTGGCCCTTCACTCAAACCTGGAACATCTGGACAGCAAAAATGCATACAACAATACCATGATCCCCTCAAAACTGATCAATAAGCTTCAAGACATTGGCCTCAATACCTGCTTGTGCAACTGGATCCTGGATTTCTTCACTTGCAGACCCCAGTCCGTTCAGATAAGCAACAACACCTCCTCCACAATCTCCAACAGCACAAATGCACCATGAGTCTTTGTGCTTAGCCCATAGCTCTACTCATTTTACCCATATGACAGCGTGGCTAAACACAGCTGTAATTCTATATTCAAATTTGCTGATAACACCACTGCCGAAGGCCAAATGAAATATGGCAACAAATCAGCATATAGGAGGGAGATTGAAAATCTGGCTGACCAAGGAGCTGATTATTGTCTTCAGGAGGAAGAAACCAGAGGTCCACGAGCCAGTCCTCATTGGAGGTCAGAGGTGGGGAGGATCAGCAACTTTAAATTCCTTGGTGCTTCCATTTTGGAGGACCTGGCCTGGGCCCAGCATGTAAGTGCAATTATGAAGAAAGCATGGCAGTACCTCTATTTCAATGCGAGTTTGCAAACATGTGGCATGACATCTAAAATTTTGACAAACTTCTATAGATGTGTGGTGGAGTGTATATTGATTGGTTATATCACAGCCTGAAATGGAAACACCAAATTCCCTTGAATGTAAAATCCTACAGAAAGTAGTGGATATGGCCTAGTCCATCATTAGGGACCCTCCACCACTGAGGTCATGCTCTCTTTTGTTGCTGCCAAGGTGCAGGAGACTCAGGACTCATACCACCAGGTTCAGGAACAGGGGATAAGTTTACTTTACTTCACTTGCTCCATCATTGAAATGTTCCCAAAGCCTATGGATACATTTCAAAGACTGTTTACCTCATGTTCTCAATATATATCACTTATTTATTTATTTATTATTATTTCTTTCTTTTTGTATTTGCTCAGTTTGTTGTTGTTTACACACTGGTTGAGCATCCAAGTTTGGTGCGGTCTTTCATCTATTCTGTTATGAATTTATTGAGTATGCCCACAAGAAACTGAGTCTGAGTTGTATATGTTGACATATATATTTTGATAATAAATTTACTTTGAACTTTGAACCTTTGCCTATGTGTTAACTTTAAGCCTTGCCTTGCTGAAATTTCTGCAGTATAAGCACAAGAGATTCTGCAGATTCTGGAAATACTGATCACACACACAAAATGCTAGAGGAACGCAGCAACTCAGGAAGCAAATATGGAAAGAAACAAGCAGTTGTTGTTTTTGGTGTTGACTCTGGGCTGATCCTGATGAAGAATCTTCACCTAAAACGTCAACGTAGCTACCGCCTGACTTGCTGAGTTTCTCCTGCCTTATGCTATGTGTTGTTACCCAAAGTACAATCTAACAGAGCAAAATAGAAAGCAAGAATTTTTTTATTCTAAAGGCAATTTGGATGTTGATAATATAAACAATAGAAATTATTTTTTAAAAATGGGAATCATAAACCAGAGATTCTCCTTGGTCTGTGGCCCATCCACATGTAAACCTAAAACCAATTAAGAGATTTTGTAATTGATCTGAGATTATTTGAGTCATTGTTTGATGTTTTATAAACATAGCTAGAAATGATTAAAAACCACAGCAAGTGAAACATTAAGTTAACTAACTGCGCTGATGGTAGTTTTGAAATTATTAAGGAGATTAAGGCTATAATATTAGCCGTATGACAAACTTCAGAAGACATGGAAAACATTAAGGTTTGCTCTAACAAAGGGTGTGTAGCTTCATATTTGTCATCATAAAACTGCGCACACACTTTTTTTTGCCAAGGTTTAGGTATGGTGGAACAATGTAATGTACTCAACTCAGTTGCTGAGCGACATCAGAGATCCAAATTTGGACTTTCAATGAACATATGCCTTCCTTACACCATGCAGTGCAAATGAGGAATGAGTGAAATGTGAGAAATGAGAGCTCAGTCTCTTTGTTTTCTGGCACCAAATATCATTTCTCTAAAATGTCACTGCACATTGGCCCTTTCATTATTATTTTGGAAACACTTGGAAGACTTAAGCCTTTTCTGTATTAATGAGTGCTTGCACTTACATACTGTTTGTATTCTTTGAAATGCAATTCCCTGCCAATTGTTTAAGTCTTAATTTGGAACTGAATTAGCTGGAAGTTTCATGTTCCACTAATACTGGAAGATTAAAGCTGCTTGATTCTGATTCTCTTTAAGAAGGACAACCTTTGTTTGTGCCCCGCTCTTGCAGTAGACTTATCTTTACTCTCAGTACTTCAGCAAAGTTATCAATGTTAATACATTTTGATTTTGCTTTCAAAGGTTTAATCCTCACTTGGTCCCTTCTGGCATACGTTTTATTGAGTACAAATATTCCTCCTGTAGCTGCCTCAGTTGAATTATTATTGTATATGCTTCAACAATAATTATCCTTAAGCTATTGGACTACAAAATAGCAGCATCTGTCACCATACATGTCCACTTCTAGTAGTAATGATGTCACAGTAACTGGATGTATATGCCTTGCATCTGAGCAAACTCAGACACTCTTAGCTCTCATATCAAAATTGAACTGTGCTTGGTGACACAGGAGACTGGAATCTTGATTGTAGCGAGAATGTCTGTTGCTGTTAAGTACTCTGTCAAATTCTAGTACTTCTGACCAACAAGAGGAATTTTTTTTATCTCAGTGCATTTTTCTAAGACCACCAAGGTTTTAATGCTTTGATTGAGCTCCCAGTGTTATCAACACCACAAACTGGTAATCTGGCACTCGGGGAAGAAACGAGTGCAATTCTGTGTGATTTAAAATCTCTCCAGAGGCCACAAAAAATTATTTGATATTTTGGATCAAAATGTTTTAATTTGGAGTATATACTTGTAGTGCAGATTTTAGTGCCTGAAAACGGTTCACAGGGAATGCTACACTGAGCTGTTTGGTGTTTTCTAGGAATGAAAGATACTGTGAGCAAATAGCTAGCTGTTCTCAGACACAACAGTACTGCACCTGAGCAGATTGATCTCCCGCAAGCGAATAGAGAGACCGTACAGAAGCTGATCACAAACATGTGGGTCAGTGGGAATGATGCCTCATCTGTAGTGGCAGCTTCATGTTTCCCAGCAAACCCTCACCCAAACAACAGGAATTTTGCAGATGCTGGAAATTCAAGCAACATACATCAAAGTTGCTGGTGAACGCAGCAGGCCAAGCAGCATCTATAGGAAGAGGTGCAGTCGATGTTTCAGGCCGAGACCCTTCGTCAGGACTAACTGAAGGAAGAGTGAGTAAGGGATTGGCCATCTTCCTTGTGAACGAGTCAAAGTCGGGAGTTACAAAGAGCTGATCTTGAGATTAATAATGAAGAGAGCAGAGATCAGATACCTGTAATCAGGAAGAAGCAAGACTCCAGATGCTGGAATCTGGAGCAAAAAAAACTGCTTGAGGAACTCAGTGGGCTGAGCAGCATCTGTAATGGGGAAAGAATTGTTAATGTTTTGGGTCAAGCCACCACATTAGGACTGCAGTGAACGGTTGCAGTCAGCTGAATCACCTGCATGGCTGGAGGTTGAAACAATACTGATATAACCCGTGTGCCAACACCTTTTGTCTACCCGAACCTTTGGGAGTTCAATTGGTGTGTAGGAGCAAGACATTGATGCTCAAATTTCATGAAGGCACCAATACACCACCAACCTCAGTGTTTCAGGCAGCTTGGTAGCCATAACCCAAATTCTACAACCATACATCTAAAACTGATCATTCCTTTGGCCCTGGCTAGTAGTCTGAAGCAGCCAGGAGTTTATCTCAGCCCCTCAGGAATGTGTAGATTTTCTCGAGTCATCAGGCATGTGAAATAGAGGCACTTTTCAAGTATCCTGACTGATGATTCCCAATGGGGGTGTATACATTGGGGGAAATAAAAGTCATCGGGGAGAATTTAAGATTCTTGTGGGAGGGTGGTAAGTGACACCCTAACTTAAGGCATGAAACCCATTAGAGCAGGCACTGCCAAAACAAAAGGATGAGGCACTGGAACACAAGAAGAACCATAGCAGGCAGTGAGCACACGTTGTCACAATGCATCTGAAACTCAACGATCTCATCGACCTCATCAACTGAACAGTCATTGTTGGGCATGCATAAATTAGCAGCCAGGGTGCCCAACACTTCTCCTTGACTCGTGGCACAGAATGAGTTTATGCAATTTACAGTTGGTAAGTCGTGCACCATCTCGAATTTCTCTACAGATCTATGGAAAACAGGTCGAGCAACAATGCAGCGCTGGCAGGAAACAAATGGTGAAATAGAGCCAATCAGTGAACCAGCCGACCCCGAGGATTCCTCTCGAGGTGTTCAAAGCAACCTCTGCTTCATACATATGGTCAAGAACCATCTCTGGAATTATGAGATCTTCCGTCACTGTTCAATCATACTAACTGGAGTAGAATAAAGATAGCTTACCAAACACCAGCTCTATCCCCACTAACTTTCGGATTCCAATCTGAATCCTTGTCAATGTAATTTTCACTGTTGTGATCATCTTCAGCTTCGCCTTGCTGTTCATTTGTGTGCTGCTACCATCATTTTAAATGAGTCAACTCGCTGCCGTCATCAACTTCCGATAGGCATTCCCAGTTTATGTTAATTTTTTTACTTTAATTTAGCTCCATTAATGATGGATAAGTATGAATGGCATGATCTCTACTAGTCTGAAGGTGATGAAGCCTTGAATTCCAATCCTGCTAAGAAAAAGAAACTGCAGAAAGTGCATCGATACAATGTTACATGCCTGGAGTATGGTTTTAATCTGTTCCCATCAGATCTCATTGCTTCTTATAACATTACTAAAATGATAGCAAAGTGTGGAAAATTTCATACAATTGGTGAAATATTAATAAAGCCTGCTGTATCAGAAGTGCTCACCGCTGTTCTCAGAATGGATACCAGTATTTTAAAATCAATTCCTCTCATTAAGACCTCTGTAGCTCATTGTATTGACAAAATGAGTGAAGACATTGAGTATCAGCTATGCACAGAGCTACAAAAACAGAATTTGGGATACCACTGGATGAGTCAACTGTGTGAGACAATGAGGCATTTCTAATGGCGTATGTACAATTTATCAAAAATGGAAACTTTTATGAGGAGATTCTCTTTTGTAAAAGCTTAAAAACAAATATCAATGGAGAATCAATCTACAATGAGTGCAAAATGTATACTGAGGATAAGAGTATTCCAATTAGGAACATGATTTCTTGTGCAACAGATGGTGCACCCTATATGACAGGTCACCATGCTGGTTTAGTGGCATTTATGAAAAAAGAAATTCCAAGCCGGTTTGCAATCCATTGTGTAGTTCATCGTCAACATCTTACAGTCAAAAACCTCATACAGCGATCTTTTTTCAAGCATGGCTCTTGTAATATCTGCTATCAACAAAATTAAAGCTTAGCCATTAAATAGCTGAATATTTCACCAGTTATGCCAAGATAATGTTGAAGAATTTGAACGCTTGCTTCTTCACACTGAGGTGTGTTAGCTGTCAAACGGCTGCTTAAAATGCCTCTTTGATCTTTTTGACACTGATTGAATTTTTGCTCAAAGTAGACAAGAGCTTGGGAAACAAAATTGAACTTCTATGTCGAGATGTGGCATACCTAATATCTCCATTGTGGTTTTCATTGAATGAATAAGTCAGCAGCAAATTGCTGGAGAAAGCACTCCCTATGCATTTGAGAAATTTGAAAGGACCTTGAGCCATTATTTCTGAAGGTGTCAAATTAATGTTCTTGATTTTACAATGTTTTTTCAAATAGTGATATTATGTACTCTGCTATTTTTAGCTGCATTCAGACTGTTTTGTGAAAGTTGTAGATTTTACATTTGAACTTCAGTTAATGTAAGGCAGGAAGAGGCTGAATAATAATGTCATTTATTGTCCATCCTACTTTGGAAGTATTGTCATGTGAACAAAAATGAATTATGCACAGAAGAGCCTGGTTTGGTGCAGTGATGAGCATAATTTCATGTAGAAATAATCATAAGTGTGATTTGCTTACATGCATTAAAAATAGATGCTAATCAGTTCCATTTCAAAGCTTGTGATAATCCTAGCAGGTTTAGAATCAGAATCAGATTTAATATCAGTAGCATATGTCATGAAATTTGTTGCAGCAATACAATGCAATATATAATGAAAGCACTATAAATTACAATAAGAAATATATGAATTAAATTAGTACAAAAGAGAGGGGGAAATATAGTAAGGTTGTGTACATAGGATCCTTGTCCATTCAGAAATCTGATGTTCAAGGGGAAGAAGTTGTTCCTTAATTGCTGAGTGGGTTTCTTCATGCTCCTGTACTACCACCATTAAGAAGAGGGCATGGCCTGGGTAATGGGGTTCTTAATAATGGATGCTGTCTTTCTGAGGTATCACCTTATGAAGATATCCTCAATCCTGGGGAGGGTTCTGCCCATGGTGGAACTGGCTGACTTTGCAACTTTCTGCAGCTTTTTCCGATCCTGTATAGTGGTCCCTCCATATCAGATGGTGAGGTGACTAGTTAGAATGCTCTCCATGGTACATGAAACCCCACCTGGTTTCCTTGGCTGTATAAGTTTAGAGAATATACACTCCGGTCCCACCAAACCCATGAGATTGAGACGGCTCTTCCATCCCAAACTCTGGTTTGTGTGGATGCTGTGTAATTTGATATCCCGTTACAACTCGACAAGAAATAAGACAGCACACTGCATACGATTAAAGAAATTATGTTTATGAATCTTAACTAAAGGGTTAGTAAAGAAAAGAAAGAAAAAAAAAACAAAATAGGCCATTATAATTAACAGTCAAATGCGCACAAATTGGAGCTCAACTCTTCCAAAAGTCATATTTACTGATCCTCATTCGACTGTGGCACCTTGCTCCATTGAATCATGGTCCCTCACCGGGTCAAATCCTACAAATGGTTCGCTCCAGCGTCTTCCCTCTTCATCTCCCGCCGAACAAAGGCAGTCAGTTCACATTCCAGAGCACCTGTTATCTCTAACCTAACCCAAAAACTGCTTCTACAGAAAGACCATTTCAGTAGCAGTGAAACCTTTCCCAGGGTGTTACATACATCTGTAGAAATTTGCTAGAGTCTCTAGTGACATAACAAATCTCCTCAAGCTCCTAATGAAATATAGCTGCTGTCATAACATAACATTATGTTGCGCTCAGGATATATCTTCGGAGATGTTAACTTTAATCTGCACAGCCTTTCCACAATTGATGTCTTGATGAAAACTGATGCGTGTCCCCTTGACTTCCCCTTCCTGAAATCCATTTTAATGAGCTTGACAACAGAGGCAAGTATAATACATGACATTCCTGTAAACAAACTGAACATATCTATCACATACAGCATTTGTGGTCATTCCTAGCCACAAATAGATTATCTTCCATGTGATTGTTCTCTTTTTTCATAACTAAACCTACTGCCAAAACAGATCTAGGGCAGATGGTATTTCTGTGGCCCTACACTCATCTCTGGAGCATCTGGACAGTACAGATGCCTACAGCTCTGCTTTCAATGCTATAATTACAAGCAAACTCATTTCCAGGTTCCTAGACCTGGGACTCAACACCTTCCTTTGCAACTGCATCCTTGACTTCATGACCAACGGGCCACAATCAATAAGGGTAGGCAGAAATACCTCTGCCACAATTATCCTCAACAAAGATGCCCCACAAAGCTATGTCCTCAGCCCCCTACTTTACTTCCTATATATTCCTGAGTGTGTGGCCATATTCTGTTCTCAGTTCATCAATGTGAGCCGATAACACCACTGTAGTGAGCCAAATCCAAAATAATGATGAGTTAGAGCATAGGAAGGAGATAGAGAGTCTGGTAACATGGTGTCATAACAAACTTTCTTTCAGTGTCAACAAAACTAAAGAACTAGTCATTGACTTTGGGAAGTGGAGTGTGTACATGCGCCTGTTTACACTAGTGGTGCTGAGGTCAAGGGGTTTGAGAGCTTCAAGTTCCAAGGAGTGAATCTCAGCAGTAGCCTGGCTTGGTCCAACCATGCAGATGCCATGTGCGCCAGTGCCTCTATTTCCTCAAGAAGCTAAAGAAATCTAGCACTGTCATCAATGCGGCAATTTTCATCAATGCACCTTAGAAAGCCTCTGGATGCATCACATCTTGGTATGGCATCTGCTCTACCTGATGCTGTAAGAAACTGCAGAGGGTCGTGGACACAGCTTGACCTGGAAACCAGCCTCCCCTCCATCGACTCCAACTACTCTTCTTGCTGCCTCAGTGAAGCAGCCAATATAATCAAAGACATTCCCTCTTCTCCCCCCTTTCATTGGACAAAATATACAAAAGCCTGAAAGCATGTACTGTCAGGGTCAAGGAGAGCTTCTACCTGCTGTTATAAGACTATCGACCAGTCTCCTAGTATGATAATATGACAATTGATCTAGCACTTTATTATCTACCTGCATTGTACTTTCTCTGTAACTGTAACAGTTGATTCTACATTCTGTTATTGTTTTGTCTTGTACTACCTCAATGCATTGATGTGATGAAATGATCTAATGGATGGCAAAGTTTTTCCACTGTACCTTGGTACAGTTGGCAAAAATAATAAACCAAGTAATCGGATAGAGTGCTGGGTTCAATCAGTTAGATTCCATCCACTTTTATAGGGATAGATATTTATGGTAGACTTTAGACAAAATACTGAAGTATCAATGGACTTCAATTGTTTTGTCACTATCTGTTCCATGTATGGGTAATTTCCACTGAATCCTCTGTCTTATTCTTAATGATATTCACTGCAAGGACCAACCGTTGGAATTGCCTTTAACTTAAAATCACAACATCAAACATATAATTCATTACAAATACCTTCTTTTGAAAATGGTCAAAAATAATTAAAACATATTTTCCCTGATTTTTTTTTAACCATGACCATTACTAGCAATATGCTTTTCAATGCAGAACTGTTTTTGGCTGTGACATCCAGTGTAATTTAAAGACTGAGTGAACCCATTGTTTAGATTCATACATAAATATTGTCAGCTTGGATGAGAAGTGAGGGATTAGCAATATCATCTTCATTAGGAGGAAAAATAACTGCAAAAAAGTCTTAATTTTCAATGGAACTGCTTCATGTGCACTTCATTTATTGAGTACCAAATCCAATTTGATATAGCTGCAGCAAAAGAGGGATCCTTGCAAAGCTACAAGTTGTTAAAGTACCTGGATATCAATCACATGGATTTGAAAACCTCTCTTCATACCTTACAACAATAACCTGCCATGGATAACACAAGTTCAATGTGAAATGTCCACGCCAACCAGATTTAAAGCATCAAAAGAATTAAAGTGACTGTTTTTGAAGTTATGCAATTATTATTAAGTAATTTGGTCATTGGTTAGGCTGCAATAATCCAGCCCAAGCTTTGGAGGTAGTTGGACTAAAAACATGATTAGAAACGTGAGGATCAAACATTGGCCCAGATTTTCAGATTATAGTTTTTTTTTGTAGTACACAAATACTTTACTGTCATTGGATGCCCACTTCACAGGACTCTGGAAGTGTGGCCACCTTTAAAGTCTGAGAAACACTGTCAGGCCATTCATATCATGATATTTGAAAAAGAAATCTTCAGCCTTGTACTTTAAGTCCCTGCCTTTGAACAACTGATGAGAAATTAGGGGTAGAGTTATATAATGACTAGACAGTATTTTTTTTTAAGTTGATTAACTTTAATTTGCAGCAAGGAAAAATGTATCTATATTTGACTAATAGATACAGCTAGAGTACGAGTTTTTACTTGTTTAAAGATTAAAGCTTGAAGCCTGGTAGTAAAAATAATAGCCTTAGTGTATTTATTAATGTATGCACTACTAGTTTGACTCAATCTAGTTAATTCTAGATTAAATCAGGATTATAGATAGCCTTTGGCATATTGTGCATCAATTTTTGCCTTCAATAAACATGGCTTTCAGTCTGGTTAAAATGATCCATGTCCTATCTTGTCCTCATTTTAATATTCTTTGTAAAAGATTTAATCATCCTGATTTGGTGATGAAAATAATGATGAGACTATCAGAACACAGTGCCATGGAGCTTATCAGATCATTATTTTTGTAGCTCAATGCACAAGTCTGGAAGTTGCTGTCCAACGTACCCTGCTCTTTCTCACACTGTGCTACATTGATAACATGGTGCTAGATCGACAAACAACTCCCACATCAAAATAAGGGCATGAGGCTTCTATATTTACCTACACAACACAGCAAAAGTAGTTAAGGGTTTTGCATTCATACGTAATTGAATTTTTTCATAATGGATTGTTTTAATTACCTTAAATAACATTGCCATTAAAAACCTGACATTTCTTGTATTCTTTCCACCTGAGTATAATTATTGGAAATTTTAAAATAGGTGTTTTTTTTTGTTTTCCTTTCTTCCCTTTGCTCTCCCTTACCCCCTCATTTCCTGTATTTCATATTTCTGCTTGTTTGTTTCCCCAAAGTAATAGGGGCATCACTGCAAGGGCCGGCGCTTACACACAGTGGCCATTTTATTAGGTACCTTCTGTAACTCATTATGTAGCCAGTGAATGTATATTCATGGACTTCTGCTGCACATCCACTTCAAAGTTCAACATGTGTGTTCAGGAATGCTCTTCTACACACCACTGTTTAACACATGGTTATTTGAGTTACTGTCATCTTCCTGTCAGCTTGAACCATTCTGGTCAGTTTCCCCTGCCTTCTCTCCTTAACAAGGTGTTTTTGCCCACAGAAAAGCTGCTCACTGGATTTTTTTTTTGTATTTTGCTCTATTCTCTGTAAACTCTAGTGGCTAAGTGCAAGAAAATCCCAGGTCAGCAGTTTCTGAGATACTCAAACCACCCCATCTAGCACCAATGATCATTCCATGGTCAACATCACTTAGATAACATTTCTTCCCCATTCTGATGTTTGAGCTGAGTAATGACTGAACCTCTTGACCAATTCTACATGATTTAATGTATTGAGTTGCTTCCACATGATTGACTGATTAGATATTTGCATTATCAAGCAGTTGTACCTAATAAAGTGATCACTGAGTCTAAAATAATTTTTAAAGATCAATTCATATGCATTGCGTTCTGTTAATATAGACCTTGAATTTTGAGAAATTGAAGTGCACAAAACAGCAAATAATTTACACCTTCTCTGTCTAAACATGGTTGTAAAGTTGGCATTTTCCATTCTTCTTGTAATTGATGCTTCCATCCCGTAATGTGTGGGACTCAAAGGAAATTGAATAACTTTCAAGGCTAATATTCAGTATTGTAGCCCAATTCTGACAGGGACAATTTGATTTGAAGGCTTTTGTTTGGCCAAAGTTGAGAAATCCCATTTCAAATGAAGTTGTCAGTCTTTTGAAAAACCTGTTCATAAATCAGATATTGTAAGAGTATGGCAAGCAGCTTGAAAGTAAGGCCGAAGGCAAGCTCTTTCATTGAACATGCTTTAGAAAAGTTGTGCAACATACAAAATGACCTGATTTTGTGCACTGCATGGGAGTCCTCATGCAGTTTTTTTTCTTTATAGTCTCCTATATAATAAAATTAAAAGGTGAGTGGAAGTGATGGAAGATGGAGAAATAAAATAACATAAAGGAAAAATAACAAGCATGAATTAAAAAGGTAATACAACAACAAGTAAAGGCTGACAGCTTTATACAATTACAAAGGAAAGTCAAAATATACAAAGGAAAATATATTTCAGCAAACTAGAAAAAGTGTTTATCATTTAGTAGATATAGAAATTGTAATACAAAATAGGCATCATGCCAATGCTAACTGTCTATTAAAGCTACTTACTCTATTAAATCTTACTGAAATGTTCAATTAATTCTGTGCTAAATGTTCTTGGCTCAGCTTCAATAATTATGATTAAATTCATATTTTTGCAATTCATGTCTTTTGCAGGGCATTTAAAAACAACAATATTAAGAATATTGTGTTTTATTTTATTTGATATACTTTTGCAACTTTTCTCTAATCCTCATATCTTTTCCAAGGTAAATCTCAGTTGATATATAATCCATTTCTGAATCTGTGTTGTCTTTTGCACCCTCTGCTGTCAGAAGTTTTTTACTACTGCTTTCAGTTATTGTATTTAACTGGCAAAATTGTGGATGGCTGTACTGACCTTTCCCCAACTGTGAATTTTGACTAGGACACAGGCTGTAGAAACCAAGGCTCCTCCTACAGACTGCCTGATGGCCCCTGTGCTATCAGAAGGATTTTTTAAAAAGTTTTCAAATGTATTTTGAAACAGTCAACAAACCTTAACTCCATAAAATGATGAATTCATTAGAAGTTCAAATAAAGTAAAGGATTCATGTACTCAGCTTGCCTATTTAATGCAATTGGCAGCCCAGCTTAGATGACTTAGGCCAAGCTAGCTGTGCCAGCTTCCTGTTGAGCTGAGGGGCCAGATAAGACATATTCTTCTTAACACCTTAAGTTGTTTCGGAATGCATCTGCACACAATGATGAGTCCAGTGACAGTTCATAAGTTGGACCCCCAGTGCATTCTGTACTCCCATCATGCAGTGTGCAGGGCTAGAATGTGATAATATCATCACTGCTGATAGCAGGTGATCACTATTTTCACTTTGGCTGGCAGAGAGACTTGGTCTGATAGTTTATATTTAAGACTAAATTATTCTTTTTACTTCCATTTTTAAAAATTTGACTTTGCTGTTTGTTGAATATGATGTGTTATATTTCCAGTGCTGTAGATTCAGACATGATGTCAGGGGAAGTTGGGTCTGTGGAAAGAACATTTTGTAGGGAAAACTGTCTTCTGGCACAAAACTTGGATAGCTGTCTAGCAGAATAAGTTTTCATCATTTTCTTCCAGTGACTCCATATTCCTTTGAAATTCTGAGCCTAGTAGTGGCATCTTCCACAGTGTGTATACAATGGTGTAGAATTTCCATACAATAATGGTGTGCATTCCTTAATACTGCAGTATTATTTTCTTGGGACTTTTGCACAGATGCACAAAAAGCCTCCACCATTGACCACTCTCATTAATAACATGTCTATGGTGTTCACAAAGTATAATATAAAGATCAGTATGCTGGTTCTTGAGTTCTTTCAGTGTTCTGTTTTAGTTCTGCAATCTCTTCTGTCCCTAATTAAAGATTACCACATAATCTATGGACATTTTGGTTATTAGCTTAAACCACCCATACTCTTACCTGCTTCATTTCTACACAATGTGGAAGGGTTTTGTGTTGTGAAAAGCTTTAATTCTAATATCATTCTACTTTTAAATAGTTTAATATTTATTGATTTTCTCAGAATAGTATCTTTTAACTCAAGAAATATTTTTGACAGCAAAGAATTCTCACTTGATTGAATTTTTTAACAGTAATCTTTACTGAACATTACATTAATTATGTTGTAATGATATACGGCAAAGGATCACACAGCGTTTGGAAACAGCTTCACACAGACATGTTCCAATTTCTAAATTATTTAAATGAGGGTTTGTGTTTATTTTTATTAAGTAGACAAAATATAGTTATAGAGTAATACAGTACAAGAATACTGTATAGTTGTTCAATTTATTTTAAACTCAAGTGCCGTATATGGGCTGTGTACCCCTTCCATCTCCCACATCCACCTGTTAGCAGGGGCCACCATTTCTGATTTGAAACCAGCAGGCAGAAATCTGTTAGCACTTGACACTTTAAAGGAAAAGTATGAGTTCAGATGCCAATTATATGGAGGGAAGACGATGGGTAAACTTAGTGCTGGAACTTGAAAGGTGTCATGTAGTGAACATGTTGCATTTGTTTGTGTACACTTTAACATATACTGTATATTTTCTGTTCTATACCAGGTCAGACAGTTTGTCGTTTCCGTGAACAGTATGCATGTAATGCAATTGGACTACAAAACCGTCAGCAACATAATCATGACAGGACCTCGCACACTGGTGATGGAAGTTATGGAAATGATTGAATGATGTGTGCTTTGTTCAAAAAGTCAGTTGTAGACTACTATATATTGATTTTTGAGAATATATAGTTTCAAACACACTTGCCTAGAAATCAGTGCTGAAGATCTTGGCCAGCAAAACTTAAGTTATCATTTAATTTAATTCCATTCAAGTATGTTAATATTTGTCCCCTGTTAACTTTAACTGTAATTTCTATGTTGAAAATCAATGGTGGGAAAACTTTTTATCTACATCAATTCTGTTTTTGATGTATGTTTATAATTTTTGTTTGCTCACCGTAATTGTGAAGCATGGATTATAGCAAAAACTACTGTTAGTAGGTATTACGAATTTTCTTCAAATTGTATAAGGTTAATTTGTAAAATTTGCAGATCCAATTAAGCGTATTTGTATAAACTGAGCTATTTTACTGGCATCCACTATAACCTTTATTGGAATGTGACACTCAACAAGAAGTAAAGACTTCCTCTCTCTCCTACCCCGTTGCAACGATGTTGGAGCCCAGCCAGATCGGAAGCTCCAAGGTCACTATGCCCTACTACAAAGAAAAAGTGGCTCTGTTCCAAGTTTTCAAGTCACCACAGAAAACAATCCATGCTTATTTGAGCAAGGAGCTGACAGAATTTAGTTTTAACCCATTTCATTCAAAATCGGGAAGTTGTTTTTTCTTCCTCTCATGATGTTATATGCTTAATTCCCAACTTTTTGATCTAGAACAAGAAAATGCAACAAAAAAACTTGTTTTAGGTACCCGTTCCTTCATTTTCCAATTTGATGATCTAACTAATCAGAGGCAGTTGTACATTTTCAATGAAGTCTTCATTTCACAGGCACACAATTCAGAACCCTTATTTGTATTTCCATCCTTGATATCTTTGGGATGAAAAGAAAAATTATTATGTTGCCAAGATCATTCTCATTTTCTCACTACACTGAGTAAAGTATTTCAAGTGTGGTCTTAAAAGTGTAAAGAAAGATTGACCTTTGATTTTATATAGAGGCATTATCACCTCTAGTTCAATTCCTTGATTTGCAGGTGTGAGAGGAAGATCTTTGCATACCCTCCTTAAGCAACGATTTGTGTATGTAGTTGGGATTTTGTCCCTCTGGGTCTTAACTGATATCTGCAGCTCGGCGGATAGGTATCAAGTTCAACAAGGTTTTAGATGCACCTGGTAGAGTGATGGCAAATTAATGGATTTGCTACAGAAACCCAACTGGAACAAGTGTGCAATGGGACATGATACTAGAGTCCATCTATTTTCATTGCCAGACTTCATTTCAACATATGAATCCTGAATCCTGACTCCTGACTAAATAACCCAGGAAGTTTATCCCTTTCAGAGCAAAACGTCTGGTGAATTTCCAGGTGTCCTAAGGGATAAGGAGAACAAATGCCTGCTGGTTCAGTCCTTTAGGCTGAAGGAGGCAGGTAACTGGGTGACTGTCAGGAGAAGGAAGGGAAATGGGCAGAGTAACCCTGTGGCTATTTCCCTCAATAATAAGTACTGTGCACCACTTTGGATAGTGTTGAGAGGGTCACCCTACTGGGGGGAGCTGCAGTGACCAGGCCTCTGACTCTGTGGCTCAGAAAAGAACAGAAGTGAAGATGAATGCAGTGGTGATATAAAATTCCATAGTCAGAGGAATAGAGTCGAGGTTCTGTGGGTGTGATAGAGACACCCGAATGGTATGTTGTCTCCCAGGTGCCAGGGTCAGGGATGTCTCAGATTGGGTTCATCACATTCTAAAGGGAGAGGATGAACAGCCAAATGTCTTGGTACAGTCACCTAGATAGGAAAGGTGAAGAGGTCCTGAAGATGGATTTTAGGAAGCAAGGTAGATAGCTGACAAACAGGACCTCCAAGGTAGTAATCTCTGGATTATTGTTCGTGCCAAGCTCCAGTGAAGGCAGGAATAGGATGACTTGGCAAATGAATGTGTGGCTGAGGAACTGGTGTAGGTAGCAGGAGTTCAGATTTATGGATCAATGGGGTCTCTTTTGGTGAGTGTATAACCTGCAAAAAAGGGGCAGGTTACACCTGAACCTGAGAGGGACAAGTATCCTTGTGGACAGGTTTACTAGAGCTGTTTGGGAGAGTTTGAATTAATTTGGCAGAGGGATGGGAACTGGAGTGATGGGCTTTAGATGGGGTATTTGGTTTACAAATAGAGGCAGTGTGTAGTGAGACTGCTAGCAAGGAAAGGTTGATGGTAAGGCAGAATTGCAGTCAACGGGATGAGTTGCAATGTAAAAGGGGAACAAAATCTAAAAGGGTAAATACAGGACTGAAGGTATACTTGAATGCAGGTAGATGATCATGCAGCATGGTGGGAAATTGGCATGTATGGCCATCAGAAAGCTGTGGCTGAAAGAAGATTATAGCTGGAAGCTTAACATCCAAGGTTACATATTGTATTGAAAGGACAGACAGGTAGGCCAAGGGGGTGGGTGTCTCTGTTGGTCAAAAATGAAATCAAATCATTAGAGAGAAGTGACATACGGTCAGAAGGTGTTGAATCATTGTGGGTAGAGCTAAGGAACTGCAAGTGTAAAAATACCCTAATGGGAGTTGTATGCAGACCCCAAACAGTAGTATAGATGTGGTCTACAATTTACAATGGAAGATCAAAAATGCATGTCAAAGGGGCAATATATTAAGCAGCTTGTCGTGTTTGAGCCCACTAGCTATTCTGGACTGGGTGTTGTGCAATGAACTAGAATTGATTAGAGAGCTTAAGGTAAAGGAACCCTTAGGAGACAATCATCATAATATAAAGAATTCACTTTGAGAAGAATAAGCTACAGTCAGATGTATCAGTATTCCAGTGGTGTAAAGGGAGTTAGAGAGGCATGAGAGAGGAGCTGGCCAAAAAATGATTGGAAGCACACACTAGCAGGGATGATAGCAGAGCAGCAATGGCTGCAATTTCTGGTAGCAATTCAGAAGGCGCAAGATAGATACATCCCAAAGAAGAAGTAGTATTCTAAAGGCAGGATGATGCAACTGTGGCTGACAATAGAAGTCAAAGTCAACACAAAACCCAAAGAGAGAGTATATAATAGAGCAAAATGTAACGTGAAGTTAAAGGCTTGAGAAGCTATTAGAAACCAACAGAAGACATCGAAAGAAGCCATAAAAAACAAAAAGATATGAAGGTAAGCTAGTTAGTAGTATTAAAGAGGATTCCAAAAGTTTCTCCTTGTATTTTAAGTGTAAAAGAGAGGAGAGTAGGTATCGGACTGCTGGAATATGATGCTGGAATTGTAGTAACAGGGGACAGGGAAATAGTGAATGAGCTGAGTGAGTATTTTACATCAGTATTCACTGTGGAAGACAAGCAGTATGCCAGAAGTTGGAGAGTGTCAGGGGGTAAAAATATGTGAAGATGCCATTACTGGGGAGAAGGTTCTTGGGAAAGTGAAAGGTTTGAAGGTAGATAAATCACCTAGACCAGATGTTCTACACCCTAGTGTTCTGAAAGTGGTAGTTGAAGAGATTGTGGAAACATTAGTAATGATCTTTCAAGAATCAAACGATTCTGGCATGGTTCTGGAGGACTGGAAAATTGCAGACATCACTCCACACTTCAAGAACGGAGAGAGACAGAAGAAATGAAATTATAGGCCAATTAGTCTGACCTCAGTGGTTGGGAGGATGCTGAAGTCAATTGTTAAGGATATGGTTTTGGGCTACTTGGAAGCATGCGATAAAACAGGCTGTAGTCAGCATAGCTTCCTTAAAAGGGAAATCTTCCCTGATAAACTTGTGGAAATCTTTGAAGAAATAACAAGCAGAATAGACAAAGGATAATAGTTGATGTTGTGTACTTGGATTTTCAGAAAGCCTTTGACAAGTTGCCACACATGAGTCTGCTTAACAAGTTAAGAACCCATGGTATTATCAGAAAGATACTGGCATGGCTAGAGCATCAACTGATTGGCAAGTGGCGAAGAGTAGGACTAAAGGGAGCCTTTTCTGATTGGTTGCCAGTTACTGGTGGTGGTCCACAGGGGTCTGCATTGGGATTGCTTTTTTTTACAGTATATGTCAATGATTTAGATGAAGGAATTGATTACTTTGTAGCCATGTTTGTGGAGGGTAACAAAATAGGTGAAGGGGCAGGAAGTGTAAAGAAAGTAGAGAGGCTACAGAAGGACGTAGACAGACTGGAAGAAAGGACAATGAAGTGGCAGATGGAATACAACATCGGGAAGTGTATGGTCATATGAAATGCAAATAAGACAAGTTATTATGAGCCCACCAATCCACTACTTATTCAACTAAACACTTTAAAATTCAGAGATTTCGTAGATTTTAAAATAATAGAAATTATGTATAAAGTAAAAAATTGTCAGTTACCACAAAGTATCCAAAGGTTGTTTACAATGAGAGAAAATCAACATGATTTGAGAGGAACATGTATATTTCAAAAATAAAGGATAAGAACAAATGTAAAAAATCATTGTATTTCAGTCAGAGGGGTGAATTTAATCTATGGAACAGTTGTAGTGAGAACTTAAAAACATGCACTACCCTTAAGTTTAAAAATTAGTTAAAAATAATTTAATTAACAAAAATAAAATACATGATTTAAAATAAATTGGAGTAATGTAAATAAATGATACTTGAAATTGGATTTTGTGTAAAAGATTATGAAATTTTTGTTTTGATGTGATAATTGACGCAAAACATGTTGTTGTATAAGTAAGAGGGGTAGGCGTAATAAGCTGTAGCTTCGGCCTACACCCTTTCGGTCTGTTTTAAAGAATATCTATGCTTTTTTTGTTGTAATTTTGTGCTATGAAATCATCGTTGAAAATGATGCTGTTTGTTATGTTTGTACTGACCAAAATAAATTTCATTCATTTATTAATTCAAAAAAAGTATATGTTCATGCGGTTTGGCAGAAGAAATAAAAGCATAGGCTATTTTCTAAATGGAGAGAAAATTCAAAAATCTGAGATGCAAAGAGACTTGGGAGTTCTCCTGCAGGATTCCCTTAATGTTAATTTCCAAGTTGAGTTATTGGTGAGGAAGGGAAATTCAATGTTAGCATTCATTTTGAGAGGACAAGAATATAAAAGTAAGGATGTAAATTTGAGGCTTTATAAAGCACTAGTGAGGCTTGAAGTATTGTGAGCAATTTTGGGTTGTATAAAGGATGTACTGATATTTGAGAGGGTTCAAAGGAGGCTCAGAAAAATGATTCCAGGTTTGAAAAGCTTGTCATATGAGGAGTGTTTGATGGCTCTGGGCCTTTACTAACTGGAATTCTGAAGAATGAGGGGGGACCTCATTGAAACCTATTGAATGTTGAAGGGTGTAAATAAAGCGTTTGTGGGGAGGATGTTTCCTATGGTGGGGGAGTCTAAGACTAGGGGACACAGCCTCAGAACAGAGGGAAGTCCATTTAGAATAGAGATGAGTAATTTCTTTGGCCAGAGAGTGGTAATTTGTGAAATGTGTTGCCAATGGCAGCTGTGGAGGCCAAGTCATAGGGTATATTTAAAGCAGAGGTCAATAGATTAGTCAGGACATGAAGGGATACAGGGAGAAGGCAGGGGACTGAAGATGAGAGAGAGAAATGGATCAACAATGATGCAATGGCTGAACTAAATGGGCCAAATAATTCTGCTCCTTTATCTTATGGTTTTGGGGTAATGGGAGGAAAGCCATAGCTCCTCCTGTCACATGCAAATCTCACAAATTTTGGACCAATGCCTCTATGACCAAAGGCTCCTTCTCAGAGACAGAACCAAGCAGAAAACCTTGCAGAAAGTTGTGAACTTACTGATATCATGTTTAGTGATGCCCTCAACAGTCTTCACCAATTAACATGAAGAAATACCATGAAGAGGAATTGGATTTTCTAGTTCAAGCAGAGCTGGGAATTAAGCAATGATCAACTTTAGTCATTAAAATTGTATATGTTGCAGAGTTGCTTAGTGTTGGGTGCATATAATATTGCTTCAATTTTAATCTCTAGTTTGTCCTTTTTATTTAAATATTAAAATAAAACAACAATGCTTCTATTTGAGTATTCTTTTTCATTGTAAATTAATTAAAAATAAAATCTGTGATTCTTTGCCAACATGAAGGTGAATTCAATCAAACCCATTATTTGCTTGAAAGACTATCAATATTCATGGTCTATAATCAAGTTGTTATTTATGTTCTCTAGTGAGAGGGTATTGTAAATTGTCTGAACCTGTTGTAACATACTGACCTCTCAGTTCTAAATGATTTACTTTGTTTGTTGCAGTTCTGCAAAATGCTTGAATTATTCTTTGTGATAACTGTTATAACTTTATAAGGCCAAAGGATGGTGCTGTGAACAAGTAACTTACCCACCTGAAATAAGATTGAAAGGCTTTGACTGCAATTTTGTCCTTCTGTATTAATCACTGTTTCAAATTGCACACATTTTAATTGTGCTTCTTTGGTGAATGAGAGTTCCAGATAGAGATCAGCCAATAATAAAAAAAATATGTTAATCAATGTAAAACCAGCACTAGAATTTATCCAGAGGACCTATCCATTTATAACACAGTTGGTTACCAAAGCTTCAATTTCAAATGAGTAATAAATATTTAAATAGAAAATGACGTGTGCACACAGTAAAAGTTATTACTTGCAAGGTTTTCCAAATAATTTTAAATGCATCTATAAATCATATTTGCAAAATGATCAATTTGAAATAATTATTAGTTATTAATTGTTAACACTGCACAACATTTCTGTCTTTCCTAAATGAACATGTATAAAGTCAAAAGCTAATAATACAATATTAATGAAGAATATTAATCAGCACCTCAAACGCAGGCTAAGGCAGTGGGTCTGGTCAGGCTCAGCTGGAACTACATGAGGAAACCTAGTCTATTTCTCCCAGGACCTCCTGGATTTTCAGTAATTAATAAAAATAATAAAAGCCGAGTTAAAGAAACTTTCCACAACACAAGTACTTGTTTTAAGGAATTAACTAATTTGGTTCCTACTTATTCAACAATGATAAATGTGAGGGTTTGCAGCTAAACAGAATATTTCAAAAAATTAACAGGGAAATCCTGATTTTAATTAATCAAAATTTCAAGAGACATGAAATTAAGACAAATTTTGAGTATGAAATGCATAAATCTTGATGTTTGATACAAGATGGTTTCTCTGCTCACACAGTGAGAGGGGAGGTGACCCCCAAGGAGCTCTCACTTGTGGTTGGAAGTGCCCTGATTGCCACCTGTGACCCCACTGGAGACGGTGGCAGCTGGGAAGTTTGGCTGGGGCTGGACAGGAATCATAAGGCAAGCTCAAGCAGGATGGAAACCTCCTTGAAGCAGAATGTCAAAAGCTCACTTGATCTTGATTTTCAGTGTGAATGTAGTTCATGAATGTGGAACGTCATTATAAGAGGGGAAACATCAGGTGTGACAATTTTAGTTTTAAGTACATTAACTGCAGATTTTTAACTCTGTCACCTTGAGTTGTATTTATGAGAATGAAGTCGATTTTAGTTCCACGGAAAGAAGACAGGAATAAAGCAGTGTAAAAGAATCAATTGACTTTCATTGCAATGCTCCCCAAGGTGTGCAGGTATTTTTTAAAAGCAAGACCTAAATTGGTAGCTGAAATACACAGGTAAGGTAACTAGTTTTTAAAATGCATTACAAACATGCTGTATAGTTTTGTTCATCTAAGGTATATAAGAAACCTAACAAACAGCCTGCATGTCGAGGATAATTTTATAATGAATAATGCCTAGCTTATTTTGAATAATGTTCTCACAGCTGATCTAACACTGTCATCTTCAGAATATCTATTCTTCCATTAATTATACCTGAATGTCTAATGTTCAAATGCCATTAATTGCGTCATACAAAAATAATCCATAAATAAATGTCAGTTAATGACATTGTTTGTCTCTGTTGATTCCTTTGGTAAGATTTATTGAGTTAATCATTAATGCACTGATCATCTGAAGGATGATTGGTTGGTTGTGCAAAAGCAAATATAATTTTGAAAGATTAATGCAAGCTATTGAAATGAGTAAAATTTAGAATGAAATCTTTAAATATCTTTGTTAAATTTGTAGGTAAGGCTTTTGATTGGCATTAGAATGAGGTTTGAGATAAATGGTCTTAATTTGGTTAATTTTTTTAAAAATTTGTGTTAATTGTAAGCATTATTCTTCTAATTGAGTGTTTTATTAAAACAACTTCTTATTAATATTTTGTGGCATTGTGGTTATATGGACAGGTATCTCACCTGAACTCATAAACAAGAATCATGATCCCACCATGAAATCTGACAAATTTACGTAATTGAATTTGTGACAAAAATACTAAAATTCTTCCTGATGATTGTCAAAAGCCCATCAAAAACATGAATGTTCTTTGGCTGGAAGCTCTGTGAGCTGTGAAGGTGGAAGCCCTATGGCTTTAAAAGCTGTGTGGATGACAGTGGCCTAGTGGGCCTCAAGTCAGCGTGGAAGACAGTTGTCCTTTGTTTAAAGGCAACCCCATGTGTGTAAAGAGGATGTGGCAGACAGAGGACCTGTGGGCTTAAAGGCAGCAATGGGGACAGAATCATAAACACAAGAGATCCTGCAGATGCTGGAAATCCAAAGTAGCACACACAAAAATGCTGCAGGAACTCAGCAGGTCAAGCAGCATCCATAGAGCAGAATAATGATGAAGGTTCTCAGAGCCCAAAGCATCGACTCTTGATTCCTTTCCATAATACTACCTGACCTGCTGAGTTCCTCCAATATGTTATGTGTGTTACTGGGGACAGAAACCTTTCGGTTTTTACTGGAATTATGATGGCAAGTGGACTCACAACCAGTGAGTTAGGGGATATCACAAACTACCAAAACCAGGCAGCACTGGCTAGGTGGTTTACTCACAAAGTTTTTATGGGTGTCTGGTCTTGGCTACAGGCTGTGCAGCCTGAGCAAAGAAGTGGGAGGAGGTGAATGAGGGAGGGAAATGAAGGAGCCATTCTCTCCCTATGTAACTCAATCCACAACAGACTTAATCATCAACAATCCCTTACAATATTTTGGCAAATCTCCTCGCTGTAGCTAATCTCAATTAAAAAAGAATAGGCAATCTAAGCAGCATCTACGAAAATACACAAAAACACGAGAAAGGCCACAGGAAGCTCAGTTAACCTTGGTAAAACCATCCACAAGAACACTTGTGAATTAAGAGTTTTCCCAAACTCATCAAGCAACAAGCTAATATGATCATTCCCTTCTCTATCACCATTTCAAATGTGGGGATAGGTTGGTGTAGGATAGATATCATTGGAGGGGGTGGTACTTCTCAGCATTGAATCTGAAGCCAATGAAGTCAAGTATTAATAAACTAAACATGGTCAAATGAACCACCTGCTGATTATCTCCTCACCACTGCCTCAGCTGATGTACTTCCGTGTGTCAGTTCCCACGATGTTGAATATGACTGGAAAGAAGAAGTAGTAGACACTCCTTCACCATCAATCACTCAGTGTGGCTTGACAGTACGACCAGTGCCTAAACTCCTAATGCTGATGGACACAATTGTCAGAATGGGCTTCTAACAGGTGGTGAGAGAATCAATGTGGAAAGATTTCTTTTGCATTGGTCACACTAATTTTCCTATGGCAGTTGAATATTTACCTTTTGTGATTAAACCACGTGTGTTTTCATTTAACTAGAACAATTCTGTTGGAGATCGGCTGATGTTTAACCAGAGTATTGTTGGATCAATTACACAATATTTTAAATTTAGATATACTAAATAACTACATTGAATTGCACAAATGCACATCACAGAGGCAGGCTCCTTAGCTTAATTAGAGTATATTGAAAATTTTACTTCATGTAAGTCTCATCCCTGTACATGTATCCTTTTCTCCCCCTTCAATGGGACAGCCAATACAAAAGCCTATAAGTTTGTCCCACCTGGCTCAAGGATTGCTTCTATCCCACTGTTATCGAGTCATCCCATAGTGCAAAAAGAGGGACCCTTGACTTCACAATGTACTTTGTTAAGGCTTTGCACCTTATTGTCTGCCTGCACTGTACTTACCCTGTAACTGTAACACTTTATTCAGCACTTCATTGTTGTTTTCCCTTGCACTACTGTACCGCAATGCACTGTTGTATGGAAGTGAATTGTATAGGTGGTGTGCACGGCAGATTTTCACCGTACCTTGGTATAGGTGGCAGCAATAAACTAATTGGCTAATTTTATCCCATCAAATCCCTCATATAACCTAGTATTCTTTTCCTTCCTTAGGGTCTCATCCCGAAATATTGACTGCTTACTCTTTTCCTTCAAAGCTGTTTGGCCTGCTGGGTTTCTCTGGCATTTTGTGTGTGCTGCCTTGGATTTCCAGCATCT
Source organism: Mobula hypostoma (assembly GCF_963921235.1). Taxonomy (NCBI): domain Eukaryota; kingdom Metazoa; phylum Chordata; class Chondrichthyes; order Myliobatiformes; family Myliobatidae; genus Mobula; species Mobula hypostoma. The sequence continues at coordinate 199,446,011 of NC_086098.1, forward strand.
GTATTTTTTCTCAAGTTTGTACTACGGTATTACATTTTTCTAGTTTCGTTTTAAAGGCCTGTAAGATACTGCATCAATCACTCTGTGTTGACATGTTCAAGCCTCTCTGACTGAAGAGTTTTGGAGCAGCAATAATGTTTTGTGTATGGCCAGTACATTTTTCATTATTAGTCAAAATGTTAAAATAATCTATAAAGTCTTTATAAGCCTTTTATTCACAAGGCATGTTCCTAAACATTTTTGCCTTTTCTGGGAGTTGTCACCTCATTGTCCTGGCCCTGACTTAGTAAATCAAACTTTGCATTATAAGTCGAACCTGCCAAGACTCCCACAACATAATTCACTACGGAATTGGATCTTGGCAATTGCAGGGATGACTTACAGCAGACTGAAAAGCTTGAGCATGTAAATATTAAGAAAGAGGATGTGCTGGAGCTTTTGGAAAACATCAAGTTGGATAAGTCACCGGGACCGGACGAGGTGTACCCCAAGCTACTGTGGGAGGTGAGGGAGGAGATTGCTGAGCCTCTGCAGAGGATTTTTGCATCATCAATGGGGACGGGAGAGGTTCTGGAGGATTGGAGGTTTGTGGATGTTTTTCCCTTGTTCAAGAAAGGGAGTAAAGATAGCCCAGGAAATTATAGACCAGTGAGTCTTACTTCAGTGGTTGGGAAGTTGATGGAGAAGATCCTGACAAGCAGGATTTATGAACATTTGGAGAGGCATAATATGATCAGGAATAGTCAGCATGGCTTTGTCAAAGGCAGGTCGTGTCTTACGAGCCTGATTGAATTTTTTGAGGATGTGACTAAACACATTGATGAAGGTAGAGCAGTAGATGTAGTGTATATGGATTTCAGCAAGGCATTTGATAAGGTACCCCATGGCAGGCTTATTGAGAAAATAAGGAGGCATGGGATCCAAGGGGACATTGCTTTGTGGATCCAGAACTGGCTTGTCCACAGAAGGCAAAGAGTGGTTGTAGCCAGGTCATATTCTGCATGGAGATTGGTGACCAGTGGCGTGCCTCAGGGATCTGTTCTGGGACCCCTACTCTTCGTGATTTTCATAAATGACCTGGATGAGGAAGTGGACGGATGGGTTAGTAAGTTTGCTGATGACACAAAGGTTGGAGTTGTTGTGGATAGTGTGGAGGGCTGTCAGAGGTTACAGTGGGACATTGATAGGATGCAAAACTGGGCTGAGAAGTGGCGGATGAAGTTCAACCCAATTAAGTGTGAAGTGGTGCATTCTGGTAGGTCAAATATGATGGCAGAATATAGTATTAGTGGTAAGACTCTTGGCAGTGTGGAGGATCAGAAGGATCTTGGAGTCCGAGTCCATAGGACACTCAAAGCTGCAGCGCAGGTTGACTCTGTGGTTAAGAAGGCATATGGTCCATTGGCCTTCATCAATCGTGGGATTGAGTTTTGGAGCAGAGGGGTAATGTTGCAGCTATATAGGACCCTGGTCAGACCCCACTAGGAGTACTGTACTCAGTTCTAGTTGCCTCACTAAAGGAAGCATGTGGAAGCCGTAGAAAGGGTGCAGAGGAGATTTACAAGGATGTTGCCTGGATTGGGGAGCATGCCTTATGAGAACAGGTTGAGTGAACTCGGCCTTATCTCCTTGGAGCGACAGAGGATGAGAGGTGACCTGATAGAGGTGTACAAGATGATGAGAGGCATTGATCATGTGGATAGTCAGAGGCTTTTCCCCAGGGCTGAAATGGCTATCACGAGAGGGTACAGTTTTAAGGTGCTTGGAAGTAGGTACAGAGGAGATGTCAGGGGTAAGTTTTTTACGTAGAGAGTGGTGAGTGCGTGGAGTGGACTGCCAGCGACAGTGGTGGAGGCGGAAATGATAGGGTCTTTTATGAGGGGACAGGTATACGGAGCTTAGAAAAATAGAGGGCTCTGGTTAACCCTAGGAAATTTCTAAGGTAAGGACATGTTCGGCACAGCTTTGTGGGCCAAAGAGCCTGTATTGTGCTGTAGGTTTTATAAATTTAACATAGCTTCACCATGATCTTCCAGTAACCCTAGAAATAAATAATTAGAGACACAAGTGATCGCAGATGCTGGAATCTGGAGCAACAGGAAAAAAAATGCACACTGGTGGAAGTCAATGGGTCCAGCAGCATATTTGCGGAGAGAGAAATTGTCGATTTCCCATAATTAACCTGCAATACCGCTTCTAATGACTACAGATGTGCTTCCAGTTGCTCTTTTATTCCATTTTTAAAAATTTCAATAGTGTTGATGATATTTCCACTTTTTCCTACTAATGTGGATGACCAGCTTTATCCATGCTTAAACTTAAGTACTACCCAACTGTCCGGTCAGCAAGTCATCTAAATGTTTATGAAACACGCGGTGTCGGGGTCGAGATACGTTTCTACCAAAGGAGGTGTAAGGAGGTGCTCTTTCCCTCCGCCAGCCTGCAGGTCACCCTTAGGCAAGGTGTAGCCAGCTAAGCGCCCCCCGCCCCCGGCCCCCCGTGCAAGGGGAAAGCGTATTGATAGTGGCTGGGATCAGCCGTCTTGTAAAGACACCAGCCAGGAGAAGGTAATTTCAAACCACTTCTGTGGAAAAAATTGCCAAGAACAATCATGGTTATGGAAAGACCATTGTCCCCCACGTCATACGTCATGGCACATAACCAACCAACGAACGAAATACTAGCTGAAGTATTTGAAGATATTGACATCTGGCTAACCTCTTAAAATTAATTTTACTTGATGTGTTCGCTCCACGGGTCACTGTAGACTCGGAGAAGGATGCTCGTTTTTACAAATACTCCAGATATTTGCGTTTATAAACATTCCATCCGGTTTGCCTACTTACCTGGGGACTGACATATCTGTCGAAACTTATTCTTCTGAAAAGTGTAAACATTGTAAATATTTAAATACATGATGGAATTATTCAATTTGTATTATTGGAATGTTTTGACATTCTAATGTGGATAGAGCTTCTGGCATTCTATATATAAGTTCTTAACTTTAACACATTGTTTGACTTTAGCGGTTTTCTCAGTCTTATTTCGGATTTGCAATTGATTGGAAACAAACTTCGTCGGGACACTTTTCCTTGAGAGTTGTGTAAGAGTTAATATGGAGTAGGTACGTCACCAAGGGGCTGATCCACGCTCAGTATCTTTTCATGACACACCCCTGAAATTCGCAGTTATAATTTATAATCTGACTGAACATTTTGGATATAAACTACTCTTCAGTGTGTGTGGGCTGTACCATCGATAAAGGAGCGGCGAAGGGCGGATGTGATCTGGCAGAACTCCCGTTGTGAAGGGAAAACCAGGTATTTGTTTCTGCAGCATCAGAAGTGTGATGCCGCAGGTCGAGCCTCCCTTTGCTCAGTATATTCTTCCCCCGTGAAAAGTCTATGAATTTAAATACAGGGGGCTGTGTATAGCACCGGTCCATACTTTATCAACGCCAAAAGATTCAAAGAATATTTTAAATGACAGTTTTGAAGATGTGTGATCTAAAAACAAAAATATTTACCGTGATTCAATCTTGGGTTTCTATGTTTCTTTCAGCCAAGTTTCGTTGAGACACAGATAAGCACAGGTAAAGTGCAGGAGTGGTTTATTCCCGATATTTCAATATTTGAGTACTGGAACTGAACTTCATATCATACCTGTTTCGCGGTTCAGCCTCGAAGGTTTGATCTCAAACGCCTGCAAACAAATCTTTGCAAGTTTCATATGTGTGGCTTTAAATTTATTCTCATTAATAGTAAACATTTTACCTTGACCAAGTATGGACCGGTGCTTTACGCAGCCCCCTGTATCTCAATCACAATTAAGAGTAGTTTAATAAGTCTGTTCCAATCTTTTCTGCATCACAGCTGTGTGAGTGCTTCTCAGTACTGTTATCTAGTTAGAACTAATAAATTCCTAGGCATCACTAAATTTGATTTATTTTGCTTAACTAAGAGACAAACTACATTAATAGAGAAATGGTAACCTTTATTTATTCAGTTGTTTTCCATTTTTCTATTTTCTATTTATGATTTTTAATTTAAATTTTTAATTTTTACTATTTTTAATATTTTTAATACTTAATGTTTGTAATCTAGGGAGTGGGAAGCGCAGAATCAAATATCGCTGTGATGATTGTATGTTCTAGTATCAATTGTTAGGCGACAATAAAGTATAAAGTATAAAGTTTATTGAAATACAGATTGGAATAGGCTCTTCCAGCCCTTCCATCCAGTAAATCCCCAATTTAATCCTAGCCTAATCACAGGACAATTTACAGTGGCCAATTAACCTACCAACTGGTACATCTTTGGACTGTGGGAGGAAACCGGTGTACCCAGAGGAAACCCATGTGTTCATGGGGAGAACGTACAAGCTCCTTACAGGCGGTGCCAGGAATTGAACCTAGGTCTCCTGTACTGTAAAGTGTTGAGCTTACTACTATGCTACTGTGCTGCCATGGTAATAATTTCTTTATTATATAGAGATTATGGACTGGTGAAAATTTAGACTTATTGCAAATCGATTAAGGAACCCATCTGACAAGATGCTGCAGATGCTGAAAGCTGGAGCACAAACAATTGGCTTGTGGATCTCAATGGGTTGAGCAGCATCTGTGAGAAACATAGAAACGTAGTCATTTCCTTTCTTTCCACAGATACTGCTTCATCCATTGAGCTTTTCCAGCATACAGATCATTTTGCTTAATGGAAAAAAAGACACCTTTTCTAACTGTAACTTTGCTATCACTGAGATTTTTTTGTGACTGCTTTTAGGCAATGCAGGAATAGCTACACATCCAGATGTGACCCTCTCTGAAAGAAGGTCCAGTTTCAGTTTGACTTGTTACTGCTTTGACAGAGGGCAAATTTCATGATCACTGATGGCAATATAGCTCTAATTGTTGAAGTTGCAGTAGATGCAAGGATGCTTCATGTTGGAATGGAACCATAAAATATTCCCAAATTACATGACACTTTACTTACACTCCAATTCTGTGGCATCTGAATTCGCTGAGGAAGCCACTGTTTGATCCTCATAATTTGCCACAGAAAGCACCAAAGGAGCTTGGATGGAGCAGGGAAATGGAGAGAGTTGGTGCACGCCTTTCGTTATTTTCTTTAGACTTCTGCATGCTCCCTTGGGGATTTGGGGGCTTAGAGTGTCCTCTGGCAAGCCAGCTTCCCTTTTTGATTGGTCCTGGTCAAGGATTTCCATGAATCTGTCAGATTATTTTTTGAGGTTTTGATTACGTACTTGAGTCACTTCTTCAATACTCATGTTAACCTCTTACTTCGATGGAACATAGAACACTGTAATACCATCAAGGACTGTTCCCTGCTTCCCTAACAACAAACTATGGGTCACCAGTATTCTCAACCACAAGAGACAGGGGGGAATTGAAACGTGCAGAGGGAACTAAAGGAGAAGATCAATGTGACTAAAGTGGAATACAGGAGAGAACTGGAGAACAAGCTTGGGCAGAGTAGTAGACGGGAGGTGTGGAAAGACATGAAGAACATCACTGGCTTCAATCAGCCTAGCTGTAAAGCCTCAGAATGCAGTTGTGAATGGGCTAATGAGTTAAACCAGTTCTTCAGTGGGTTTGACAATTGCCTGTTCACACCTTTTTTAGCACACCAGTCCAGGTGCCAAGGCACCCAATGCTACCTCAGTACCAATACCTCTCCTCCTCCCTCCTCCCCCTGCCCCATTTCAACATGTGGATGAACAACACAGGCTACCACTGTCTATATCCCCTTCTTGTCCCATGCCTCCACTACCAACTGCTATCGTCCCAATCTTCACCTCCCCAGCACCCAACATCCACCAACTCTCCAGTCATTATGGACTCACCTTCACTACTGAGCAGGTAAGAAGAGTTCTGGAGAAACTCAGACATGGCAAAAGACTGAGACCAGATGGTGTGAACTGCAAGGTCCTGATGGAGTGTGCTGAGCACGTTTCTCCACCACATTTTCAATCTCCGTCTCGGCCTGGAAAGTGTCCCGACAGTGTGGAAAGCATAATGTGTGGTCCCAGTACCCAGGAAAGTCTTGAATGACTGCCTTCCAGTGGTCCTGACCTCACACATCATGAAGACCCTAGAGAGGTTGGTCCTGGCTCACCTCTGATCCCTGGTCAGATCAGCCTTGCAGTTTGCATACCAGGAGCATGCTGGAATCAATGATGCTGTCATCTACCTGCTGAACGAAGCCTACTCCAATTTAGATAAGCAGGGCAGCACTGTGAGGATCATGTTATTTTGATTTCTCAAGTGCCTTCAATAGCGTAAAGCCTTCACTGCAGGGGGAAAAGCTTCATTCAATGCAGATTGGCACTTCCATTGTATCCCGGATAACGGACTACCTGAATGGCAGAGCTCAGTTTGTGCAGCTTCAGAGCTGTGTGTCAGCTAGTGCTCCTTGTGTGACCTCCTGTATTCCAGTGAGACCATTTCCCCGAGCATCTGCCCTGCTGACTTCCTCCAGCATTCAGTGTGTGTTGCTTTGACAGGAAGACACCCATTATTTGCACTCCACACTAGAGAAAAATACCACTGAGCAAGTTATGAGCTAATGATTATCTTCTGTACTGAGATATTCCATCATGATGATTTAAATCCATACTACTTTTCATTCAGATATTTGTCAACTTCTTTATTATGTAAGTTTGACTTTGGCACTCTTTTATACATACGAGGGGTGATTGATAAGTTCGCGGCCTAAGGTAGAAGGAGTCAGTTTTAGAAAACCTAGTACATTTATTTTTCAACATAGTCCCCTCCTACATTTACGCACTTAGTTCAGCGGTTGTGGAGCATACGGATCTTGGACCTCCAGAAAATGTCCACAGCAGGTTTGTGGCCTAAGGTAGAAGGAGATGACTTATACAACTCTGGTTACATGCACATGCATTTAATATCTCATCTCCTTCTACCTTAGGCCACAGACTTATCAATCACCCATGCTGTGGACACTTTCTGGAGGTCCAAGTTCCGTATGCTCCACGACCGCTGGACTAAGTGTGTAAATATAGGATGGGACTATGTTGAAAAATAAATGTGCTAGGTTTTCTAAAATTGATTCCTACCTTAGGCCATGAACTTATCAATCACCCCTCATATATATTGAATTAAGAGGCACTTGCTGGAACATGCTGTATTTGGAATCAGTAACTTTGGCTTGCCAGTTTATATCTGAGCATCTATGTAGAATGCTTTTAAAGTTGGTCATTTTCTTAAAGTAACTATGCTGCCCACCTTGCAGATATACTTCCGTGACTATCATAAATCAAATACCCATTTGCATTGCAAAAGCTGAGATGTAATGTCTGCACAGGTGCCTGGAGAGGTTGTGAGTGTGAGGAACAGGACTGTTGAACATTCCCTTGCCTGCTATAAAACAATCAACATGAATGATGGCTTTAGGGAAGTGTTCCTATAATAAAAGAACAAAAGGTTTTCGTGACTGCACTACAAACAGTTGATGTCATGATCCGTGCTATTTATGCATGTTAACCTGTCAAGGTTATTGGTAAATCACCTTTCTCCAAAATCAGTTCATTTTAAAACAATCTTCAACCAGTGACAATGCCCTAGGGTTATGGTTCTGTTAGTGACAGCTGACAAATAACTGTGGGAGACTTAGAGAAGATTGTAGTTATTCTTTCTCCACTTGCAATACTTATACTTTCTGATGGGTGACTTTGATTATTCAACCCTGGTTCAGCCTAGGACTATGGATAATCATCATGGTGTCTGAGTACAAATCAGCTTTCCTCATCAGTACCACACAGTAATAAGGCAGTGCTATCTACGCGAAATAGGAATACATGTTGATTGTATAGATGCAGGATGAGAGCCATAGTTTTCCTTTTATTTTCAAGAGAAGATAAAACAAACGGTTAACTCCAACACAGGGCATCAATCAATATAGGGGAGGGCTAATTTAAATTAAAACAATCAGTTTGGAGAAAGTTGGGATCTTTTCATAACGTTTTCAATTTGCTTCAATCCATCCAAACTGATTTCATTGTTAATATCTTTGTAACCACACTCCAATCGATACAGTATATTCAATTCTATCTGAAATGTGACTATCACGTAAACATTAGCTTGTGAGATTTTACTGTAAATGTGAACTCTTTAGATTCTTGTCAACAGTCAGATCTCTCTACGAGTACGCAAAACTTAGCACAATCAGGTACCTAAGTTTTAAAAATTCCTTTACATGATTAATAGTATTGCTTGACTACAACACTTGTTTTGGTACTGATTTTTTACAATGAAGTTAATGGAAAAAATAAATCTGTCACTGATAATACCAGTGCATTTGTTTATGTTGTGGTATGAATCAAATCTGCTCTTGCATTGGATACCACATGGATGCAAGGGACGACTGTCCCTGAATAGACATAATAAATGCAAATTTATGAACATTTAGATGAGATTAGTATGGATAGATTGCTGATGCTCAGCATAGACATGGTGGGATGAAGGGCCTGCTTCTGGATTGTGTGACTCAATAATTATGAGAATATAATAAGCAGAAGCAGGAATAAACCACTCAGCCCAGAGCCCTGCTCCCCATTTAAAACAATTGTGGCTGACCCCGCTTCCTCAGCACTTCTCTGCCACTGTTCCCCAAACTCCTGGATAGCAAAAAATGTATCGGTCTTTTAATACATATCTAATAGCCCTCCACAGTTAGAATCCCACTGATTCAGAACAATCCCGATGAAGGTTCTTGCTGACTTCAGCCTCAAACTATTTGGTCCCTTATCCGAATCGTTTGGCTAGAGTAAAAAATGTTAAGAGGAAGGGGAGAGGGGAAAGTTTAAGAGAAATGTGCTGCACATGTTTTTAGTTTAAGCTGATTTTTAACTGCATGGCACTATTTTGATTTGGAATTGTGTGAAGAAATTTCCAGGGCTTGGAAAATGTTTTAATCTGTTGCTGAGGGTCCTGCATAACTAAAACTATACTGCAAATCAATTACACTGGATCTCACACCCATGTCCCCTGAGTTGAACTCCTCAATCACTGAAAAACTGATTTCAGTTAAAACAGAAATATAATCCATTTTCTGCAGATTAAAAGAAAACCATACAATATGTAAGTATTCATGAATCAATAACAGAAACTTAAATGAGTATTAGTATAAGACCAGTACTTGAAAGCTTGATTGAGTGTCTAGAGCATCAAAGCTCATGATTATATTAGAGAGAATTAAGATGTTTATTGACTATTGTGAAAGAGTAATCGGAAAGAGTGTACTGGAGAGATCTCTTCAGCCTAGCATCTTGAAGGAGATGGGAGAGAAACCATTTTTGATGCTTATTAATAAGTTGCATTATAGATATAAACTGAGAAATGAAAGGAAGTATAAAGGGGGGCATGTTTTGTTTCCTGCTTGTAATTTAAAGGTTTGCATGTTTTGGGGTTTATTGGATAATGAGAAATAAATTATTAATGGTGTGAATGTTAACATGTTACTTAGTGTTTGCCACATGATTACAATGGAAAGCATATCCTTAATGTGGCCGTTGATATATAAAGTACAAAATATCACATAGCTAAATTCTTTTTATGTCTCTTATTTGGTTTGCAATCTTTTAATTTTATCAATAATCTTATCAATAGGCATATTTGCCCCATTTCACCAAAAGCTTTAATGTACTGAAGCATCCCAGGGCATTTTCCACTTTCAGGTTGGATCTGAGCAAAAGGAAATTGTCCTTGAAGAAATACTTGTAACAGTTGATGTGGGTTCAAAGGAAGTTTAGAACAGATAGAAAAAGATAGACTGTAGGGGGGGACCAGGAATGAATCAGCACAGTATGATTCAGAGATAGTCGAACACGAGATATTATACATATTGACAAAAGAGTTTCAATTATCTTGGATAATTGAAAGTTCACAATATCTTAGAATTTTCTTCCTTGGGCTCTTAGCATCAATTAATGATGTCTGTACTACTTTGCTTCAGTGTTGCAATGAGATTAGCTCAGATTCAGAGTTCATTTTATCATTGTTTAATTGCGTTGATCTTGCAATCCTTTTGAGAAATCAAAAGTGAAGATAAGAATGAAAATCAGATGGATTAATTTGAAAATTAATTACTGATTTCAGATTAAATGATCTCCCATCAGTTTGTGTGAGTGTTCCTTCATTGATCACTTGTTACTATATACAAAATAACATTATACCTAGGCATCCATCTGAACTGAGTGTTGTGTCAAGTAGAAGTGTAATTCCTGGGAAGGGAAAGCATGAATTCCCAAAGAATTGAAGGTGATGTTTAGGTATCAGGTTTGTTGGGAGGAATTTTGCTGTCTAACATACTCTATAGATAGAATCTAGTTGTTTGGAGTAGCAAAACTGAACTATTTTAACTGATTTTGTTGCTGACCTGGTAGGACTTGCCCAGGTGTTGGAAATTGTGCACAAAACCATAGGCTGCGATTTTGAAGTCCAGGTAAACATGAAAATGTGGACTATGAATTTAGTTACTAAAAGGATGATACATTGCTTGAATGATCTTTTTAACTGAAGCTTATATGTTATCCTAGATTCAAATATACGATCTCATGGGTTTTCTTTTGGAAGGAGAAGAACGAGTGTATCTCCAGTATCACTCAAAGCAACAAACTGAAACAAAACTGATCATTGCTGCATTATTTTTTTTCTGGAATCTTGGAGTACATAACTTGCCTGCCAATCTTTGGCAATGACTATGCCTGAAAAGTATTTTATTTGGAAAATGCACTTTAGGATTGGTGAAAGTGTTATTGTATAGCACTTTATATGTATATACAGTGTACACATGTGTAAAATGTTATTAAGGCAGAAAATGCTGGTTAAACGACATCTGTGGAAAGGAAAACAGAGTTAACACTTCAGTCATAGATTTTTTTTTGTCATAGATTTTTTTTTTGTCAGATACAGTAACTTACAAGCCTAATGTTATTATGAATTTGGCCAGATCTTTCAAAGTTCACTTTTGAAGAATCTTGTACAACCCCAAATGAAGTACATGAAAACTCAACTTGTATGTGAATCCCTTTTGCATTTCATAATGTTTATTTGAATAAATTCATGGTCAATTAAATTAATTCAGTGTTTGTTCCTTTATTTACAGGATTGGTGCTCATTCCTGATTTTGCCATGACTGCACAAAAACACTACATTCTCGCCTTTACAATAGTAGTGCTTCATCTAATCAGTCAAGCGGAGGGACAAGGTATTTATCTTAGATGTATTTGAAGAAAAATTATAGTTAGAATTCACAAACTCAATTTTAATTGTGATTTCCTGAAAGTGTGTGTCTTAATTTTTTTTTCACCAGACTTCTGACCACCCAGGAACTTTAAAACTCTGTGCAGTAATTTCTAACTAAACTATTTATTACACTCCTTGTTTATAACTCTGGGCCATGGGGTATCCACCTCTTAGCTATCTAGCTGTGAGTCTAACACTAAGGCATACCTGCCAGACTACTTCCGGCCACCTGTGTAATGGATACCCTCTTATTTATTTAAGTAAGCCTTGTGTCAAAGAATAGTTACAGCATAGATGGTGTCTATTTGGTCCTTCCAATCCGTATCAACTATTAGCAAGCCAATTCCTTCAATACCATTCTCTCAGTTTTTACCCTGTAGTCCTACAGATCATTCTGTCTCGATCAACCATCCAAGTGCCTTTTGCAGGCATTGGATAATTTTGTTTCTGTGTCAACACAGAGAGTAAACTCTAGTTAACTATAACTTCAGAGCTTTACCCCACATTCTCATTGGATCGTATTTTTCCAAAGTTTTTAGCTACATGTTTTTGAATCATCTCCCCATAGGAATAGTTTCCCTCTATTTACACTATCTGACTTCGCGGACAGCTTACAGAGTCAGATCCTCCACAGATTCAGAGCCCTCTGCCCAACCAGTCTGTGCAACCACAGCACCCACCCAGCTAATCTCAATTTCCTGTGTTTGGCCCATACCCTCTGAGCTCCATCGTTTCTCTATTCTGTTGCATCAGGAAGAACAAACTGTTTAAGCATTAAACCATATTATTGATGTCTTCTAGCAGTGTACGACAATTCTCTCTAAAGTGGGTTTGTACACTCTTAGTTCTGCATCATCTGCAAAATTAAAAAAATTTACTCTACACATCCATATCCAAATCTTTAATACATATTAAGAGCAAAAACCTCAACACCTATTATCACTATTCTCTCCTGTCTGTTAATTTCCTACATGTGCTACTGGTGATCAGCTAATTCCACAGACTTTTAATTATTCTGGGGCATTGTTAAATTAATATAGCTCTTGAAGTCTGTATCCCCATATCCAAGCTTGTATGCATCTGTATGCCATTTTTTCCCCAGGGACCTTCCCTTATAATGAGTAATTTTTATGGTGACTATACCATCACTGGGTCAAGTATTCAAATGGTCAATAGCATAAAATAGTAAAAGTGGTGTACGCATATTTTGTATCAAGATAAGAAGTAGCAGATGTATTGAGTTATTCAGTTATACAGGCAATATCTGTAGAGAAAGAGTTAATATCTTTCTAGTTTCATGGTACATTTTTCATATTGCAGCAATGTAATAGATACATTTTAGTTAAATATTTAAAATATTTTGATTTTTACAAAAATATCCTTTGCATCAGTGCCAGTTGAGCTGAGATTTGTCACAAGAATTATCATATATTTTCAAGGTTTCAAATGAGACAAAACTGAACTTCATGCACCATTAAACACGAGGTCAAATACTGAAAAAGAACTTTTATCTGTTAAATCACCTTTATTGGTTTTATATATAGTTGGCATGAGATTGCAAAGTAGTGCATCCTTTCATTGCCTGTGAGCAAATTCACAGAAAAGTACACTATAGAAATGTAGAGTAGTACACATTGTTCATAATGTTTGAACCCTTATCTGTCATAACTTATTAAACTACGAACATAACTATTTCTAGAAGGGAAGGTCACTTTTAATGAGAGCTTTTAATGAACTCTCCCACTGCCCATTTAGCAATAGCTTTGTGCCATAATAAATCTACAGTATATTAACAACTTTTTAAAACTATATCGTCCAACTTTAAGTTCGTAATTAAATAAAGCATAAATATAGAAAGGTAAGAAGTATAAAAGAAGAGGAATCTGATTAGGTCACTTTAGTTACTGAAGCCTGCTCAGGCCCTATTTCCTCTTTTGTGCCAGCTCTCCATAGCATTCAATTCCCTACTCTTTCAAAAGATTATTTACTGCTTTAAAAACCCTCAGTAATCTAGCCTCCATACCTCCCCCACATGAGAGCTTTACCACCCTCTGTGAGAATAGATTCTGACACAACCCCATCCCTAGTCTGGGAAACAATGCACACTCTTAGAAGTGGAAATGAACTTGCACCTAAAAGATGGGAATCAATGGTCCAAATGCTTGACTATAAATTACTCCCAAATGGCTCCGAGGTGGCCCTATTTTACACACAGCTTTACCTTAGAACAAGAATAGTATCTAAGTCTTAAAGTACCTCACAGCATCTCTTTCTGGTATGATTTTTGGGTCACAGTGAAGAGTTCCAGGAAAAATCTAGTAGAATATCAATTAGGTATTTGCTATTCTGAATGTATTCTTTTTTGGCTATCAGTTCTTCACCAATTTTTGTTTATTAGACAAGCTATCAGATTTTACTAAAATAAACCCAGCAAGTGAAATTTTGAGCTTTGTCCTTTACTTAATTTGTCAGAACCAAATGGTGTAAACCTCGGTGTACATATTCTGTTACAGACAGATGTGACTATCGCCTACAACAAATGTTAGTATCTTATCACTTGAATTATTAAGATGACTGTCAAAGCACTTGGCTAATGATATCGTACTAACAATTGTAGTATGTTAGCACTGAATAGCATCAGTTGTTCATAACTCATATGTAATATTCTTGTGTGCTGTCTGTGCCATTTAATCAAATGACAATTTCAGTATTCAAGAACAGAACAAATGTGTATTTATATGTGCAATATGAACTCTTCTTTGTGGTCTTCACTTTCCATCTGCCATTTAAATGTTTAATGGCTGTTGTGCAGGAAATAAAGAAAATGAGTAGCATTTTTTTTTTGCAAGTACAAAATGTGAGTTATAGTTGTAGATAAAGCAACCGGCAGTTGCTAATTATTCACTCAATTCAGTATTCAGTGCAACAAGGAATACAGCAACAAAGCACTTTTAGATTAACTGACCCAGTGTAAAGCCTTTTTCTCCTTACGATCTCATAACTAATTACCCTTTCATAACTGTATAGCATTGCTACGAGAAATAAATCTAGTAAAGTGTCTTAATATATCTTAAGTAAGTAATAGGAAAGCCTTCTCAGTCAGTTTCACTCGATACACCCTAAGTGGTTTTATTGAACTTACAGTATTATCGTTCCTAAGGAATTGATATTGTTTCTAGTAAGTAGCTATTGTTTCCTTTCGCTCTGTGGCTGGATAGAGTGAATGCACTGTTTCAGTAACAAAAAGATTATACTGGGCAATACTAATTGGGTTCATGAGGACGAAAGCCTTCATCATTGATCCTAAATGTAATTGTCACAGGAAGACCATTTCCAGCATGCAGCTGGTACAGTTAGTATAGATTTAAGATGTCCATTGTAGCGTGCCTCTGTAAAGATGATATTGTTATTAACAGTACCGTATTATACTGAGGAGTTTTAGCTTATTCATTTGATAATGAAGCATCAATGAAATTGAAAATAATGTGTTACTGAAAATGTTGGAACTTGCAGGTCTGTCAGTATGCAATGGGATTTAGGGTAATGTTTGAGATGTTTTTTCAGAAGTAAAATGACAGAATCACTGAAATCATTATTGGTGGCATGCATCAAGATAACTTTTTTCTACCTATACCAGCAAAAATATTGTGCAAAGCTTGTTTCTTCCTTAGCCACTCATTACTTTGTAGGTGAAGTGACCTCATTTGCTTTTATCTAAGTTATTTTAAGATAGAGTTGAAGGTTTTTATCTCCCACAATTTCCCTCATCAAGGACCCCCATCAACCAGGCCATGCTCTCTTCTTGCTACTAAAATCAGGCAAGAGATACAGACGCCTTAGATCCCACACCACTAATTCAGAAACAGTTATTAGCTTGCAACCATCAGGCACATGAACCGACATGGATAACTTCACACACCTCGACTCTGATCAGATTCCACAACCTACAGATTCACTTTCAAGAACGCTACAACTGAAGCTCTCCGCATCATTCATTCATTTGATTGATTGTTTATCTATCTAGTTAATTAACTTGCACAATGTGTCATCTTTTCCACATTGATTGTTTGTCAAGTTTATGCATCGTTTTCTTAATCACAAATTCTTTTGTATTTCTTTATTTTCCTGTAAATCCCTGCAAGAAATGAATCACAATGTAGAATATGATATAATATGTACATAATTGATTATTTACTTTATTAATCATTTGCATTAATCTAATTACTAATCCGTGGAGATTAACATATGTTTATAGATAATATCAAAAACAGCTTGGGTGTGACATTATCAAATTGTTAAATCTATAAGCATTTTCCATAGATTTTAACTTCCGTAGTCACAGGCATAATATGGCTATTATAAAAATAGTTGAAACCAGGGACATAAAGAAATTAAATAGATTTACAGCTGAAATGAATAAAAAGGGTTATGTAAAAAGACAGGCAACACACACAAAGTACTGGAGGAACTCAGCAGGCCAGGCAACATTTATAGAAAAGAGTATAGTCAATGTTGACTATACCCTTTTCCACAATACTTCCTGGCCTGCTGAGTTCCTCCAGTATTTTGTGTGTGTTGCTTGGATTTCCAGCATCTGCAAATTTTCTTTTTTTTTCTTGTTTTTAGAACGTTCTTACAGCATAATTAAGTGCAATAAAATGAGATTTGTTCTTCTTTCCTGCGGCAGGGCAAAATACACCATATTTATTCAGTTTATCTACGTTTATATATTTTGGAGTGTTGCATATTTCATGTCAGTTTAATTGTTGAAATCTAGAGGGGGTTATTATTGATATTTTGTACTGCTTTGAGACACCTAGGGGAATCTGTCATAATACATTCTTCAATTATGGGATTCCAAATTGTTTGATTTCATTGTAATTATCGGAGATTTCTTTTTCCTGTTTGCTGAACCAAAACATTGAAAGAAATGTTCACAAAGTAATAACTATATTATATTTTTAAAATCTTTAATCTACATACACTGCGGGTATATTCTGGACTAGTCCAAACAGTGGTAATAAGGTAGATGGTCTGTTTCTCTATGTGAGATGCGAAAATGAAAAAGGGTTAGTTCATGATTAATTAATCTGACCCTTTGGAAAGAGTGACTATTATATGACAAAATTTACACTAAGTTTGAAAGTGATGTACTTTGGTCAGAGGTTAGAGGTCCAAACATAAACTGCAAGGATCTGTGCTGTGATTTGGCTGTAGTTATTAGGAAAACTGCACTAAAGCTTATGACATTGGCCAGCAGTTAAAGTTTTAATTTTGAAAAATACCCAACAGGAAAAGTGGCTTTTCTCAGGCCAACCAGAGAAATTGTAGTAAGTATTAAGTTGAAGGAAAAAACTTACTATGTTGCCAAAAGTGCAGGCCTGCAGATTAGGAGCATTTTAAAATTCATCAAAGGAGAATTAAGGAATTCATTAAGAATATGAGAGTAAACGGGAAAGAAGCAAAACGTGGGTCACTTACAGACAAAGATGAGAGAGGTTATAATGGGAAAAAGGAAACAGCAGAGAAATCAAAAACATATTTTATACCTATCTTCATGGACAAAATATAAAAAAATCCTTTCAGGAATAGAAGCAGACCAAGACTTGACAAGAATGAAGATCTAAAGGAAATTAGGGATGCTAATGTTTTGAAAGAGGTGGATGTAGAGGTAGTGGCTGAATTGGTTATTATTCTCCAACATTCCCTCAGTCCTGCAAGTGTGACCTTATCTACCTCTGGTAGGGGGTATGGAGAAGAAAGGGAATTGCTGACCTGTTTTCTTAAAGTCATCTGTGGGCAAATATACAATGAAGGATGTAACAGCAGAAGAATAGAATTGACTAGCGACTGCGTAGATTTAATAAGGATAAATAATGTTTAATTGATTTATATGGCAGATGGAATGTAATGTGGAAAAATGTAGGGTCTTGGCCTGAAACGTCGACTGTACCTCTTCCTAGAGATGCTGCCTGGCCTGCTGCGTTTACCAGCAACTTTGATGTGTGTTGCTTGAATTTCCAGCATCTGCAGAATTCCTGTTGTTTGCGTTTTTAAAATGTAGGGTTATTCACTTTGGTGCACAAAATAAAAAACTAGTCTCTTTCAAATGGTGAGAGACAAGAGATCCCTTTGAATAAAGTGATCTAGGTATCCTTGATTGTAAGTCATTGAAAGCTAACACACACACTCAGTAAGCAGTTATTAAGGTAAATGGTATGCTGGCATTTAATTATATAATCAAATCCTCCTGTAGTAAAGATATTGCTCAATAATAATACAGGGCTTGTTAAGATGCATTTGGAATATTATGTCCAGTTTTGATCTTTTTACCCAAAAAGAGAATTTATTTGGCACAAAGGGAAGAGAGTGAAAACAAAGTAGCAAACATGAGAAAATCTGCAGATGCTGGAAATTCAAGCAACACACACAAAATGCTGGTGGAACGCAGCAGGCCAGGCAACATCTATAGGAAGAAGTACAGTCAACATTTCGGGTCGAGATCCTTCATCAGGTCTGACGGAGGAAAGAGATAGTAAGAGATTTGAAAGTGGAAGGGGGAAGGGAAGACCCAAAATGATAGGAGAAGACAGGAGAAGGAGGGATGAAGCTAAGAGCTGGGAAGTTGATTGGCAAAAGGGATACAAGGCTGGAGAAGGGGGAATATCATAGGACGGAAGGCCTTGGAAGAAAGAAAGGGGGAGGGGAGCACCAGAGGAAGATGGAGGACAGGCAAGGAGTTATTGTGAGAGGGAAAGAGAGAAGGAAAAAAATAGGGATGGGGTAAGAAGGGGAGGAGGGGCATTAACGGAAGTTAGAGAAATCAATGTTCATGCCATCAAGTTAGAGGCTACCCAGACGGAATATAAGGTGTTGTTCCTCCAACCTGAGTGTGGCTTCATCTCGACAGTAGAGGAGGCCATGGATTGACATATTGGAATGGGAATGGGACGTGGAATTAAAATGTGTGGACACTGGGAGATCTTGCTTCCTCTGGCAGACAGAACATAGGTGTTCAGCGAAGCGGTCTCCCAGTCTGCGTCGGGTCTCACCAATATATAGAAGGCCGCACTGGGAGCACCAGACACAGTATATCACACCGGCAGACTCACAGGTGAAGTGTTGCCTCACCTGGAAGGACTGTCTGGGGCCCTGAATGGTGGTGAGGGAGGAAGTGTAAGAGCATGTGTAGCACTTGTTCCGCTTACAAGGATAAGTGCCAGGAGGGAGATCGGTGGGAAGGGGTGGGGGGACGAATGGACAAGGCAGTCATGTAAGGAGCGATCCCTGCGGAAAGCAGAAAGTAGGGGGAGGGAAAGATGTGCTTGGTGGTGGGATCCCGTTGGAGGTGGCGGAAGTTACGAAGAATTATATGTTGGACCCGGAGGCTGGTGGGGTGGTAGGTTGAGGACAAGAACCCTATCCCTAGTGGGGTGAGAGCAGATGTGCGTGAAATGGGAGAGATGTGTTTGAGGGCAGAGTTGATGGTGGAGGAAGAGAAGCCCCTTTCTTTAAAAAGGGAAGAACATCTCCTTCTTCCTGGAATGAAAAGCCTCATACTGAGAGCATATGTGGCGGAGATGGAGGAATTGAGAGAAGGGGATGGCATTTTTACAAGTAACAGGGTGGGAAGAGGAATAGTCCAGGTAGCTGTGAGAGTCTGTGGCCTTATAGTAGAGATTAGTAGATAAGCTGTCTCCAGAGATAGAGACAGAAAGATCAAGGAAGGGGAGGGAGGTGTCGGAAATGGACCAGGTAAATTTGAGGGCAGGGTGGAAGTTGGAGGCAAAGTTAATGAAGTCAACGAGCTCAGCATGCGTGCAGGAAACAGCGCCAATGCAGTCATCGATGTAGCGAAGGAAAAGCTCTTAGCTTCATCCCTCCCCTCCTGTCTTCTCCTATAATTTTGGATTTCCCCCTCCCCCTCCCACTTTCAAATCTCTTACTATCTCTTTTTTCCGTCAGTCCCGACGAAGGGTCTTGACCCGAAACGTCGACTGTACTTCTTCCTATAGATGCTGCCTGGCCTGTTGCATTCCACCAGCATTTTGTGTGTATTGCTTGAAAACAAAGTAGATTGGTTCCTGGAATGGTGAATTTTACATGTAAGGAATTATTGAGTAAACTAAGCCCATATTGTCTAGTGTTTAAAAGAATGAGAGATGGTTTCATGGAAACTTACAAAATTCTTACAGGACATGATGTGATGGGTGTAAAGAGAATGTTTAGTCAGACTGAGGAGTCTAGAATTGAGGATCATAATCTCAGAATAAGTGATCGGCCACTAGGAATGAGATGAAGAATTTTTTCTTCATTCAGAAAATGGTGAATCTTTGAAATTCTCTCCCCTGTAGGACTGTAGAGACTCAATTCCTGAGTCCATTCAAAATAAAGATTGATAGTGTTATGTTTTGTAGCTCCTAGTTGAAAGGAAAAAAGTGAGCCAAGAGATGTGTGTAACTTTCTTTTTACTTTAAGCGATGTGTGCACTTATGACGTGGTGGTGTAAAGACGTATGCCATTCACACACTTTTATTATAATCCATAATGAATTATTAAAACAAGGAATGCTTAATCAATATTACACTCTGCTTGGTAGGTGAGATTTGTGGCTGTGAAACAGCCTCAGGTTCTAGGGCCTCTTCCATAGTGGTTGTAGGAATTGACTCTGGGGCTGTAGGAAGTATTTCTGACAGCTCTGGATACCTTTCTTCTGGATATGTTGGCATCCTGAACAGTAGATCACAAGCTGTTCAATATGCTGATCTATCCTCGGCCACTAGATGAAGCTTCAAGCCAACACTTTCATTTTGACCGTGCCTAGATAACCGCTCCAACACTTTAACACTCAGTTTGGATGATACAGCACTCTTCCATCCCACATAAGGTGACCTCTGTCAAGGGCAAGTTCATCATGGCTTTCATAAAAATAGGGATACTGCACATTCCAGCCATTTTAGGTTGCCATGTTGACATGAGTCAGCGTGGGGTCTTTCCTGGTTTCCCGTTGGATCATCTCCGCTGTAATAGGAAGACTTGTGATTTGCATTAGGGAGAATACGTCAAGAGGAGTGTCCAATTTTGTAAATTTTTCAGATATTTGCTTTTCCAGGGGTAAATGGGACAATACATCAGCATTTCCACGATTGGTTGTCCTGTTGAAATCAGTCTTATATTTGTGTCCTCCTAGAAACAGAGACCATCTCTGCATTTGGGCTCCTGCTGTTAGCAGAACACCTTTCTATGGATTGAAAATGGACACTAGTGGTTGCTGATCAATAACAAGGCTAAACTCTCTCCTATACAGATACTGGTTGAAAAGTTTTGCACTCCAAACCAGACTTAAGACCTTTCTGCCAATCTGAGCATAATTTTTCTTTGCAGTGGCAAGTGATGCAAAGGCTATGGGACATTCACTTCCATCACTGCTAACATGTGATATGATTGTACATATACCATAAGGCGAGGTGTCACAGGCAAGCTTCACTGGAAGGTGATCATAATGTGTGCTTGCAGTGTTTGATGTTGCCATTTCCTTTACCTTTTGGAAGTCACTTCACACTGCTTTGTCCGTTGCCATTTCTTTCTGATATGTAGTGTGGTGGTCAAGGATGGAGCACAGTAGTGAGGATTGGCAGGAATCTACTATAGTAATTGACAAATCTTAAAAAGGACTGCAACTGTGACATGACCTTTGGCCATAGGGCATCCACCACTGCTTGAATTTTCTCAGCACTGTTGTGTAATCCTTGTGCATCAACAGCATGCAGATACTTTCAACAGGTAGGTAGTCATTTAAAACCTCCTCATCGACACTGTTACGTTTTGTAACTTCAAAACAATAAACTAATTGAAAGAAAAAGATGACTTGTCTAGTTCCATTTTTAACTTTTGTGAGGCGTGCACTATTAGTGGTGTAATGATGTATGCCATTCACATACTTTTTCATATAACCTGTAATGAATTATTTAAACAACAAAGAATGCTTAATCAAACAATATATTTACAATAATAATCAGATATTACTGAGACATTAGTTACATAACTGATTTCTAGATGATAAGAGGATCAAGGAAATTTGGATAATGTCAAAAATGAAGCTGAGTTTAAAGATTCACCATTGTGTCTGCTCCAACGTTCTTGATGAAGTGGACGAGTCAGCCCTCTCCTGCTGTTCCTAATTCTTAAATTATGTAAAAGTTTTAAATCTGGTACTAAGCAAACAATGATGGAGTCATACAGCATGGAAATAGGCCCCATGAGATAGCACCTTTTGCCTGAATTTGGCTCGTATCTCTCTAAACCATACCGATCTATATACTAGTCCAAATGTGTTTAAAGTGTTGTAATTATATCCACCTCTCTGGCTTTCTCTGGCAGTGTACATTTTGTGTAGAGATTCATTTTGTATAATCTCACCACCCTTTATGGACTACAGGGCCTTTGAATTTGTAAAGTTAATTGTGATTCATTAGCAGTTCCCTGCAGCTTATCCCTTGCACGTAAAGCATAAACACTTGAAGTGCATTGTTTGTGGCTGTGACATGAGTCATTGTGCAACTAACATTTGATGCTTTTATTATCCTCATGATTCATATAAATGGAATAAGTAAATAATGTTGATCAAAGACAGGGAACCAGTTCGTAACAGAAGGTAATAGCTCCACACTTGCATTATCTAAAGTATTCTCTACATCTTTCTTGAGGAACATTAATTGATTAGGACAACTTGGCTGCAATATGATGAAGTTGGTTATCCTGGGAAATCTATGTTTTTGAGGGATCCACTTCTAATGGTACATTTTCTCTTTCTGTTTTTCAATCAGGTAGATTGAAATTAACTGTTCTATCAGGGGACAGACTGCAGATGAAATGGAAAGAAGTTGATGGAAACAAACAAGGGTACAAAATACGAGTTAAACCATCTTCAGGTAAGGAGATTTCCGTTACATACGCTTGATGGGATGTGAGCTGCAGCTCTATAGTTCTTATGAGTTTTCATCCTGACTTCTCCCACTGAAACTGAACATTGAGCAATGATCGGCACAAATATCCCTTCTGACCCGATCTGAGGATGGTCTTTGATAAAACAGCTATGGATATGGATATTAAAAGGTATTACATTCATCGTGTACTTAACACCAACACTTTGGAGTCACAATTGACCAGAAACTCAACTTGACCAACCACATAAACACTTTGGTTACAGGTGCTGGTTGGACTCTGGGTATTCAGATCCGAAAATCTCTCCTGACAAGGCATGTCAGGAGTGTGAAGGAATACTCTCTACTTGCCTGAATGAATACAGCTTCATTAGCTGCCAAGAGGTTTCATATCATCCGGCTTAATTGACTTGAACCCTTTGAATCACTCTGAACATGAATATCCCCCATCCATCTGAGAAGGAATGTGCTGGCATTGGACAGTTCAGAGGTGGTGTATGAGAATAACCCCTGGAAAGTAAGAGTTAACATATGAGGAGCAATTGAAGAGGTTAGAGGGTGGGATGGGGGGTCACATTGAAGCAAACTGAATATTGAAATGCCTAGAACAGAGTGGATATGGAGAGGATGTTTTCAGTAGTGGAAGAGTCCAGGACCAGATTTCACAGCCTCAGAATAGAAGGACATCCCTTTAGAACAGCAATGAGGAGCAATTTCCTGAGTCAGAGGAATGGTGAATCTGTGGAATTCATTTCCACAGGCAGCTGTGGAGACCAAGTCTTTGGGCATATTTAACGTAGACATTGATAGGTTCTTAAGACCATAAGATATAGGAGCAGAAGCAGGCTATTTGGCCCATCGAGTCTGCTCCACCATTCAATCACGGCTGATCCAATTCTTCTAGTCATCCCAACTGCCCTCCCTTCTCCCCATACCCATTGATGCCCTGGCTAATCAGGAACCTGTCTGTCTCTGCCTTAAGTGACTTGGCCTCCACAGCCGCGCATGGCAAAAAGTTCCACAGATTTACCACCTTCTGACTGAAGTAATTTCTCCGCATCTCTGTTCCAAATGGATGTCTTTCAATCCTGAAGTCGTGCCCTCTTGTCCTAGACTCCCCTACCATGGAAATTAACTTTGCTATATCTAATCTGTTCAGGCTTTTTAACATTTGGAATGTTTCTATGAGATCCCCCCTCATTCTCCTGAACTCCAAGGAATACAGCCCAAGAGCTGCCAGATGTTCCTCATACGGTAACCCTTTCGTTCCTGGAATCGTTCTCGTGAATCTTCTCCGAACTCACTGCAATGTCAGTATACCCTTTTGAAAATAAGGAGGCCAAAACTGCACATAATACTCCAAGTGTGGTCTCATGAGTGCCTTATAGAGCCTCAACGTCACATCCCTGCTCTCACATTCTATACCTCTAAAAGTGAACATTGCTTTCACCTTCTTCACCACTAACTCAACCTGGAAGTTAACCTTTAGGGTATTCTGCACAAGGGCTCTCAAGTCCCTTTGCATCTCTGCATTTTAAATTCTCTCTTCATCTAAATAATAGTCTGCCCATTTAATTCTTCCACCAAAGTGCATGACCTTACAGGAAACCATGCTGGCTTTAGCCTATCTTGTCATGTGCCTCCAGGTACTCCATAATCTCATCCCTAACTATCGATTCCAGCAACTTTCTGACCACTGATGTCAGGTGAACAGGTCTATAGTTTCCTTTCAGCTGCCTCCCACCGTTCTTAAATAGCGGAGTAACATTTGCAATTTTCCAGTCATCCAGTACAATGCCAGAATCGATCAATTCTTATTCAAAAGAATTTGTTCTTAATTAGTAAGGACATCAAGGGTTACAGGGAGAAGGCAGAAGAATGGGTTTGGAAAATAAATCGGCCACGGTCGAATCGTAAAGCAGACACAATGGGCCAAATAGCCTAATTGTGCTTTGTCTTTTGGTCTTATGGTCTTGTCATGGATGTACAGTGGATGTAGTCTGTTACATCTGTAGACTGAATTGCAGTTACCCATCTCGCTACTCCAGCACCTTCCAAACCTGCATCCTAAGCCACTGTGAAGATGCAGGCAGTAGTATGGTGCCCCACCACCTGGAGCTTCCTCTCCCGGTTGCATACCACTTATTATACAAAGCCATTATTGTTCCTTCATTGGCACTCTGTGTAAATTCTGGAAAGTTGTACCCAATGGCGCTGAGAAAGTAGTTTTGCCAGAAAGATTGTCGAAGGTGGCAGAACATGATCGTCTGAAGGGCAATTAGAAATGGCTACTAAATGCTGGCCTTGACGGTGACACTCAGTTCTCAGAAATTGAATAAAACAAAACAGAGAAAAGTACCAAAAGATCCACTGTTGTTAGAGTCAATATAGCCTGTCAGAAACAAGAGGACAAACCTTACTCTGGGCTGTAATTTAATAGAAACTGACCCCCCTCATCTCCTACAGCAACTCCCTCCTAGCACCTCCCACCCCTCCCCCGCAACTATATCCCCCACATCACCCGCTCAGCACCATCTTCCACTAACATAAATGCTGGAGTTGCACATCAGTAAGAAGGAGTTTAAATCTTTTGTATGCAGGGCTGTTCCTCTCCACCTCCTTCTCTCCACCTCCTTCTCTCCTGCCTTGTTTCTAGGAGGATGTTCAGATATGTTTACGTATTTCCATACCTTCTGATCCCAGGTTTCAAACCTGTACATTCTATAACTTTCGTAGCAGCTTGGTCACCTCTTTGCTCCTTTTTTTATATATATAGGAGCACACTTTGTGAATATACAGTGTTTATACAGAATTCTCTTTTAAAAGGCAAAAGTAAATGTTCCATTTCTAAGCATGGGGCTGAGCTATAAGTGTGTTTCCCCAGTGTTAGCGAGGAGTTGTTTTCATGCCAGGAAAAAAAAATCTGGTTCAAATACCTTCACTGTTAAAAATGTTCTTTTGGCACCTTGCCAGAATAGGGGTGCATGTCTGTACAGATTAGTTAGCCTAGAAGTGACATCAGTATACTGATGGAAACCAATCCAAAACATTGCAATTTCCTTTATTTTGTATTTTTAAGATGGCCAAAATGTGTGTGGAAAGCCATTGTTGCTTCAGTCATTTGATCCTTTATTCTATACATCTATTTTAACATGCATATTTGACCAGAATAATAAATCATTCACTTCCTGCATACAGCATTCATCCCAGCTCAGTTAGAAAGTGGTCAAGAGAATCTATTCATTTTCTAATGTAGCCTTTGGGTAATCCACGTTGTCCCCTGGTGGTGGAGCCCATAAAATGAACCTGCTGCACTTTGTATCAGAATCAGGTTTAAAATCACGGGCGTTTGTTGTTTTGTGGAAACATACATTTCAATACATTATATTGAAAAACTAAAATTCAATTGAATAAGTAGTTCCAAAAGAGAGCAAATATATCATGGGTTCATTGTCTGATGGTAGTGCGGGGGCTGGGGTTGGAGAAGAAGAAACTCTTCCTAAAGTGTTGGGTGCATGTTTTCAGGCTCCTGTACCATCTCCTTGATAGTAGCAGTGAGGAGAGGGCACAAACTTGGCTGCTGGTAACATGACACTCATCCGTGCTTCTGATTTTTGTCATCTGTTACCCATTAATGCACCAACTCTTTGCTGGTCCAAAGGACTGTTATCATCAACGTCTCAGTGATGCAGGGCTTATCGATACATACTGCCGTCCTTAAGCTTGATAAATGTTTAATTTGGTTCCCAAGTGGTTCACTCATTATTTGATATATGAGCTCATGCTGTTATATTGTTTGCTAAAGCTACTGTATTGTTTTTAGGAAGACGGAGAATAAAAAATAATATTTAATTTTGCAATTATTTTAATTAAAGATGGCTTAAGCAGAAATGCTTTGTCTAGTTACTATTAGGGCAATACTGATTTTATCTTGATTTTATATATATATGACAAAACACTGTAGCCATTGTGAACACAATTTTGTATTTGTATTGTGATTCTTTCAGGTATCTCCAAACGGGAAATAATCCTGAAGACAAACATAGCAAAAGCAACTGTAGTCGGCCTTTCACCCACTCAAGAGTACACACTTCAGATATTATTGCTTAATGGAACTCGTGAGCACCATTACGCCAAAAGGAAGTTTATTAGTAAGAGCTTAGTTTGCATTCCACAAACATTGCATATTATTGGGCTTTAATGCAATCTGAACTGTGCAGCAGATGGGAATAAATTGAAATCAATGTGCCTCCTTATTGAAAACATTAACTCAAACTCAGAATTTGTCAATGAGTGAGAAGCACATTGCTGTGCACTGCAGCTACTCTAAAGCTCAAAATGTAGAGATATCTTAACACCTTCATTTCTTCTAGCTTCTTTTATCTTCCTATCCTTTTTATGTCCAGATGAACTTAACTTTACCAAAATTAAAATGTACTTGTACATTTCTGCTAATTCATTTAATTCATTTATATCTCTTTGCAATTAAATTCAATCTATATTGTTAATGTGTTGTCTTATGTTAGAAAACATATATAAATGGCTTTTTCTTTTATCATTTAAACCATATAAATGCTGTGAATAGAAGCTGCCATAACATTACACTAGTCACACCCAGCAAAGTTGTGTACCGACTTGCCTGCTGGCACTTAGCTTATTATAATCAAAATAGTAATTTTCCCTTTAGTTCCATGAACTTCTAGTTGACCGGGTTTACGAAGGAACTTCAGAAAAATGCCTGTGTGTATGTGTATATGTAGACATTTCTCAGTTCATCATTCTAGTCAAAGGTTCAAAGATTGAAAGATCCAATCTAATGTCGGAGAAATGAATGAAATGCTTTTTCTTTGCAAACATCTATGGAAACAGAGAAGTGGCCCAAAGAAAGAATGACAGTTAAACGTAAGAACCCCAAAGTCCCCCCCAACTCCCCTCCCTCTCGTGTGTAAGTGGCAGCGAGCAACAATCCCCCCTCCCCCCATTGGCAAAGAAAAGCATTGGCACCGCCACCGAGCACTCCAGCGTGAGCAAAGCAATAGCAAAGACACAGACGTGCAGTTACCCCAGAGACTCCATGTTTTACCTGGAATTCGACGTACCACAGATTCTCTCTCTCCTTAATAAAGGAGAAAGAGGTGTCTCGTTTTTTCCAGCGAGCGGGGAGACATAACAAACAACTCGCTGGTTTACAATGTTAAAATTCCGTTACGTCGCTTTTTTCGAGCTCTGTGCCTGAAGATTGCAAAGATCCCGGGTCTTCGGGCCCACAGCGGTAGATTTTCCGACTCCCCCGATGACACACGGATCCTCTGCCGTGACACCGACCCTCGATCCGCCCATCTCCACAACCCCGAGATCTTAGGCTTCCGAATTTGAGCCAGACTCTCAGGCCGAACCCTTGGCGTGCTGAACAACAGCCAGTCCTGAAACCCGAGAACGGGTCCCATTCCTGCAAATAACCATTCAGTTGCACAAATATATTAGTCTCAATAAGAATTTTTACATCTATTTCATCTATTACATTTTATTTCAAATAAAAATTGTGTATTTACTATTTAGATCTTGAATTCTTATGTTTCCCTCTTTGTTACATATAGTAAAATGAATGTTTCAATATATTCCCAAATCAGGCAGATATGAATTTCAAGTCCTGTATCTTTTTTTTCCAAAATTATAGCATGATCTTGTGTTCAAGTTTTTAAAAATTTCCTTCCATCTCTCTGGAGCTTGATTAAACCCTATAGCTGCACCTTCATTTGTTGAATGAATTAAGCCACTGAAAAGTTTACAGACAATTATAATACATAGCTCTCCAATGACTCCTGGTTGTTTTTTAAGCCTCACAGTTAAGTGTTTTGAGTCCATGTGCATATTAATCTCATGGTTTTTCATTTTCATTCTCTGTTATGTTCAAATACTTCCCTTGCTTTTCTTTGTTCAGAACTGGGCACAGAATTGTGCTGATTTCCAGTTAATTTTTCATTCCTCTCCTGAAATTATATCCTTCAGTTTGGTTCCATTACCAGCTCTGTATCAACTGCAGATTTTTGTTGTATTGGATCGTTTATTCCAGGGTGTCTTTTAACTCTTAGCTACTGTAATAACATTACTGAGTTGGGTAAGTCACAATTTTCCTTCTCATCTGGAGACGTTTCTACTCGAGCTTCTGCTACCTGCACAATATGTGGAATTTAGTTTGTGAGTTTTCTCTGCCCCTTTTCATTTCACTACCCCCTCTACATGAATATATGATCAGATTCAGCATTAAATGTCATAAGATGGGCTTTGATGGCGGACCCAAATGCAACACGCAGACACTGAAGTACTAGGAACAGGATTTGACTAGAGAGCGGGGGACAAGTACACAGACCTCGGCTAGGACATTGGCTAGGCAAGCGGGACCAGGACAAGGAACTGGGAACTAGGAGTCTGGGCTTGGACTCTGAGCCGGAGACTGGACAAGGACCCAGAACCTTGGTCTTGACTCGGGCTTGGACCCCGGAACTAGGCGAGGACATGACGTGGCTACAGAACCGAACATAGCTTGGATACTTCATGGAGAGGACATGACGAGGCTTGGGTTCAGACTCCGAGCCAGAGACTGGACAAGGACCCAGAACCTGGGTCTTGACTTGGGCTCGGACTCCGGAACTAGGTGAAGACATGACGTGGTCTTGGGAGACAGGACAGGAACACAGAGCTTTGGTCTAGAGCATGGGAACACGAAGCCTGAGAGACTAGAACACAGGGACATGGAACACAGAGACGGGACCCCTCCTTGGGAACAGGACTTAGGGCCGGGACTCGTACATGGAACACAGAGCCAGGACCTCTCCTTGGGAATGGGATTTGGTGCTGGGACTCTACACAGAATGCTGATCATGACGAGACGGTTCCCAACACTAGGTAGCGGCAAATGGACACAGAGACAGTTCAAAACAACGACAGACAGTTCCTTATCTAGGCGGTAGAACTTGACCAGGTTGCAGGGAAAGGCTCCAGACACAGGTTGCAGGCAAGGCTTCAGAAGAAAGGGGAAGAGAAGGGAACAATCCAGCCTCAGAGAAACGGCAAAGACAGCCTGACTTACCCCAACGGAGGTGAGGACGGGATACTGATGAGACGAATCAGCCACCACACTCAAACCCAGGGCTACTTATTTTCCTAGCCTCAAGACGAGCATCAGGTGCCTATGATTAAGCCCAACTGAAACAAGGGACAGCCGGAGGACCTGGAGTCCGGAGTCCACGGACCGGACTGTGAACCAGAACGCGGGCTTCACGGACCGGACCATGACATTAAGATTATGAATTCATCATTATCTACAAAATCCGCAAATATTATGGATTTCTCCCTAATGCAGCATTCAACTGATAACATCTGGAAGTCTAGTCCATCAGTTACTATTAATCCACTATTCACTATTCTTTGATTCGAATTGAAAAGTGGAAATTGAGTGCAATAAAGTTGGACTTCACATAAACGCTAAAAAGACAGAGTATGTGGTGTTTAACTGTGACAAAGGTACTCTCAAGACCGTAAAGAATGATACTATTAAGAAAGTCTTTGACTACATGTACCTCGGGTCAAGAATGATGAGTTCGGAGAAGGACATAAAGATACGGAAGGCACTGCTGTGGAGGGCTATGAACGACATGAAGGAAATCTAGAAGTCGAACCTGACCAGAGGGCTTAAAAAGAGGACTTTCATAGCAGTCATAGAGTCCATTCTCATGTACGGATGCGAGACGTAGACACTCACCAAGACGATGCGAAAGCCTCTAGATGGTTGCTTTACATGAATGCTCTGGATGGCTCTTGACATGAGTTGGCAATAGCACATGACGAACGTCGAGCTCTATAACAACCTACCGATGCCCTCCACTAAAATTGAGGCGAGAAGACTGCAACGAGCGGGGCACTGTCTATGCCATCCCGAGCTACCTGCCAGCCCAGTCATCATATGGGAGCCCAAGCACGGGAGGATGAACCCTGGGTGCCCTCCCAAGGCTATGGTCAACACACTCCTAGAAGACAGTGGCACGGCTAATGTAGATGAACTGAACACACTGATGAGGGAGAGGGAGAAGTGGAGAGTCTGTCATTATGCCCGACGCCGGCCCCCTAGGCCTGTTGATATAGTAGTAGTAGTGATTAAAATTTCAACAATTGTCATCTTCTACAATTTAGTTTGAGCCAGTATGAAGGAATACTCTTCATAATCCCCTCTTGTTACCTCCCAACATGACTGATAAGTCTGAGTTTCTATAGCCCCTCCTCTTACCATCAATACTAACAGTTAATTATATTGCTGCTTTCTTAGCTGTTCTCTGAAATCACAGTTATTCATTGCATTGTGGTGGCTAAATCCAAGTCACTGGTTTGGGACCTTGCTACAGATGAATCAAGTAACCATCTTTGATATGTGGGCTATCACTATTGTGAACTGGTGTTTTATTGTAGGTGCTGCAACTTCTAAGTATAGACCATATATGTTAATGCTCCATTACTCTCCTGCAATATTTATTATTTCCAAAAAGGTTCAGTGCACTTTGTGTTACAGACTAATGTATACTCTACCCAGAACAAAGACCTGCGCTATTAATTTGGCATTTGCATTGTATGTAATATTTCATTCTGTTTATTTTAATCTTTAGAACAACAAATGCTGCTATAAATTGAATTGTAATTCATGATTTATTAGCATGACTTATTTTTAGACTAATGCTGCTACCTTATTTTATTGTGATCCCTGTTGCACTTCATTTTAGTAAATGTCCTGAAAGAACAGCGTTCAAAGAAAGCTCCCAAGCATAAGCAAAGTGAAAGGATCACAAGTGGGACAGGAGAGAATGGTACTCGGCTCGACTTTGGTATTCCCACTAGTAATGCAACAGACCTCAATGTAACAGGAAGGATACATGGAGCGCAATCCAGAAAAGGTAGGTAGACAAAGTGCAGGAATAATTTTTACACAACAAAGAAACAGAAATGCCATTTAGTCTGATAATAAAAAGGTACAGTGATGGGCAGAAGGGTAATATTGCTATCTGCCCAGGCAGAATGGAGTGCACTGAGAGTCTCAATAAAACATTTTCTGTCCCATTCTAACTTATTCTCATCGGTCACTATTCTGCTTGGTTTCTTCTACGGGTTGGTGATGACACCTGCCTGCTGTAGGCAGGAAATGTGTTTGTGAGGTGTCAACTGAACCCTATGATTTGCACAGGAATCAACATAATTTTGAAGTACCAGTGGAGACAAACAATCTGCAGACTGCATACATCTGAAATCGACTCAGAATAGCCAGGTTTAATTTAAAAATAAATTATAATGGGTGTGTACACTGTGAATATCCTTGATAGCTGCACAGGAATTTTATGGTTTACTTCAGACCATCTCTGTGGCAGTGCATCAAACTCCCCACCATATGAGTTGCCTCTCAAAGTGGAAAAGATCTCCTACTGATGATATAAGTGGTATAATTATACCACCCCCAGTCTGTTCCACATCCACACAAGGTCAATGGTGACCCCAGATAATGATGCTTATAATTTAATCCTGTTTATGACTTTGTTAATTGTATTGTCATTTGGGAAATAGAAGCAATTACTGTACTGAGTTTAGAATTATTGTAAGTCTTAGTCTCATCGAATGCTTGCAGTGATAAATTCTGAACGAAGAAAGTCAGCAGATAAGGTGTCAGAGAACAAAACGAGGAAGTTAAGTATCACTGCTGCTGAAAATGAACGAACATCACAAATGAAAAATGCAACACAAAATTTGCCTAAAAATAAAAGGAAAATGGTTCAAGAAAAGCGAAAGGAAGAACCTGTGTCTGAAGAATTCCCAGCAAAAGGTGAGGAGTTTCTGTATAATTTCAACATCCGATAAAGCAAGAATAACGTCAACATGTTCTGTTTATGATTTACATTGGTGTCTTTTTTGGAAAATCTTATCACAGTTTGTGGGGTGCACTGATCACTTTGGCACTCTGATGTCTTCAACGCATAAGCCAGCCAAGTTCTGCATGGTGACTGCTGGGCATTATATTAGAGTTTTATTCACAACTATCTCCTATTCTTGTCAATTACCTATCCAATTTAAGAGTGCCTAGGAACTTGAGGTATTTCATAGAGGACAAGTTTTTCAGTTGTTTTTCTGTAGCAAGCCAAAAATTCATATCACCATTTACCCATGGAAGTTCCCATTCCATTTCCCTTCTGGGTAAAGCATTATTGCTAAACATTGGTTCTTCACATGACAGAAATTCCACTCACATCACAAACATGTTTCCTACTTTAAGGGAGAGGGGTTGGACGGGATTCACACAGTATTTCAAAATGTATCCCTATTAACAGCAACTTTTGGACAAGGATGGATAGTTCAAAGACAATGAATCCACATTGACCATTACTCTGAAATTTCCTTTCCACACTTATTACTGTAATGTGTGCTAGGACCTGCAGATGATTAAGGGGAGGAAATGTGATCATTACAGGTAATTCTTTATTAAATTTCGGAGTTTCAAGTTTGAGTCTGAAGTTTTGCCTATGCCATTTGTCTGTGATGAACTGCTCATGCTCTGATCACAAATGAAAATTAAAAGAAGAAAATTGTTATTAACAATGCTGGCTCTAATAGACAACCCTTGGAAATGTGATTGCATGTTATAACCGATCTATTTAAAGATTGCATTGAAAGGACGTTCAACAAACTTTTATATGTAATTGCATTTTTTTCACGTAATCAATTGCTGAAAATGACTGGGCATTTACCACATCACTTACAAAGCTCAGATCATTGTGCCAGGCATCAGAATAAGCATACAGCCCAATTGCTTGCAAATTCATGAAGACTGAACTTATTTTCTGGTAGAAGTTTCCTCTTGCAATTTTTGTATGTGCCCCCTCCCCTAAAGACTGTTCACTGTTCTAAAGGATTTCTCTATTCCCTTTACTGCTCTTGTTGCATACAGGCCTGCTCCAGCTTATGAATCCCTGACTCACGTACAGCCTATATATACAAGCAAGTGTTTGGGAGGCTGGTGCAGTGACCAGCTGCTGCAGGCATCTTCTACCCACAAGAATGGAACCATACCATAATCTGGAGATGACCAACATTGCTCAGAATGTGTAACAAAAAATTATTCCTCCATCAAATCATTCAGGCTTTGATAAAATAATTATTTTTATGTATATCCTTTGAATGATTGCTTTCCATTCCAGAATATCTGATATGACCTCCTTCAATTAACAGGGTTTTCCTTCACTGCTGGCCTCACTTGTATCTTTTCCATTTCCTGCACATCTGCCCTCACACTGCATTTGCTGAATGTGTGAAAGTTAGGCCACTTTAATAGTGAATATGTCTTTGGATTAATTTGGGTATCTACATCTCAAATGAAATTTCTAAAGTGCTGATGAATGGTTCATCATTCAGGGCAACATCTGAGACAATAGAACTGCAGTACTTTCCTTCTGACTCTTCAGATTTAAGGGTAAAGCACAAAGTCAGCACCCAGATGATTAATACATTTGTATATTTGTTTACCCACTACTTTAAAGTTTTTGTTAAACTTTGTTAATGTTTCATATCTGAATTAACAAATTGGAATTGCTTCGATAAGGTGATTAAAATAAATAAGATTATTTTGTCATTGCAGGATCTCAATTTAATTGCCCATCAAGTGCTGCTGCAGATATTATAATCGTAATTGATGGATCATGGAGTATCGGTAGAATGAACTTCCGACTGGTCCGCCAGTTTTTGATAAACTTAATTACACCTTTTCATATTGGTGCAGATGGAATTAGAACTGGTGAGTGCAGTACTTCAACCCTTATTTTAAACTTCATATTTTACTCTGATCGGTTTTATGAATAATCAACGATAAAAATCATTTCAAGAAAGCATGCTGGCTGTATTAAAATTGTAATGGGTATTGCCTCTGACATTAGGATATCAACCAACAACTCTAATTGCTTTCTGTAAGTTTATAACTTGAGGTGGTTAGGCGGGGATATCAATTGATTTTAGAAACACGAAGTTGCCTCTTTTGAAATTTTACAACAAAATGTATGTATGAGAGAAAAATAAACTCCCTCATTTGAAGTCCCAGGCAAAACTTTGCACGACCTCTAGATGACATTACATTGTTGTATTATGCCCCCAGCTCCGAGTTTTCAGTCGTCTCATTTTAATTCTTCATCTTACTCCTATCATGATCTTTACTCCTCTGTTTCCTATGAAGTTCAGTACTTTGTGGAAGAGTAGCATCTCGACTTTTAATTGGATATTATGCAAATTAACAGATTCAGTTTTAAGTTCGACAATTTCAGCTAGTGATTCTGTTCTTATTTGCACCTCTTACAGAGTTGTAGATGGAATCGTAGACCCATAAGGCACAATAACAGGCCCTTTGGCCCATCAAGCCAGTGCTACCCATCACCCATTTATACTAACTTATTTTTTATTTTCCCCACATTCGCATTAACTCTCTTCAGATTACTTGCTTTTACACTAGGGACAACTTGCAGTGGCTAATGAGCTCAACAACTCTGAATGCATTCTTTCTTTATTTGTCCTTTTTCTGTCCCTTATTATTTTAAGCACTATCCCTTCTATCACTTACTGTCTTCTCACTTCTATTTGATTCTTGTCACTTTCTTCATTCTCATTTTTGCTTATTTCTTGAAACTTATGAAACCTTTAGCTTTTCTGGTCAACTAAAAGGTCAAAAATGTTAATGTTGTTTCTGTCTCCACGAAGTAGCTTGTTACACTGATAATTTGGAGGATCTTTTTTTAACAATTTACTCATTTTTAAACAATTTACTCATGAGGATATTTGAACAATGTTTTTTACAAAGAAAAATACTATCTTTTTGATTTTTGTCTGTATTATAATATAATGAGCTGTTAGTTTTCTTTTTAAACCTTGAACTGAGTGTTATGTTGAAGTGTCATAGTAATTCATTATAACAATTTGATTTTATTCATAGCAAAACAAAGGGGCAATGCATGGAAAGAAACGGAAGTTAAAATTAGATTATAAAAATAGTGCAATTAAAAATGCAGGAAATACTCAGCAGGTCGGGATTATCTGTAGTGAGAAAAATAACATTAATGTGTCAGGCTGATGAACCTGATCAGCATAAAATTTATTTCTGCTTCTCCCTCCAAAAGTACTCTTTTCCTTCTGAGTATTTCTAAGATCCTCTGCTTTTACTTCAGATTTCCAGCATCTTTTTTTTTTTAACTTTCTGATCACTATAAAAGCATGAAGACTGCTCTATAATCTCAACCTTATTGGATTGTTTAACCTTGGGCAACAGGTCAGCAATAAGTGAAAACCGTAAATAAGAATAAAGAGAATTAAAAAGCATCCTTACTCTCAATACACACAAAATGCTGGAAGAACCCAGCAGGCAGGCAACAGAGGAATAAAGAGTCAACATTTTGGGCCAAGACCCTTCATCAGGCTTGAAAAGGAAGGGGGAAGAAGCAGAATCAGAGGGTGTGGGGGAAGGGAAGGAGTACAAGCTGGCAGCTGATAGGTGAAGCCAGATGAGGAAGAAGGTGGGTGAGTGGGGGAGGGGTGGTGGTGGTGGAGTGAGCAGATGAGAAGTTGGAGGTGGAAAAGGTAAGTGGCTGAAGAAGAAGAAGGAATCTGATAGGAAAGAAGAGTGGACCATGTGAGAAAGGGAAGGAGGAGAGGCCGCAGAGGAAGGTGATAGGCAGGTGAGGAGAAGAAAAGGGGTAAGAGGGGAGCGGAATGGGGAATGATAAAAGAGAGAAGGGGGAGGGGGAGAAATTACTGGAAGTTAGAAAATTCACTGTTCATGTCATCAGGTTGGAGGCTACCCAGATGGAATACAAGTTGTTGCTTCTTCAGCCTGAGAGTGGCCTCATCATGGAAGTAGAGGAAACCATGGACTGACATTTTGGAATAGGAATGGGAAGTAGAATTAAAATTGGAGTCCACCTGGAAATCCCATCTGTTGTGGTGCATGGAATCCTTACTCTGAATTGCTGAGTAGCGAAAGTATTGCTGGAATTGACACATGGGCAGATATTGGTGAGAACAAGGTCAAATTTAGCTGTACTTCCTTTCACTTGGATAAGATCTAGGGAGGCTAGTTTTAAAAGAATGATATCCTAACCTGTTCCTCCACAAGGTGATGAGAAAAGAGAATAAACGACAGGTTTTTTTGTGTGAGTGGGAAATTAGTGAATGAAATATCAGAATGCTGTTCCTTTAATAAACCTTTTAGCATTTGACCCTATTTGCTATATAGAGGGAAGTGTTTTTAAGCGACCCTCCTTATTGATTAAAACACTGCGAACAATTATTCTGCTTTTAACAGGATTAACTCAATATAGTGGAGAACCGAGGACAGAGTGGGATCTGAATGCACACTCTACTAAGAATGAAGTTCTTGAAGCAGTTCAAAAAATACGCTACAAGGGGGGCAACACGTATACAGGTACAGTAATAATATTATTGCTAATAATATGGGAGTAATTTTCAGAGCAAATGTGAATCTTTATTTGAGATTAAATGTTATGATAATTGTGAAAGTGTAAAACACAAATACTTCTGCATTGTAAGCACTTTAAACCACCTTTTAATAATGTTGTTTGCATTGTAAATACATGCAGGCATTTATGTATTTATGCACATTTTATTCCATACCTGTATTTCTAACTTTATTTTTATATAATTTAGAAAACCATAGAAAAACCACAAAAACTACAGCACAGAAACAGGCCTTTTGGCCTTTCTTGGCTGTGCCGAGCCATTTTCTGCCTAGTCCCACTGACCTGCACACGGACCGTATCCCTCCATACACCTCCCATCCATGTATCTGTCCAATTTATTCTTAAATGTTAAAAAAGAACCCGCATTTACCACCTCGTCTGGCAGCTCATTCCATACTCCCACCACTCTCTGTGTGAAGAAGCCCCCACTAATGTTCCCTTTAAACTTTCCCCCCCTCACCCTTAACCCATGTCCTCTGGTTTTTTTCTCCCCTTGCCTCAGTGGAAAAAGCCTGCTTGCATTCACTCTATCTACACCCATCATAATTTTATATACCTCTATCTAATCTCCCCTCATTCTTCTATGATCCAGGGAATAAAGTCCTAACCTATTCAACCTTTCTCTGTAACTGAGTTTCTCAAATCCCAGCAACATCCTTGTAAACCTTCTCTGCACTCTTTCAACCTTATTTATATCCTTCCTGTAATTTGGTGACCAAAACTGAACACAGTGCTCCAGATTCGGCCTCACCAATGCCTTATACAACCTCATCATAACATTCCAGCTCTTATATTCAATACTTTGATTAATAAAGGCCAATGTACCAAAAGCTCTCTTTACAACCGTATCTACCTATGACACCACTTTTAGGGAATTTTGTATCTGTATTCCCAGATCCCTCTGTTCTACTGCACTCCTCAGTGCCTTACCATTAACCCTGTATGTTCTACCTTGGTTTGTCCTTCCAACGTGCAATACCTCACATTTGTCTGTATTAAACTCCATCTGCCATTTCTCAGCCCATTTTTCCAGCTGGTCCAAGTCCCTCTGCAGGCTCTGAAAACCTTCTTCACTGTCTACTACAGTTCCAATCTTTGTATCATCAGCAAATTTGCTGACCCAATTTACCACATTATCATCCAGATCATTGATATAGATGACAAATAACAATGGACCCAGCACTGATCCCTGTGACACACCACTAGTCGCAGGCCTCCACTCAGAGAAGCAATTCTCTACTACCACTCTTTGGCTTCTTTCATTGAGCCAATATCTAATCCAATTTACCACCTCTCCATGTATACCTAGCGACTGAATTTTCCTAACTAACCTCCCATGCGGGACCTTGTCAAAGGCCTTACTGAAGTCCATGTAGACAATATCCACTGCCTTCCCTTCATCCACTTTCCTGGTAACCTCCTCGAAAAACTCCAATAGATTGGTCAAACATGACCTACCACGCACAAAGCCATGTTGACTCTCCCTAATAAGTCCCTGTCTATCCAAATGCTTGTAGATTCTGTCTCTTAGTAATCCCTCCAATAACTTACCTACTACCGACGTTAAACTTACTGGCCTATAATTTCCCGGATTACTTTTTGATCCTTTTTTAAACAACGGAACAACATGAGCCACTCTCCAATCCTCCGGCACCTCACCTGTAGACAGCGACATTTTAAATATTTCTGCCAGGGCCCCTGCAATTTCAACACTAGTCTCCTTCAAGGTCCGAGGGAACCCCCTGTCAGGTCCCGGGGATTTATCCACTTTAATTTTCCTCAAGACAGCAAGCACCTCCTCCTTTTCAATCTGTACAGTTTCCATGATCTCACTACTTGTTTCCCTTAATTCCATAGACTTCATGCCAGTTTCTTTAGTAAATACAGACGCAAAAAACCTATTTAAGATCTCCCCCATTTCCTTTGGTTCCGCACATAGCCGACCACTCTGATCTTCAAGAGGACCAATTTTATCCCATACAATCCTTTTGCTCTTAATATACCTGTAAAAGCTCTTTGGATTATCCTTCACCTTGACTGCAAAGGCAACCTCATGTCTTCTTTTAGCCCTCCTGATTTCTTTCTTAAGTATTTTCTTGCACTTCTTATACTCCTCAAGCACCTTATTTACTCCCTGTTTCCTATACATGTCATACAACTCCCTCTTCTTCTTTGTCAGAGTTGCAATATCCCTTGAGAACCAAGGTTCCTTATTCCTATTCACTTTGCCTTTAATCCTGACAGGAATATACAAACTCTGCACTCTCAAAATTTCTCCTTTGAAGGCTTCTCACCTACCGATTACATCTTTGCCAGAGAACAACCTGTCCCAATCCACGCTTTTTAGATCCTTTCTCATTTCTTCAAATTTAGCCTTCTTCCAGTTCAGAACCTCAACCCTAGGACCAGATCTATCCTTGTCCATGATCAAATTGAAACTAATGGTGTTATGATCACTGGAACCAAAGTGCTCCCCTACACAGACTTCTGTCACTTGTCCTAACTCGTTTCCTAACAGGAGATCCAATATTGCATCCCCTCTGGTTGGTCCCTCTATATATTAATTTAGAAAACTTTCCTGAACACATTTTACAAACTCTAAACCATCTGGACCCCTAACAGTATGGCAGTCCCGATCAATATATGGAAAATTAAAATCCCCTACCACCACAACTTTATGTTTCCTGCAGTTGCTTGCTATCTCTCTGCAGATTTGCTCTTCCAATTCTCGTTGACTATTGGGTGGTCTGTAATACAATCCCACTAATGTGGCCATACCTTTCCTGTTTCTCAGCTCCACCCGTAAGGACTCAGTAGACAAGCCCTCTAATCTGACCTGCCTGAGCACTGCTGTAATATTTTCCCTAACATGCAACGCTACTCCCCCACCTTTCATTCCTCTGCCTCGATCACATCTGAAACAGCGGAACCCTGGAATATTAAGCTGCCAGTCCTGCCCCTCCTGTAGCCAAGTTTCACTAATTGCTACAACATCATAATTCCACGTGTCAATCCACGCCCTCAACTCATCCGCCTTCCCCGCAATACTCCTAGCACTGAAATATATACACCTCAGAAGATTTTTACCACCACTCACAACCTTTCTATTAGTGGATTTGCTTGAACTTTTAACATCACTTATTTTCACCCCAGCCCCACTGTCAGCTCTGGCACTCAAATTCTCATCGCCCTGCAAATCTAGTTTAAAGCCTCCCTAATAGCACTAACAAACCTCCCTGAAAGGATATTGGTCCCCCTGTAGTTCAAGTGTAACCCGTCTCTCTTGTACTGGTCCCACCTGCCCTAGAAGAGGTCCTAATGATCCTGAAATCTGAAACCCTGCCCCCTACACCAGTTCCTCAGCCACTTGTTCATCCTCCAGAGCATCCTATTCTTATCCTCACTGGCACGTAGCACAGGTAGCAATCCTGAGATTACCACCCTTGAGGTCCTGCTTTTCAACTTCCTACTAAGCTCTCTATACTCATTCTCCAGGACCTCCTCACTCTTCCTTGCCATGTCATTGGTACCAATGTGCACCACGACATCTGGCTGATCACCCTCCCACTTCAGAATGTCATGCAAGCGATCAGAGACATCCTTGACCCTGGCACCCGGGAGGCAACGGACCATACTGGGTTCTCTGTCACGACCACAGAACCTCCTAACTGCACCTCTAACTATCGAGTCCCCTATCACTACCGCTCTCCTCTTTTTCCACCCTCCCTTCTGCACTGCAGAGCCAGACTTAGTGCCAGAGATCCGGCTACTGCAGCTTGTCCCAGGTAAGTCATTCCCCCCAACAGTATCCAATGCGGTATACTTGTTGTTGAGGGGAATGGCCACAGGGGAACCCTGCTCTGCCTGCCCTTTCTTCTTCCCTTGCCTGACAGTGATCCAATTTCCTGTCCTCTGCTCCTTTGGCGTAACTACCTCCCTGTAGCTACTATCTATAATCTCCTCATTCTCCTGAATGATCCGCAGGTCATCCAGCTCCTGCTCCAGTTCCGTAATGCGGTTTGTTAGGAGCTGCAGCTGGATGCACTTCTTGCGGGTGTCATTGTCAGGGACACCGGAGGGCTCCCTGACTTTCCACATCCTGTAAGAGGAGCATTCCAACATCCTGCCTGGCATTCTCTCTACTCTAAACAATCTGAACAAAAAAAACTTACCAGAACCTACCCTGGTGTCTGCCTGTTCTTGCCGAAGCCTGTTGAGCCAAAGCCGTCCCACTCTGACTCAGTCCAGTCCAATGATGGTCGCTACAACGATGGCCACTGTATATGGTGGTCTGCTTTTAAAGCTTGGCGTGCTACGTCACACGCCTGCGCAGTGCAGACCCTTCTCCCCGAGCAGTGTTTAAAAAAAAGACTTTTTACCCAATTTCTTCACTCCCTTCTTCTCAGCTGCTTGCTTCGACTGATTTATCTTGTATAATTATGGCATTTTTTTTGTTGCATGCAGTGCCAACACACCACAACATTTTCCTAATACATGTAAAGTTGATCCTTAATTTCTGCCAGATTGCAATGTTTCCAGCATTTTCTGTTCTATTACTCTTTTTTTTTAAATAATTTTTTTATTCAATTTTTCAGACTTAGTTACATGGAATAATAATACCTCCCCTCCACCCCCTTAACCCTTCCCCCCGATACATACTCCTACCTAAAAGAAAAGAAAGAAAAAGAAAAAAAAAGTAAGAAAGACTGCCTGGATATTGGATGGTTTCCACATGCTCCATGGGATTTGAAATAAATTTAATATATGTATTTGTTTCTTTCCCCAAAGGACCAACATCTTTATCATCGGAGCACCTATATATACAATCCTATCTTTTGTAAATAAGGGTGCCAAATATTCAAAAATGTATCCTATTTATTTCTTAAATTATATGTAATTTGTTCAAGTGGAATACAGCTAAAAATTTCATTATTCCAATGATCCATACTTAAATATGAATCTGATTTCCAAGTAACTGCAATAGCCTTCTTGGCTACTGCCAATGCAATTTTTATAAATTCTTTCTGGTATTTATTCAATTTAAGTCTCGGTTTTATCCCTCCAATGTCACCTAATAAAAATAATATAGGGTTTTGTGGAAGCTGAGTTCCAATAATTTGTTCCAATAAAACCGTTAAATTTATCCAAAAAAGTTGAATTTTGGAACAGGACCAAGTAGAATGTAAAAATCACTGTTTATCAGAAAGAAAATCTACTAATTCCCTCTTTGTCCATGCAGAGAGTCTGTGTCTGTGCTCAACTGTTATGCGAATCAGTGAAAAAAATGGGTAGCCAGCTCCATCATGGATACTAGCTTCCATAATATCCAAACAACAGGAATTCTGCAGATGCTGGAAATTCAAGCAACACACATCAAAGTTGCTGGTGAATGCAGCAGGCCAAACAACATCTGTAGGAAGAGGTGCAGTCGATGTTTCAGGCTGAGACCCTTTGTCAGGACTAATTGAAGAAACTTCCTTCAGTTAGTCCTGACGAAGGGTCTCGGCCTGAAACGTCGACTGCACCTCTTCCTACAGATGCTGCTTGGACTGCTGCGTTCACCAGCAACTTTGATGCGTGTTCCATAATATCCAAGACATCTTCAAGGAGTGGTGCCTTAGGAAGGTGGTGTCCATCATTAAAGACCCCCACCACCTGGGGTATGCTCTCTTCACATTGCTACTGTCAGGAAGGAGGTACAGAAGCCTGAAGGCACACACTCAGTGACTCAGGAGCAGCTTCTTCCCCTTGACCATCTGATTACTAAATGGGCATTGAGACTACCACACTAATTTTTTAATTTCTCTTTTTGCACTATTTATTTTAACTATTTAATGGACATGTATATACTTAATGTAACTCAGTTTTTTTCCTCTATATTTATTTATCAACTATTTCATTGTACTGCTGCTGTAAAGTTAACAAATTTCATGACATATACCCGTGATACTAAACCTGACTCTGAACTGTGATATATACTGTATATGTGTGTGTGTGTGTGTGTGTGTTATATATATAGATATTTCTATGGCATTTTTCACCTCTTCCATTTCTTTAGCTCTTGCCTTGAAGCATGTTTTCGAAAACACCCTACAAGCCTCTGCCGGGGCTAGGCCAGAAGCTGCAAAATTCTTGATACTGCTTACCGATGGGAAGTCACAGGATGATGTTGCCTCACCAGCTCAAAGCCTGAAAGATGCTGGTGTTGAAATTTTTGCTGTTGGTGAGTATAAAGTTTACCAGCTTTCACTGCATTATTTCCCCTTTAACCCTCTACAGTATTTTTGGAAAGTAGGCTGCTTCACTTTTGGACTGGAAAGTCTGATTGATTTCAATAGGTACATTTAATGTCAAGAAATGTATACAATATACCTTCTGACATTCTTTTTCTTCCCAAACATCTATGAAAACAGGGAAGTGCCCCAAAGAATGAATGACAGTTAAACATCAGAACCCCAAAGCTGCCCCAGCTACCACTCCCACGCATAAGCAGCAGCAAGTCAATGACCCCCCTCCCCCACCAGCAATCTGAATAGATAGGAAAAACTAAATAAATACATGATTTATTGATTGTATGACCTTTATTTTCACCATTTAAAAATATTTTGCCATCCCTACCTTCCAGACATGTGTTTTGAGTTGTACAGTTTTACTCCGAAAGCTTTATTATATCTTACAGTGAGAATTAGATATTTAGGGTCAGTGTAGATGGTGGTTCTCCTGAAACCATTACTTCTATCCATTTGATGTACCCCTGGAATGAGAATAAATTAAGAGAAGTCAGCCATTCTCCTCGTATCTAACCACATCCGAGTGGAGGAGGTCACATAAAAAGTAGAGCAATTGTAGCAGAATTTCTGGATAAATCGGGATGAAGCTGTGTGAAGATCTGAGTTGAAAGAGAAATGCTTCATTGATTTTTTGTTGTGTGAATTAAATTTTTAGATGTCTTGGAAATAGTTACTCAGAGGTACAGTGCAGAAAAGGTCCTTTGAACCCGGTAACCCCCGATTTAACCCAAACCTAATCATGGGACAATTTACACTGACCAATCACTCTACCAAGCAGTATGTCTTTGACCTGTGGGAGGAAACTGGAGAGCCTGGAGAAAACCCACACATTCCACGGGGAGAACATACAAACTC
Source organism: Mobula hypostoma (assembly GCF_963921235.1). Taxonomy (NCBI): domain Eukaryota; kingdom Metazoa; phylum Chordata; class Chondrichthyes; order Myliobatiformes; family Myliobatidae; genus Mobula; species Mobula hypostoma. The sequence goes on from NC_086098.1 coordinate 199,489,929, forward strand.
CTTAAAGAGGACATCGGGATTGAACTCTGAACTTCAATGCTCCAAGCTGTAATAGCATTGTGCTAACCACTACATTACTGTTACACTATTATTGTAACTGTACCACAGTAATTTTTGTTAAATTGTAATTAAGGAGAAAATTTATATGTAGAATTATAGTCCTATGTAATATGATAGATGAATAATAAAAGAGCCCTTTATAGCATAGGACCATAAGATATAGCAGCAGAATTAGGCCATTTGGCCCATTTGAGTTTGTTCTGCCATTTCATCAAGGCTGATGCAACTTTCCTCTCATCCCCAATGTCCTGCCTTCTCCCTGTAACCCTTCATGCCCTGACCAATCAAGAACATATCAACCTCTCCCTTAAATATACTTAAAGACTTGGCCTCTACAGCTGACTGCGGCAAAGAATTCCACATATTTACTGCTCTTGGCTAAACAAATTCCTCCTCATCTCCGTTCTAAAAGAATGCCACTCTATTCTAAGGCTGTGTTCTCTGGTCTTAGACTCTCCCACCACAGGAAACATCCTCTCCACATTCACTCTATCATGGCCTTTCACCATTTGATAGGTTTCGATGAGGTTACCTCTCATTCTTCTGAATTCCGGTGAATAATGGCCCAAAGCCATCAAACACACTTCATATGACAAGCCATTCAATCCTGGAATTATTTTTCATGATCCTCCTTTGAATCCTGTCCAGTTTCAGCACATCTTTTCTAAGATAAAGGGCCCAAACCGGCTTAGAATACTCCAAGTGAGGCCTCACCAATGCATTATAAAGTTTAAACATTACATCCTTGATTTTATATTCTAGTCCTTTTGAAATGAATACTAATATTGCATTTTCCTTCCGTCACCACAGATTCAACCTGTATATTAATCTTGAGAGAGTCCTGCACAAGGACTCCCAAGCCCCTTTGCACCTCAGTTTTTTATATTCTCCCTCCATTTAGAAAATAGTCTGTCTAAGTCCTTCTGTATCCTCTCTACTTCCTCGAGGTTACCTGCCCCTCCACCTATCTTCATATCATCTACAAACTTTTCAACAAAGCCATCAATACCATCATCCAAATGATTGACATATAAAGTAAAAATAATCAGTCCCAACGCAGACCCCTGTAGAACATCACTAGTCACCGGCAGCCAGCGAGAAATTGCTCCCTTTGTTCGAACTTTTTGCTTGCTGCCAATCAGCCACTGCTTTATCCTTGCGAGAATCCTTCCTGTAATATCATGGGCTCTTACCTTGTCAAGCAGCCTCATGTGTGGCAGCTTGTCAAAGGCCTTCTGAAAATCCAAGTACACAACATCAACGATTCTTCTTTGTCTATCCTGTTTGTTTTTTCTTCAGAGAATTCCAACAAATGTGTCAGGGAAGATTTTCCCTTGAGGAAACCATATTGACAATGGCCTATTTTATCATGTCCCACCAAGTACCCTGAGACATCATGCTTAATAATAGACTCCACTATCTTCCCAACCACTGAGGTCAGACTAACTGGCCTGTAGTTTCCTTTCTTCTGTTTCTCTCCCTTCTTGAAGAGTGGAGTGACATTTGCAATTTTCCAGTCTTCTGGAACCATTCCAGAATCTAGTGATTCTTGAAAGAACATTACTACTGCCTCCACAATCTCTTCAGCCACCTCTTTCAGAAATCTGATCCAGGTGATTTTTCTACCATTCAGTTTCCCAAGAATCTTCTGTCTAGTTATGGTAACTTCACACACTTCATGACGCCTGACACCTGGAACTACCACCATACTACTAGTGTCTTTCACAGTGAAGACTGATGCAAAATACTTATTCAGTTCATCCTCCATTTTCTTGTCCCGCATTACTACCTCTGCAGCATGGTTTTCCAGCAGTTTGATATCCATTCTCACCTCTCTTTTACACGTTATGTATCTGAAGAAACTTTTGGTATCCTCTTTAATATTATTGGCTAGCTTACCCTCATATTCCATCTTTACCTTAACAACTTTTTTAGTTGCTTTCTGTTGGTTTTTAAAAGCTTCCCAATCCTCTAACTTCCCACTAATTTTTGCCTTATTATATGAAATCTGTTTGGCTTTTATGTTGACTTTGACTTCTCTTGTTAGCCACGGTTGTGTCATCTTGCCTTTAGAATGCTTCTTCCTCTTTGGGATGTATATATCCTGTACTTTCCAAATTGCTTCCAGAAATTCCAGCCATTGCTGCTCTGCCGTCATCCCTGCCAGTGTTATTTGCCAATCAATTCTGGCCAACTCCTCTCTCTGTAATTCCCTTTACTCCACTGTAATACTGATGCATCTGACTTTAGTTTCTCCTTCTCAAATTTCAGGGTGAATTCAATCATATTATGACATCTTGCCCCTATGGGTTCTTTTACCTTTAGGTCTCTAATCAATTCTGGTTCATTGCACAACACCCAAAACAGAATAGCTGATCCTCTAGTGGGCTCAACCCTGTGCATCTCTAAAAAGGCATCTTGTTGGCACTCTAGAAATTCCCCCTCCTGTAATCCAGCACCAACCTAATTTTCCCAATCTACCTGCATATTGAAGTCCCCCATGACTATTGTAACATTGCCCTTGTGTGGCATGTGTTTTCTCCATTGTAATTTGTACTACTGTTTGGCAGTCTGAATACATCTCCCATCAGGGTCTTTTTACCCTTGCAGTTCCTTAGCTCTATTCACAATGACTCAACATTTTCTTACCCTATGTCACCTTTTTCTAATGATTTGTTACCAACTGAGCAACACTGCCCGCTCTGTCTTCCTGCCTATCCTTTCGATACAATGTGTATCCTTTGAGATGAAGCTCCCAGCTATAATCTTTCAGCCATGATTCAGTGATGCCTACAACATCATACTTGCCAATCTGCAACAGAGCTGCAAGTTCATCTTCAGGTGCATTCAGATACAACGCCTTCAGTCCTGTATTTGTCCTTTTCAATTTTGTCTGCCTTTTACATTGCAAAACATCCTGTTGACTGCAAATTTTGCCCTATCAACAGATTCTTCACACTGTACACCGCCTCTGTTTGTAAACTAGCTACCTCATCTTCAACACTATTATCCGCCTCTGTTATGCTGCCGTGACCCGCTGCTGCCTTTTAGCCTCAGGCAGTGGACCTGATTGAAGTCCTCTCCTTTCCAAACTTCAGGTTTCCAGATTGGTCACTGGTCAAAGCTCTATTACTGTCAAATCTGCTGAGTTTTCCTTTCATTTTATATATAGAGAAAAAGTAATCAGTCAGACCCAAATAAATTAGTGTTCCATTTCTCATAACAGTTTTTGAATCTTGCATTGATCAATGCAATGCCTTATGTTTTAGACAAATGAACATCCATTTCATAATGGCATAACAAATGTAGAAATTACAGCACTGTTTTCTTTGAATATAAATGTTGTGAAAATGAAGTTTGACTAAAAATAATTCTGGCTAATATTTTATCCACTTTTGAAACAATAATAATGATGGATCATCCTTTATTTAGATATGAAAGTCCCTTTCTACCTACTTATATGGATAGAAAAGATCTAACGGAATTTAAGAGTTCTCAATGTGCAAGACAGTGTTATTTCCACATACAGTATTAAGAACTTTCCCTTCCTCCAATCCAAATGTAGAGATTTTATACTTTACAGAACTCGATTGCCTTTGCTTGATGTGTTGTTTTATTTTGTTGTAGGTGTAAAGAATGCTGATGAAGCTGAGCTGAAACAAATAGCATCTGATCCACTTGAACTCCATGTGTATAATTTGCCTGACTTCAGTCTTCTAGACTCTCTCAGTGATAAACTTCCAAAGATTCTTTGTGGACAGATGAAGGCAAAAGCAACCAAAGTGAAAAGTACTCATCTAACTTCCTTGTGTTTCTTAACAAAAATGCAATTTACTGCTTTTTCCGGTTGTCAATGAACTGCCTTTTGGACTCAGTACAGAGGCCTGGATTTGACCTCACCATTAGTGAAATCTCAATCTTAAAATCAAGTGCAGCTGTCTCATTTGCATTGGGGCTCACAATGAGATCTTTCAAAGATCATTATGCTTTTTTCTTGCAAGCAAGTGTAGAGAGATACTTCATTTGAAAATATAGTTGTCTAATGATGCACAGACAAGACTAGTCAGCTTGTAAGAGAACACATGGCAGTGATGCATGGAGGCTGCCAAACCTCTAAGCTCAGCACTAAGTTCATTTTGATTGCAGCCAGGGGAAAATCTTTGGGGAGCTCTTGGAAATACAGTAACAACGTAGGTACATTGGAATTCAACAGTGGCCCACAAGTGTTCTTTCACTCCTTGAGTGTAAGAAAAATGCTTGACTCTATAATCAGTTGTCCAGCAGTTGATCTAATCATGGGAATATTAAAAGCATTGATTGAATACTTAACAGAATCCTTTTTAACTAATTTAGAATCCTTGACATGACTGTATAGTGAAAGATGAGTAAGGCTTTTACGAATGTGTTATTGTGCAGTAGGTGCTCAAGTTGCAGATTAACCCAAGGAAATTTTGTTTCCTTGTTAATCTTGTTTCTCACTTCTATTATTAGGTGAACGTCGCAAGCCGGGCGGTGGTGCCATTTTGTATCCAACCCCAACAAATCTGGTGATATCTGATATAACAGCCAGGAGTTTCCGGGTCAGCTGGACCCACAGCCCAAAAAAAGCTAACAAATATCGTGTTATATATTACCCTACCAAAGGCGAAAAACCAGAAGAGGTATTAAGTTGAATGTAATTTTGTTGGTAATTTAGTTGAAAAATATTGAGTTTGTTGCTGATTTCATTTACTGCAAGCCAGTGTTAGTTCAAAAACACTGTCATAGGCATGGAAGTAGAAGATACAGTATCATTTTAATTTAAATTTTCAACAAAAAACTTGTATTTACCAATTGTAATGACTAATATCAGAAAAAATGTGTTTTGCAGAGACAAAAGCTGGCAAAATATAACTTTAAGCCAATATTGGAACAAATAAATGTACGATCCTGACTATCATTCTGCTTTGTACTCTTAAAGATGTAAAGTCCGTTGGAAAGCCACAAGGCTTAGGGGAACTTAGGCCATTGGATGCACCACCATTATTTAATGGACAAAATTTGGGAGGATTCATAATTATCTTGAGTTAGATTGATAGCACAGAATGGAAGAGAGGCTTTGCTGTAAAATTTTACAGAAACTCGGAAGGGAGATCACAGAGAATAGGAGCAAGATACAGCCCCCAACTCTCAAGCCTGCTCCACCACTCAGTATGATAAATGCTGATCTACTCTGGGTGTCATCTCCCATGTGCCAGGTCCTCCTTGCTCACAATCCCCCAATCTTTCAAAAGTTGATCTACTTCTATATTTGGATTGGAGGACATTAGTTATGGGGAGAGACTGGAGAAGCTTGTCTTGTTATCCCTAGAATGAATGAAGCTGAGAGGTTAATCCAAGAAAGCAGGAGAGGAGTAGGTCACCAGGCCTCACACACCTGCTCACTATTCAATATGATCATAGCGGATCTATGTCGGCCTCGACTATTCTTCTGTTTCTGAATTTTCACTTCCTTGATTTTTCAAACCTTTTACCTATCTTCACCTTAAATACATCTAAAGAACAGGTCTTCATCACCTTCAGGAGTAAAGAATCCTGAGATTCATTACAATGTGGGTGATTATGCAAAGTTTGAAGCAGCGTAGATAGAATACTTTCGCCATGGTAGGGGTTTCAGAAACAATACACATTGATTTAGCATGAGAGGAAGGAGTTTAAGGAAGCTCTAAGGGGAAAGTACTTGTAGAGAGAATGGTTAATATCTGGAACACACTGCTAGAGGAGGTGGTGCAATTGCTACATCTAAGATATGGACCAGAGTTAAAGATGAGTTTATTGTCATACGCACAAGATTCAGTGAAAAACTTACATAGAACATAGAACAATACAGCACAGGAACAGATCCTTTGCCAACACAATGTCCATATTTTCCCATTTTCCTCACATTCATGTACCTTTTGAAATGTCCCTTAAATTTCTTTAATCTACCACCAACCTGGGCAGTGCATTCCAGACACCAAACACTCACTGTGTTTAAAAAAAACTTGTTCCTTCATCTCCTTTGAAGTTTCTCCCTCTCACCTGAAATGCATGTCTTCTGGGAAAAAGATACTATCTGTCTACTCCATCTATGCCTCTCATAATCTTATAAGCCTCTCTTAGATTTCCCCACAGCCTTTGCTAGTCCAGACAAAAGAAGCCAAGTTTGTGTAATCTCTTATTATAGCATATGTCCTCTAATCCAGGCAGCATCCTGGTAAACCTCTTCTGCAACTTCTCCAAAGCCTTGACATCCTTTCAATAATGTGCTGACCAGAACTGCAATATCTCCAGATGCAGCCTAAATAGATTTTTATGAAACTGGAACATAACTTCCTGACTTTTGAATTAATGCCTTGACTAATAAAGGCAGGCATGCCATATGCCTTCCTAACCACCCTTTCAACCTGTGTGGCCTTGTTCTTAGCAGTGTACAGTTTACATTTGACCTACCAAAGTGCAACACTTCACATTTGTCTCAGTTAAACTCCATCTGCCATTTCTCTGCCCATGTCTCCAACTGAACTCTAACCCACTGTATTCTTTGCCAGTCTTCTGCACTATGCACAACACCATCAATCTTCATATCATCTGCAGACTTACTAATGGAACATTATGCAGCATCAACACAAGCACAGAGCATCAGATAAACCTTCATAAATTACAGTTTTTTAACAACAAAACACAACAGAATAAGAAAAAAGAGAATTTTTTTCATGCAAAGTTATTTGAAGTTTTCATAGTGTTGCTAGTCTGTAGAGGTGAAGGTTTTGCTGATTGGTTTAGGAACTGAAATGTTGAAAGGAAGTAGCTGTTCTTGAACCTGGCGGTGTGCAACTTCAGAGTAATGCATACAAAATGCAGGAGGAACTATAGAAATGAATAAATAGTTGACGTTTTGGCCGAAACCCTTCATTAGGAAGGCCAATACCCTTCATTGGACTTCAGATTTCTGTACCTCCTGTGCATAGTGGCTGCAAAAAGATGGCATGGCCCAGATGGTGAGGATCTTTGATGATAGATACTGCCTTCTTGAGGCACCAGCACCTGTGGACACCACAAATGGTGGGTGGGATGTGCCAGTGAGGTATAAGGCAGAGTCCACTACTCTTTGCAGCATCTTATGTTCCTGTGCATTTGAATTACCATACCAGACCCTTGGGCACTTCAATATGCAAAGCCTTGAAGGATTTATACATAAAGCAGGCAAAGCAGTAGCAGAATCAGGTAGTGTTCATGTGTTCATGGACACCAGTCAGACATCTGATGATAGAAGGAAAGCAGGTGTTCCTGAATTGTTTAGTGTGAGTATCAGGCTCCTGGGATTAGTGCAGAAGGATAAAACAGTTGGCATGGTTCTTGTGAGTCAAAGGTTCTGTTTCTCTGCTATCTAACTTGACTCTAAGTATTTCTAATGATCTAGCCTCCACAGGTTTCGGCGACATTGTTTTTGACCTCCTTTGTTCACCATGGATGGCTCCTTTTGCACATGGTATCCTTCCTTCCAGTTGGGATAAATTTTTGTTGAGCATATTGAATTAGTTATTGAAACATTTGCTGCTTATCATCTATTGACCTTTCTCTTAGCTGCTTTATCCAGTCCACTCTAACAACTTCACAATTCATAGCATTCTAATTATTTAAGTTGAAGACCCTGCTTTTGTACCTGGGATAATCACCTTGAAATTGTAGTTGGATTTCAGCTGTGCTGTGGTCATTATTCCTTAGGAATCCTTAATCACAAGATCTCTCTTTCATCTTCCTCCAGTACACGTGGCAAAACCTAAAATACCCTTTCCCAGGTAAATTTTGTAATATACTTCTCTGAGAAGTAATCTCAGATGCAATACAAAATTCCTCTTCTCAAATTCTTTCTCATTTGATTTGCCCAGTCAAATCTTCTGATTAAAAGCTTCTGTGATAATGGCAATTCCCTTCATACATGGTTTTAATATTTCCCATTTATGCTTTGTCCTATCATGTGGCCACACACTGAGGGCCTTTAGATTATTTCAAGCCACAACTCTTAGAAACCATAGAAACTACAGCACAGAAACAGGCCTTTTGGCCCTTCTTGGCTGTGCCGAACCATTTTCTGCCTAGTCCCACTGACCTGCACACGGACCATATCCCTCCATACACCTTCCATCCATGTATCTATCCAATTTATTCTTAAGTGTTAAAAAAGAACCCGCATTTACCACCTCGGCTGGCAGCTCATTCCATACTCCCACCACTCTCTCTGTGAAGAAGCCCCCCCCCAATGTTCCCTTTAAACTTTTCCCCCCTCACCCTTAATCCATGTCCTCTGGTTTTTTTCTCCCCTTGTCTCAGTGGAAAAAGCCTGCTCGTATTCACTCTATCTATACCCATCATAATTTTATATACCTCTATCAAATCTCCCCTCATTCTTCTACGCTCCAGGGAATAAAGTCCTAACCTATTCAACCTTTCTCTGTAACTGAGTTTCTCAAGTCCCGGCAACATCCTTGTAAACCTTGTCTGCACTCTTTCAACCTTATTTATATCCTTCCTGTAATTTGGTGACCAAAACTGAACACAATACTCCAGATTTGGCCTCACCAATGCCTTATACAACCTCATCATAACATTCCAGCTCTTATACTCAATACCTTGATTAATAAAGGCCAATGTACCAAAAGCTCTCTTTACGACCCTATCTACCTGTGACGCCACTTTTAGGGAATTTTGTATCTGTATTCCCAGATCCCTCTGGTCCACTGCATTCCTCAGTGCCTTACCATTAACCCTGTATGTTCTACCTTGGTTTGTCCTTCCAACATGCAATACCTCACACTTGTCTGTATTAAACTCCATCTGCCATTTTTCAGCCCATTTTTCCAGCTGGTCCAAGTCCCTCTGCAGGCTCTGAAAACCTTCCTCATTGTCTACTACACCTCCAACCTTTGTATCATCAGTAAATTTGCTGACCCAATTTACCACATTATCAACCAGATCATTGATAGAGATGACAAATAACAATGGACCCAGCACTGATCCCTGTGGCACACCACTAGTCACAGGCCTCCACTCAGAGAAGCAATTCTCTACTACCACTCTTTGGCTTCTTTCATTGAGCCAATATCTAATCCAATTTACCACCTCTCCATGTATACCTAGCGACTGAATTTTCCTAACTAACCTCCCATGCGGGACCTTGTCAAAGGCCTTACTGAAGTCCATGTAGACAATATCCACTGCCTTCCCTTCATCCACTTTCCTGGTAACCTCCTCGAAAAACTCCAATAGATTGGTCAAACATGACCTACCACGCACAAAACCATGTTGACTCTCCCTAATAAGTCCCTGTCTATCCAAATGCTTGTAGATTCTGTCTCTTCGTAATCCCTCCAATAACTTACCTACTACCGACGTTAAACTTACTGGCCTATAATTTCCCGGATTACTCTTTTCCCTACATTTCAATATTTCCATTCAAGGGTGAGGAATGGGGCAACTTAAGTGAAGGATAGAAAATTTTGATATGAGTTCTGAGGATTGGAATCAAAGTAAATTCCAATGACAAAGGCAATGTCCAATTTGGGTACAAGACAGAACAGAGTGGGTTAGTACAACTTGGGTACAAGACAACAGAGAAAGGAAAGGAAGGAGTAGAAAACTATTAGAAAAGCATGTCTAGCAGAGATAGAGGGTTTTTAATGACAGATGGCTGGTCTTTGGAGAAAACAGGAGATATGTAAGGAAATGGAATTTGCTGATTTTCCTGAATTATGCAATTGTCAATTAGTTTGGAAGAACATACACTGGCAACTGTCCTTTATTCCATGGATGTTGTTACTCATTATACAATGAGATAAATATATGCCAATATCTTACGAGGTGTTTACAAGCCGAAGACATTGAGGTGCATTTAGTGGGTTGGAGGGATTAAAGCAAATTGTGAAGGAAATAGGAGTGATTGTGACTGGCTAATAGAGTAACTGGTACGAGAGCTGTGTGCAGAAATTTGATGGAATGGAGAAGAGCAAGCTACTGTAACAACCAAGCATTTCTTAATAACTTTTCTTGTGATATCATGGATTGATTATATAACCTTATGACCACATTGCCATTGATTACAAATGTAAGGTTGGTATTGTTAGAATTTTTTTTATTTCAAGTTGTTTTTTTTTTACAGGTGACTGTGGATGGAACAGTTTCATCTGTTGTCCTAGAGAATTTATACTCCTTTACTGAATATCAAATTGCAGTGTTTCCCATCTACAAAAATCTTGTTGGTGAAGGTCTCAGAGGCATTGAAACAACATGTATGTTATCAAAGTACCATGTCATAAATAGTTGTAATCTGAGGTATTATTTAGATTGTGGTATTATATAACATTTGTTTATTTCATCGACTATACAAAAGCATTTGATAAGGTGAAGCACAATAAGTTATTTGAAATATTACAGGAAACTCTAGATCTAGATTCGGAAGACCTCCACCTAATCAGAAATCTATACTGGGAACAAACTGCTGTTGTAAGAATAGATGGAGAAGTGAGTCAGTTTACAAAAATCAAGAAAGGCATTAGACAAGGGTGTGTTTTCTCCCCTGATTTACTTAATATGTACAGTGAAACAATATTACAAAAAATAAGAGACATCTTGGGAATCAAAGTTGGCAGTGAAAACATCAATAATTTCATATATGCGGATGACACTGTTAATTGCCAGTACGGAGGAAGAACTACAAAACTTAATTGATATAGTTGTTGAAGAAAGTGCAAAAATGAGTCTGTCTGTCAATTGCAAAAAGACAGAATGTATGGTGATATCCAGAAAGGAGAATCCTATCTGCAGGCTGAGAATAAACAGAGAAGACATAAAACAATTACAGAAATTTTGCTACTTAGGAAGCTGGGTGACATCAGATGGCAGGTGCGACATGGATATCAAAAGAAGAATAAGGATGGCAAAAGACACCTTTACAAGAGTGAAGAATATACTGACCAATACTAAACTAGGCATGACAACCTGCCTCAGATACTAAAATGTTACGTTTATCCAGTTGTGTTATATGGCTCAGAATGTTGGACAATATCTAGTAACATGAGGAAACGAACTGAAGCAGCAGAGATGTGGTTTTTGAGGAGGCTGGAAAGAATATCATGGATGAAACAAATATCTAGTGAGGATGTCATGAACAAAGCAAACACAAAAAGAGAAATAATGTATGAGATCTTGAAAAGACAACGTAACTTCATTGGACATGTGATTAGGAAAGAGGAGTTAGAAACCATGGTAATTATGGGAAAGATTGAAGGGAAGAAAGCAAGAGGAAGACAAAGACAAATGATGGAGACAGCAGCCAGAGAACTGGAAGTGAATACCAATGAATTGATCCACTTGACCCGAAACAGGAATGTGTGGGCCATGGCAGTCAAAGCTCAAACTGGGCACGGCACCTGATGATGATGATTATATAACATACAGATTGGTGGAGTAACTTCTGCCTTTTATTCTCAGTAATAATTAGTATGTGAAGGAATTTTAAGAGATTAACTAAAAACTTGTGTTCTTCAATATTAAGTCTTTTACTGTTTGGATATGTCCTTTATATTTTCAACAAGAAAACAATTTCAGTTTCTCTACGTTTAAGTAATGAACACCTTGATACCTAGCCTCTTTCTTATAATGCATCCATTCTTATCATCAAAAGATATGATTTTTTTCTTCCTTAGATCTAAGAATTCTAATGGTTTTCATATTGATCAACTTCTGCACAAGACACTGATATTATTTCCAAGTATGCAAAGAAATTTGTGTGCCTCTTTTTCCTTTCTTTATAATATTACTTTGCAAGAACAGACTTGACTACACAATCTGAAGATTAAAATTAGATTTTCCTTACACCCCTTCAGTAAATCATTTAATTTGGAACTGTGATACTCATTTTAGTTCCTGGGAGGTGAAATAACTTGTGATTCTAATGGTCTAATCTTCATGCTTTCCTTCCTTATGATTAAGGATTGATTCTCCTCAAAATAGTTGATCTTCTTTGCTGCAAACAGCTATCACTTAAAAAGTCCTTGGTGTGAAATATTATGATGGTGTCCCATTGCAATTTTTTTACATGAAGGACTATTTTCAGGTTAGAACAGGAGACTGCAGATCAAAATTGCTGCGGGCACATCCAGTATATCACTGGCTGACACATAGAGCCTTGGCATGGGCAACCGCTACAAATAAGGTATAAAATTCGCAAGGCCTAAAAGAAAACTGAAGGGCAAGGCCTAATTCTGAGTTACTTGTGGGGAGCCATCTTACCTAGGCTGATGTCAGAGTACATTTATCTTCCTCAAGTAGGTGCCGTTTTTAACTTTCCTTCATTTTGATTATCCATGTCCTCGCCTTCACCTGGCTTACATCCATGGTCACTTCCCTTGCCCAATGATCTTGTCTTTAATATTAGTTTATGGTGTTGAAATCTTCTCCCTTACTCACATCCTTTGTGATAGCCAGGGTATGTACTGGGAGATCCTTGAGGAGGTGAGATCTACCTTATCAGACTGGTTACTTTAGCCCTGATGCAGAGGAAGATATCTTTCAGGGCTGTCTTTCCTCAGTGGGGCAAGCCAAGAGCTTCCAGACCACATTTAAGGTGTAGGTGTCAAAGCTGTCTGTTCAATTCCCTGAAGAACAAATAGTATATCAATAGTTATTTTATTCTATTGGAAAGTTGAGATGTTCAATTACAAGATGGGATAGCTAGTAATTTTTTCAGATATTTATAATTGAATATGATAGTCTGCTGTGTCTCAATATTTTAACTGAACAAGCACATTTAAAATAAATGAGTTAACTCATGCAGTAAATAACAGGTAAAGGAATGTAATTTGTTAATTATTCCCTGTGATAGTTAGTTCTCCTATTTAAAGTTGATTTGACTGGTTTTATTTAAAATTCTTTATTTTTAGTGTCTTTCCCATCCCTGAATAATCTTACAATCTATGATGTCACACATAACAGTATGAGAATTAAATGGCAGCCTCAAGATGAAGCCACTCATTATATGGTCCTTTATGAACAAGTTTCTACTGATGAAGTAGAAGATGGAAAAGAGGTAATTTTTATCAGTGTCAGAATTTTCATGGTCTGCTTTTATATTATTAAGTTATATTTTGTATTTTGCTTTAAAATATGTTCTTGTAATATGAGTACATTTCTTAATAAAAGTATCCATTTAAATAAAGATTTGATCTAATTATATTGAAGTCACGTGGCAATTATTATAACCCTGCAGTAGCTCATTGTTGAAGAGGATATACATTTAGAGAGATCCTGTGAAATAATTGATGATGATTTGGTTTAGACCTGGAGGTGAGGACTTCTCATTAGTGTACGATACAGAATCTGAACCAATTTGATCTCTATGGTTTCTACCCATTAGTATATTATTAGTAGAAAAGTCTGTTTCGTTCCTATAAATGTAACAAAGGGCATATAGGTAAAAACATTTGCCTTCAACCAAACCATTCAGACTTGGCAATAGCAACCTGGAAGTACATAATTTCTCTTAAGACCATAAGACATAGAAACTGAATTAGGACATTCAGCCCACTGAGTCTGCTTGGCAATAGTAGAAATCCATCTGAAGCTATTGCACTGAATCAATGAAATCAGCCCAAGTTTATATTTTTGGTGAAGCTTGTTGAAGGAGGATTACTCTTATGAAATAGAAAACCTACTGGCCACCTTTCAATAATCATCAATTATTACTACACTGAAGTAGATCAGAAACTCTAGAAGGAAGATTAGATCTTGAATATCCCAGTCTGGCCCTTTAACATAATCAAAAGGCTATGGTTCATCTGAATCCTATTCTACTGGCTTAAATTTACCATGTGTTCATTAATAAAGAGTGTCAATCATAGTCTTAAAAATATCATGTGTGCAGAAGAAATAAGGATTGAAGATTTATTTAATTTTATTTTTAAATAGCATAGATATAAATTTACCATTCCAGTGAGCCTTTTGAATGGAAGTCCTGTCTTCCTTCTAAGCATTCTGTCCAATACTTACCTCTCAGTTAACACGGTTGTAAAATAGAATATTACCTGGTCATTGTTGCATTACTGTTTATAAGAGCTTGTTTTGTGTAACCTGGCTCCTGCATTTCATGTACCATGAGAACGACTGTAATTGGCACGAAGCAAACTTGAACAATTCTTCAATTTTCTTTATTTGTGAAGAACTTTGAGATATCAACATATTATATGAGGTACAATATAAATTCTCATACACCTTTTCATATAAGACCGTGACCTTTTGTTCTGAATTCTTTCACCAGAGGGATTTCTCTGGACCTGCCCTATTGAATTTATTAATTTGATCATTAGTCAAATTGACTGCTTGAAACTTGCCTCATAGTTGAACTCTTCAAACTCTGTTAGAATGATGTCAAATCCATGCTCTAAGCAATTGAAGGTCAATATTTGCTTTTTGAGGTGCAATAGGAATGACTTTGCCCCGGTGAATGTGCACAACTGAGGTAATTTGTTACTTTTACATTTCAATCACCTTATGGTGAAGGCAGTTGGATTGTAAATGGATGGCCTAATTAAATACTCGTTATTGTTATGCACTACATTTTTAGTGGTTGTCGATTTCAATTATTGTGTTCATTTATAGTTCAGTCTCTCACTGCTAGAGAAAAAACATAAGTAAATTACATAACTGTTATTTCAGGAACTAAAGTCAGTTTTTAAAAATAGTAGTTGTTACAACATCCTTTTCTCTCTCTGTTGATCTTGACTGGGCACTTCCTGGAGTTTGTTATCCTTGCACCTTTAGTGCCATACATCAGTAAAACATGCTATAATATTATTTCCTTGAAGTTCTTTGGGGAACTTGGACTATCTAGTCCTTGGCATCCATCATTGAGAACTACATTGAGAAAGCTGGTCCCATCTTTCTCTATCACTACCATCAGGTCTGTACATCCAGATTTCCATCTTCCCCAGTCAGCTGATGCTTCAGCTTTGGCCAATGGAAAGTTTAATATAGTTCTAGAATAACCTTCCTGTGAGTGTCCACTAATGTAAAGAATTCCATGTGCTCTCCCAACCACCTCTTCTGCTAACTTCAAGGTTCTGCGCCCATGCACACCAAAATCTTGTTATTTCAATGCACTTGGTATTCTGGGCAGTGCACACAGTTACCTTTCATTCACTGAGCGTTTGAAGTCACAACATTTTGATTCAACAACTAAAATACCATCAAATTCTGCACCAAATAATCTTTGTGTTTTAGGTTGAAACGAGTTGAGATTGAAAAGTCATAACTTGTAATATGACTCATCTGATATATATTGATGAACTCCAGATTTAAGTTAATTGTCACAAAGGATGCTTGATAGAAAAATGATCAATAACTTTCTTTTCTTTTACAATTTTTTTTATTAGTTTCAACATCATACACATTACAAAAAGTAAGTACAGAACAATTAGGATTGTATTAATTAATAATAATTATTAAAGTTTATAGTCAGGTAACACATAGTTAGTAAACATCCCAAAGTCACACAGATTAACAGTAAAATATATAAAGAATATACATAAAATACAAAAATATCATTAAAAAAACAGAAAAAGAAAAAAAATTACCCCCCCCAAAAAACTAATCTACCCAAACTAAAAGAAAAAGAAAAGAAATGGCTATTATGATACCTCAGATAGAACCAATAGTGTCACCACTTCCGCTCCTCTCCCCATATATTGAAATCACAAAATAGATTTGGCAAGGGTCCAATTACATCATGTGGAAGTATTGAATAAATGGTCTCCAAGTCTCATTAAATTTAATAAATGGGTCAGAAATGACACTTCTAATTTTTTCTAGATTTAAACAAGATATAGTTTGAGAAAACCAGTGAAATGTAGTAGGAGGATTAATCTCTTTCCAATTCAATAGTATAGATCTTCTAGCCATTAGAGTAACAAAAGCAATCATCCGACAAGCTGAAAAGGTCAAATTTTAAAACTTTAAAGTAACTATTATACTGAGGTGATGAGTGTAAAAACTGTTTAAGGAAAAGAAATTTGTACAGTTACTTTCAAAATATTTACACAGCTTTCTTGTAATAACAGATCAGGGTTGATGCTCAATACACAGATATTGAAATAGAAGATCTCTCTCCAAATGCAGAGTATATTGTAACGGCTTATGCTTTATATGGAGATGAAACAAGCGAACCAGTAACAGCACAGCAAGCAACACGTGAGTCTACTTAAAAATGTATAATCAATTGCTGTAATATTGTATATAATCTCCATGACCTTGCATTAACTCCATTATTCTAGATGTTGGTAATAATTGTTTTTAAGTTGTCTTTTTTATTCATACTCGGGATGTAGGCATGAAATGAGGTAAACACTTAATGTCTATCTTTGAACTGAGTTTTATGGCAAGGGCAATTGTAAGTAGACCACAATGTTTCAAAACAGAGTTATTTAAGGCCAGAAGGTGGAGAAGCTCATGTGGTCCTGTGATCCCGAGAGCAATGCCGTCTGGAGCTATGCTCCTGGTAGGGTCACCCATGGCGTTAAGGTCAAAGGTGAGGTCCCTGACAAAGAACAATCCAACCAAGACCTCAACCATGGAACAGACGGACGAAGTTACTTTGAACTCAACGGCTGTGAAGGCAAATGAAGGCTGCGACAAATCCATCAGCTCCAATTGTCGTGGTTTCCATGCCATTGGAATCAGTTGGTTGATTTGTGAAGTATCGTGTGCTTCTTGGAGTGCAACATCAAGTACACGTTAAACAAATACATGCATAGGCGTCTTCACTCTGTGGGCCACTTCTTCAGAACGAAGACCATCATCCTCAACCTCGAGGGATAGCTACGATGACGACGATTTAAGGCCAGACAAGAGTGCTATATTTCCATCCACCCAGTGACATTATGAGCTAGATGGGTTGTAATGAGTCTTATAGTTAATACTACCTTTTAAATTAAATCATAAAATGTTTTATAAGCAGATCTGGGCTTCTCTGGCGTTCGGATCTGAGGACTCATTTTTGGTTCAGAATGCTGTTGTTTGCTTCCATTGTTTACATGATTTGTGTTTTTTTTCTTGCACATCGAGTGTTGGTCTTTTATTTTTATTCTTTTGTTTCCTTTAAACTGGGTTCTTTTGGGTTTCTTGTTTTGCGGCTATCTGCGAGCGAGCAAACCTCAAAGTTGGATAATTTATGCATTATTTGATAATAAATGTACTTGAATCTTGAATGTATTTACATTAGAGGGATTTTTAGTTCCACAGCAGCACTTGCAGAGTTTGAGCTTGTATCAATGGTTTAGCTGGTGTACGAGTCCAGTAAATTAACCATTATGCTGTGTCATTTTCATCAATAAATTTTAAGAGGAGTGTTTCCTTAATATTTCCAACTGACCCCATTCAGTATCTCCTGCTTTTCAAGACAGCTACTTCAAGAATGGCCTTCCCTTTATCATGTCAGTGATGTGGATGTTTACCGATGATTCCACATTATTCTGTTGCGAGATATTTAAAAAGCAAAATGGAGCAACTGAGACAAATGCTATAGATTTAAGCGAGCTATGAATATGAAGTGAATTCAGCATATCTCTAAGAATTTGATAAAACTAATCACCTCTGCATAATGTGGCTAGAGTTTGATGGGACTTCTAACAATCTTTTCTCTGCTTTCTAGGCTAGAAGTGCACTCCATCTTAGTACAGATTCTTCAATTGGTGCAAAAATATTGGATTACTTGGGGCCACTCTTTTTGCTTAATTTCCAGGAGATCCATTTACCACCTGACTCTACCCCCACCTTTCTCCCACTCTGATAGTCCTCACTGAACTCCAACACTCATACTAAGACCTCTACTGATCACAGCTCCCCTTCCTTAAGGACTCCACCCAACATTCCAGGGAACAGGTTTTCTGAAATGACTGGATTTAACCCAGATAGATGCCCCATCTCTCCAACCCAGACCTGAAATGACCGGATTTCCTTTGTAATGCAAAGCCTTTCACCATTTAACGACTGCCTGGACCCTGAGAATGCTTACATTTTGCAACAACAGCAGACCTGTGAACAAAATGTTTGTTGACCCAGAGCACAGTCTTCTTCATGCACCCAAACAGGCATCTTTCAGTTCCTTAGCAAAACCTTCCCACTTCCTGCTGCTGGCATAAATAAAAGTATTTTGAAGCTTTTTCATTAAATTAGATATTGCTGCTTTTTTTTTGTCCTTGTTCCCCACGCACCTCATACCAGATCTCAAACTCACTCACCGAGTTGCTCCAGTTATGTTCCAAATTTTGTGGTTCATGATTGGGGAAGTCAGGTGACAGATTGGTGACTGGGAATGGGGTCAAAAGGTAGGATATAGAAGATGGGTGATGAATGGTTAGGCCAAGTGAATGTGAAATCATAAGATTCTCTTTCCAAATCTTCCTGAAATGGTCTCCTTCAAAGTGGGAGGTACTATTACACTGTTGACAGAGCATGGTTCTCCTCTGTCATGTACTTTATGCCCATCTCTTACAAGACAACTGTACCTACTTTTTAGTTTAAATTTTATTTAAAGCCATCACATCTACTGTGGCATAGGCCACAGACAGCTGCTTGTCCGAGTCCTCTGGCCTGGGCCAGTCTTTCAAGTTGTCTACAGGTGTAGCCCTGTAGAAGAAGAAGATCCTTCTTCTCCCAGGGATGAGATCTTTGGAGCTTCCATGAGCGTTCCTGTAGCTCTGGGTTTTTAATGGTATAGGGTTGCTAACCCCATGCCCAAACCTCCCCCTTTTGTAGCTGCGCTTGGGACTGTCCATGATGGAATTTTTTTTATTTTAATAGCATTGTTTTTATTCAACTTGTCTGAGACTTGAAGCCTAGGAGGGTTTCTATTGATGTTGTATCTGTAGGAGGCAAGATGCACAGTAAACAAAGTTAATTTATCTGGAAAGCAGAGGAATCAGAACATGACATGAATTACAGTATCTTATTTTGTCAGAAAATTATAGTGAATGGAAGATGGTTCAGATTCATAAAATCAATCTCAGTCACTTAGACACATGATTGATAGTAGGATTATCTGCTTATCCCCACTCTTTTTGAGAATAGCTATGTCACTATATACAGCCAAATAACGACATTTCATTCATCAAAAAGTGAAACTCTACTTAAAATGGTGCATAATGAAAGCCAACTAACAGGCAATTTGCTAGTATCTATTCTGCAAGCAAACTCAGTAGATCCACCTATAAATGATGATAAGGCTGTATTTTGTGGAGATGAGAAACAGACTGTTGTTATCCATCACTGGAAAATTGTCAGCGTTAATTTCCTAATGTCCATCTGTTGGATGGAATAACCTGGGTCTCTTTCCATTATGCTCATTTGACTAGTAGCTAGAAATTTCTCACTCTCCTGTGAACAGTCTTGGATACAAGGTGATATTTGACTTCAGTTAAGTATATTTTATTGATGAATTTCTGCCCAATGACTTCTTTTATAAAATATGGGCACAACTGGCCAGATTATCCTGAATGCTAGCCAGCTGTGATGCACTACCTAGCTACTGTGCACAAAACAATGCAGAACATGTGGAGGTCTGATGACAGTGCATGTGACCTCTTTGACCCACCACTGAGTCTAGATGTATTCCATTACTTTTTGACCTGAGGCACTGTATACACTTCATATTTGCACTTTATTTTTCTGCCAGCCACTATTGGTCCTTCTAATGTGACCCCATTCATTTGAATCAGGTCACTGACCTTAATTAAGAAGATGTAGAACACAGAACATAGAAATCTATTGCACATTACAGGCCCTTTGGCCCACAATGTTGTGCCAACCATGTAACCTACTCTAGAAACTGCCTAGAATTTCCCTAGTGCATCACCCTCTATTTTTCTAAGCTCCGTGTACCTATCTAAGAGGCTCTTAAAATACCCTATTGTATCCACTTCCACCACCACCACCGGCAGTGCACTCCACGCACCCACCACTGCCAGTGTGAAAAACTTACCCCTGACATCTCCTCAGTACCTATTTCCAAACGCCTTAAAACTATGCCCCTCATGTTAGCCATTTCAGCCCTGGGAAAAAACATCTGACTATCCACATGATCAATGCCTCTCATCATCTTGTACACCACTATCAGGTCACCTCTCATCCTCGGTTGCTCCAAGGAGAGAAGGCCAAGTCCACTCAACTTATTCTCATAAGGTGTGCCCTCCAATCCAGGAACCATCCTTGTAAATTTCCTCTGCACTCTCTCTATAGTATCCACATCCTTCCTTCCTGTCGTGAGATGACCAGAACTGAACACATTACTCCAAGTGGGGTCTGACCAAAGACTTGTATAGCTGTAACATTACCTCACGGCTTTTGAACTCAATCCCACGGTTGATGAATGCCAACACACCATACACAGTCTTAATAACAGTGTCAACCTGTGCAGCAGGTTTCAGTGTCCTATGGACACGGACCCCAAAATCTCTCAGATTCTCCACATTGCCAAGAGTCTTATCATTAATATTATATTCTGCCTTCAAATTTTCTTGAATCTGCTTGGCTATTTTATTTTCAATATTTTCTCTGTTTCTTTGGATTTTTATGCATAATTGATTAGCAGGATTTTAACATGTTTTAAAATTAATATATTCTTTAAAATAGTAATATCTTTAAAATATTAAAAATTATTTAAATAAATTTAAAATATTTTAAAATACTTATGAATGTTAGAGGCATTTTGTGTCCTAATGTTTTTGCAGTCCTAAATTTCCTCATAAGTAAAGAATGGGGCATAAAACTTATTGCTTGTAATCATTTTAATAAGTGTTACAAGAGCAAAGAATAGAAAGGAAGAAGTATGGCTGGAGACAATGGAGAGGAGGGAATACTAAAGGTAGTGTGGTCTTCTTGTACCAGACTGGAGGTAACAGAAATTCCATTGATCACAGTTAACCAGTAAGATAGACAGATTCAAGTTACATGACACCTGCATTTGAAACCAAGAAGTTTCCAGAAAATACAGAGGCAACTGCAACCATTGAAAAACTTACTGAATATATAAGGGATTGTATAGAAGTACAAAAGAGCATAAAAATGTTAAACTACAAGAAAAGAATAACAATTCTACAGCCCAATTCAGATCAGAAGATCAGAGTCAGAATCAGGTTTATTATCACTGGCATGTGATGTAAAATTTGTTAATTTAGTAGCAGCAGTTCAATGCAATACATAATCTAGCGGAGAGAAAAAAAATAATAAATAAAATAAAACATAACATAATAAATAAACAAGTAAATCAATTACATATATTGAATAGATTAAAATAATGTGCAAAAACAGAAATACTGTATATTTTTTTAAAAAATGAGGTGCTGTCCAGATCTTCAATGTCCATTTAGGAATTGGATGGCAGAGGGGAAGAAGCTGTTCCTGAATCACTCAGTGTGTGCCTTCAGGCTTCTGTGCCTCCTACCTGATGGTAACAGTGAGAAAAGGGCATGCCCTGTGTGTTGGAGGTCCTTAATAATGGACACTGCCTTTCTGAGACACTGCTCCCTAAAGATGTCCTGGGTGCTTTGTAGGCTAGTGCCCAAGATGGAGCTAACTAGATTTACAACCTTCTGCAGCTTCTTTTGGTCAAACGCAGTAGCCCCTCCATACTCTGGTGGTGCAGTGATGCCAGTGATGCAATTCAACAGGTTTCTAAAAGTAATAAGTAGGGCAGGCCTTTGACAGTTTAAGATGCCAAAACTGTCAGGGGCTACTGGAGTAGGGCTATGGGAGCAGGGCTGCACCATGCAAGGTATAAAAGTCTGATTGCCACTTGGACCTGCTCCGATTGTGGCATGTGAGGCCCTGATTTCATTGGGTGTTTCATGACTGCCGTAGATTAGTAAAGCTAAGAGGCCAGCAGGTGCACATGTGCAATGCTTCCTTATGCTGTAGCTCAAGGTTTGTACATTTCAGCAGCACCTTCATTTGACTGTTTCAATAAATAATAATATGGTGTCATTATCAGCAAATATTAAAGAAAGTGAAAAGGAAGAGATGTGGATTAATGAAAGTGTGGAAGAAGAATGGTGAAAATGGAGTTGAAAGTAATGAAACATAAAGCAAAAGGAGAAAAATGTTGAAACAGCCGAGTGGAGAGATACCAAGAATAAGGAATGAACAACACAAAGATTTTGGGAATGAATAAAGAGCAAAGTGATAGAAAAGTGTATTATTTCCCAAATAAAAAGGTTTGGGAAAAACTATTAAATATCTCTTGATCTATTAGTATCCATTTCCATTTACAATGTATATTTAACATAAAGATCTCACAGGGTAGTTTGTAAAGAAGGAAAAAAGGTAGTTTTTAAAGAAGGTAATTTGTAAATTAGGAAAATGGACATTGAACTAGAAAAGAAGAGACTCTGAAGGAAACCAAACACTTGGCCAATCAAATATATTTTACCAAGAATCCCATAAAGGAGAGACAAAGAGATTTGGAAGTGAATTCTAGAGATTGTGATCTAGGGAACTGAAAATGCAACAGTGGAAGGGCAGGAGTTTGCAAAGAGACAGGCTCGGAGAAGCAGACAATGTCAATTCTCAAGCTCAAGGCTACAAGTCAATAGAACAACTGCCTGGTTGCATAAGAACCTCATAGGAAGTGGTCCTTAACTGATTTCAAGGTAGGAGGTCTTGGTAGGCATTATGTTAGATATGAACTGTTTTCAATAGTTTGTTTTGTTATTTATATATAGATCCACTGGATCCTCCAAAAAACCTGCACCTCACTGAGCTCCATCACAGTAGTGTTAAAGTAAATTGGGAGAGAGCTGCAAGGAAAGTGACTGGACATCAGATCATGTATGTGTCAGCTAATGGGAATGATCCCAAGCAGGTGAGATTTATGCTGAGCTTCTTGCTTGTGCCAGGGACTAACACACATTACAAATGGAAGTAACTGGTACCTAAGTTTCTTATTAATCACACAAATAAGAAAACGTCTTGGCTTTAGTTTCTATCATATCCACTAAGAACAATGTAACAGCATAAGCATGTTTTGGTTTTCCTCAGCTCTACTTTAACCTTTTAGAACTTGACTTTTTCTCCTTGAAGCAACGGAGGATGAGAGGTGACCTGATAGATGTGTACAAGATAATGAGAGGCTTTGATCGTGTGGATAGTCAGAGGCTTTTTTCCAGGATTGAAATGGCTAGCATGAGCGAGCATAGTTTTAAGGTGCTTGGAAGTAGGTACAGAGGAGATGTCAGGGTTAAGATTTTTACGCGGAGAATGGTGAGTGTGTGGAATGGGCTGCCGGCGGGGTGGTGGAGGCGGAAACAATAGGATCTTTTAAGAGACTCCTGGTTGGATACATGGAGCTTAGAAAAATAGAGGGCTATGGGTAAAGCCTAGGTAGTTCTAAGGTAGGGACATGTTCGGCACAGCTATGTGGGCTGGAGGGCCTGTATTGTGCTGTAGGTTTTCTATGTTTCTAACCTTTTAAACAATTGTATTTAGTGAATGCCTTTTCCAGTTAATAACTTTATACATGGGGGAATAAGTCCTTTTACAAAAGCTCATAAGTAACTTCATAATTTTACACATATGATTAAGTATTCCCTCAGTATATCCTTCCTCACTGGGTAAAATCAGTCATCTCTCTACATGGAAATTTGGAATGTGTATTCACGTACAGTATACCTGTTTATAATTCCAGATTGAAGTTGGTGGGAACGTTACAAATGTATTATTAAAAAATCTGACCTCGCTGACAAAGTATGTGATTTCTGTACTTTCCATTTATGATACCTTGAGGTCTGTGCCCATTACCATCACTGCTGAAACAGGTGTGTATCTTCCTAACTAGAATGCATTGTTGAGATTTTCTTGTCGTTGATTTAAAAAGAACCAATTATATTTGAATAATGAAAATATTCTGAATGTTTTTATTCTTAGTTAGGGTTCCACCTCCTTCAGATCTGAGAGTCACTGAATTTTCAGGCACCAGTTTAACAATTACATGGAAACATGCAGCCAGTGATGTTGCCCTCTACAAAATAAAATGGATTCCACTTAGTGGAGGAAAATTGTATGAGGTTTGTTTTATATATATTTAACCAACTAAT
The DNA here is from genome assembly GCF_963921235.1 of Mobula hypostoma. Classification (NCBI taxonomy): domain Eukaryota; kingdom Metazoa; phylum Chordata; class Chondrichthyes; order Myliobatiformes; family Myliobatidae; genus Mobula; species Mobula hypostoma. Next base: position 199,514,144 of record NC_086098.1, read on the forward strand.
TTGTTCTGTTTTTTCAGCTAAAGTGATAATATTTGAAAGGTCAATAAAGTTCAGTTTGAAAAAAACCAATGAATTCTGAAAACCCTCAGCAGGTCATTTGTGAGAAGTGACACGGAGTTAATGTTTCAGGTGAAAGGTCTTTCAAAAGAACTGTGTTGTTTTATGAGAAAAGGTTGGATGTGAGAGGCTTGTATCTGCTGGAGTTTCGAGAAATAGGAGGGGACTTCACAGAAATATAAAATCCTGAAGGTTTCTTGCTGGTGGTTTGAAGTTTATCTTTAGAAGCTTTTTGTATGATGCAGAGCTCCGGGGTTGTACACCTAATGGGTTTCCCCCCCCACTTTTTCTGCTTAGTAGGGTTTTTTTATTACCACCAAAATTTTTCAATCTTTAAAATAATGTTTTTTTTTCCTTGAGACATTGCAAGTGTTGCTTACTTCGATGTACTTGCGTTATTTTTGAATGATATAATAATAATAATAAAAAGATTTGAAAAGGATAATAATGTCTTGAATTTTTAAAGAAGAATGAATTTGATATTTGATAAACAAGTAGATAAAAGGTTTCTGCAAAGAAGCAAGAAGGAGGAATTGAGATTATGGTTGGTGTACCCATTAAACAGTGGAATGGCCTTATTGCTGTTTCTAGTTCCTATGTTTGTATGAAATGCCTAATGAAGCCACTCATGGAATGTTGTATTCAATTTCAGTCCCTCATTTGAAAAAGGATATACTAGTGTTTTACATTGATTGGCCACATGGGTGTAATTGTGTGGCCCAGACTCATTGTTCCAGAAGGGACAAAATCTCTATCTTTAAGTAAATTTAAAAAAAAACAATCTGGATAAGATTTGGCAGGCCAGTTTCTGGAATGAGAGAGTTTTCCTCTTATGAAAAAGTAGGCATGTATTCTTTGAAGATTAGAAAAAAGACAGGTGATCCTATTGATATAAATAAAATCCTGTTGCAGCATGACAGGGTCAATGTTGAGACATAGGTAGCTGGAGATATTTAAGGAGGTGGCAGATAAATTCTAAAATATCAAGGAATTGATAGCAATGTAGAAATGACAGAGAAGAGGAGATTGAGTAGATCAGATGAGGTCATATTGAATGGCAAGGCAAAACTGAGGAGCCCAGTGGTCTGCTCCCATCCCTATTTTACTGTGAGTTTATCTTGTACAACATTAAAATGTCGATAAAGGATTATAGCCTTGGGATTACTTCATGAGATACTAAAAGTGAGCAGCTAGCAAATTTGTTTCAAATGTTTTGTTTTTACACTGATTCATAGGATGTAGACATTGCTGGAAATACTGGCATTTGTTATAGATCTCCAGTTCAGGATCAATGACTTTTGGTGGATCTAGAGTTGTATGTAGATCAGACTGGATTAGAACAATAAAGTTCCTTCTTTGAAGGATGTAGTGATCCAAGATTGATTTCTATGATTCCTATGATTTCTAATTCCCAAGTTACCATGGTGAGAATTGAGGTTGTGTTTCCAATTCAATAACCTGGTTCTCTGGATACTACTACAATAATTTAGCAATTATGCTACTACACTGTAAATAACTGATGAACAATGAATGAACACTGTAAACAATGATACTTTCATTTCCAATTGATAATGTTCAGACCTGTGCCTTCTGTAGACAAAAATTTATCATGGAGAGATAAAGCTTTCTAAGGGTAAAAACAGTTATCTTTCTGTAAATAGTTAGAGTAACCTGTTTATTTCAAATGGGCAATTTTTTATTTTTCTGAGTTCATTATTAAGTTGATTGTATTAATTACCAGTTGCATCGAATGAGTGGGGTAAAAAATGCAGGATGTCCTTCACAAGTGGACAAATATCCCTGACTCGGGTACTGAACTTTGTCTCATAAAAAATACGGTCGCCAATTTATTTGTTTCAATTAAGTTTCCAACAACAATGCTTAATTTTGTAACATTCAGTAAAGAATTGGCCACCTTCTTGGTACTTAACTGCCCTAATGATTTTTTGTCAGCTTTTTTTTCAGCATTATCCTTTATTTGATCCAATCCCAGACACCAGAGGTCAAATCTCAAATGCACTCAGTGGAAAGATCATTTCAAGCTTCAACATTCAGGAATCTTATGGGGATTTGATTGACCAATGCACACATAGATTGATAGATTATTGATCCGAAAGGAAATTACAATGTTACTGTAGCATTAGAAGTGCACAAATATACAAATATTAGAAGAGAAATAAGAAAGAATAAAAAAAATAATTTGCCTCAAACAGTTTAACAGGAAGGGTCCATCAGTTTCCCATCTATAGGTCAACTCATTATAGAGCCTAAGGGCCGAGGGTAAGAATGACCTCATATAGCACTCTTTAGAGCAGCGCAGCTGTCTTAGTCTTTTACTAAAAGTTCTCCTCTGTTCAGCCAAGGTGGTATGCAGAAGGTGAGAAACATTGTCCAGAATTTCCAGGATTTTCCGTAAGGTCCTTTGTTCTACCAAGGCCTCTGGTGTGTCCAGTTTGACTCCTATAACAGAGCCAGCCTTTCCAATCACCCATGTTGATGCCGTTGCCCCAGCATACTGCCACGTAGAAGATTGTACTGGCAACAACAGACTGGTAGGACATGTGAAGGAAAGGCATGCATACTCCAAAAGACTTCAGTCTCCTCAGGAAGTAGAGGCGACTCTGGCCCTTCTTGTACACAGCCTCTATGTTAGTGCTCAACTCAGGTTTGTCATTCAGGTGCATCCCAGGTACTTGTAGGTCCTCACCACATCCGCGTCCTCACCACCGGTAGTAACAGGGAGCAATGGAGGCTTAGTCTTCTTAAAGTCCATTACAAATGCAAAGTCCATCTGTAACAAAGAGATGTGGTTATCGATTTGGCATCAGTAACATACACGCAATACATTCATCACCATTCTGTACCATTCTTATAGTTTTCAAATCAATCAATCTTAATTTCTGTTTGCTCTCTTCTGGAAATCTCTATTAAGAGTAATACATATAAATCTAATTTTATTGAAAGGAGATGCATGAACTGTGAAATATAAATAGAAAACTGGGAATGTATTGTGAAACTGTCAACATCTATGAGTTTGAGAGCTATATTTGAAATGTTAATATGTCTTTGATTTGCTGAGAAGCATGCTATAAATTTTTCTTATTTTCCAAACAGCTGGACATCAAAGGGAACGTTAACACAGCAGTCTTACAGGGGCTGGCCAAAAACACGGAGTATCAGGTATCACTGTCAGCATTATATAATGACACAGCAAAGAGCAATGCCATTGTTCTGCGCTACAATACATGTAAGTAGTCTAATTGAGAGAGATTGAATTCAGTACCTAAAATATATTGATATTTTTGGCATAGTTATAGTGTGATCTAGTGTCATTTTATTCACAAAGTGATGGTGGGAATCAATTGTGATGCCTGTGCTAGATGAATCCATCTCCCAAGAGCCACAAAATCACACTGGGATATTGCAACCAGCAGATATTGGGCTACACTGGAAAAGTGAAGGAAGATTCTTCCAATCTTTGCTGGGAGACGTCTGGGAGCTCTGGACTAGGCCACAGGTTTCAGACTGCATGTTTGTTGAGACAGTGGTGGTGGGGATGGGGTATGGGGGTGGGAATAGAAAGGGAAAGGAAGAAAGCAGAAGCTGACGGGAAAGGAAACAAGTAGTGAAAAGGATGATCAGGAAGGGAAGAGACAGAGGGAGGCTACGTGCATATGTGCACATGTGCGCATGTACACCCAGTTTTGACTTGTGTCTGTCCACGTGCATGTGTTTGCTATGTTCTTGCAGCAGAGAAAGGTGTCCAGTTGTCTTGGACCAAGATCTCACTGTGCCAAGAGTATGCAGCTGTTACTTGGTTTTAAAATAATCCCACAGACAGATATCCTCCATTCCTCAGAACTGGAGTAGAAGGAAAACATCTTTAACACTAAGGAAGTACCCAGAGAGAAGGGTGGATTGAAATGGAGATGATTTCCACAATAAATTCTTATCATTTGACCTCATTATAAAATAAATGTGCTTGTATTTGGATAATTTTAACAGTGTGCCATTAGTGTGAAACAATGTATTTAACAAAAAAAAAATCTGTTAACAAATTAGCTACATGTTTCCCAAATCAGGCACTGGTTCTGTGAAGTTTTAGGTGAATTGAGCTCTTTACAGGCCATCTCCAGGTTATGAACAGGGTTTCATTTTTATTGATGCCCCCAAGTTAATTTGGTAAATCTCAAAAATACACAAAGATCACTTGATAGGATAACCGTATCTCCACAGCATTGCAATGAATGGCATCAAACACACTAAGACTGATAATCGCTGGAGAATAAAGAAGGGGATCTAGTTCTAGCCTTTGTAGAAAGTGAATGTATGTATGTATGTACTTTCGATCTTTGAATTTACTAATTTGATGGAAGCTTATTCATCCATGGGTAATAATCAAAAGTCAGGGATGGCCTGTACAGTGACAAAACTAAAGAAGAATCTGAAGAAGTTTTAGAAATGCTTAGACAGTATCTACAGAGAGAGAGAAACATATTGGTGATCTTTTATTAGAACTGAACATTATATAGGGAAAATAAAACCACCTTTCCATTCTATTTACGTCCTCCATCATTTTGTACACCTCACCGCGTCCTTTTGTCATCCTTCTCCATTCCAGCCCTGCTGTCTCATTCTTGACCTTGCAGTGAAGAGCTTTCACTCAGGCAACATCCTTATAAATTTCCATTGCACCACAATCATATCTTTCATGTAATGTGGTGACCCGTACAATACACTATGCTAAAACCTTGGTTTAATTTCTGATATATAGGATTATATTGCAATCTAGCTTTTCTAATATTCAGTTACTTGGCTCATAATTGTAAGCATTTCACGTGCCCTTTGAACCTTCACGCCTATACTGCCACCTTTAAAAATCCATGATTTATATATTACATTTCCTCAGCATCCTTCATCTCGGTCACTTCAACCTTCCCAAATGCATTTCCTCATGTTTCCCTGCTTTAAGTTAATCAGACCATTGCCATCACCTTGACAACAAAAACTTTCTTCTTCACCACATGGCCTATTATCATGTAAATCCTTTATCATGCATTTAGGTATAAATCAATATACAGTAAAAGAGCAAGGAGCTGTATATAGAGCTACATGGGTAAGAACGTTCCAGTGTCATTAATGCCTGTGACACAGTATGCGTCATTTCCTGCAAATCAAACCAATTTTGAGTCCTACTTGTCTGTGTTTTTGACAAGTCTGTAATGCACAACCTTGTCAGACATTTTGCTGAACTCATTGTACCCTACATCAAACAATTATCTTTATCCTCCTTGTTAGCTCTTAAATTCAGTCATTTATCAGAATAGACCTTCCATAACAAATCCACAGAGACTGAATTCCAGTAATCTAGGTCATTGTCAATAACTCCTTATTCTATCATTCAGAATTGATTCCATTGATTTGTTCATCATTGACATTAACCATCTTATAATTACTTATTCCTCATTCTCGTTTTTTAAACAATGGTGTAACAATAGCTGTCTTCCAGTATAACTTCTGTAGATAGCAATGATTGATTAATGCTGGTTAAAACATTTCCAATTTCCTACCTTCTTTTAACAGCCTGAGATACATTTCATGTAGACTTGACAAAGCATTCACTTTCAAAGTTGCTTTAACCAGTTATACTTTGTCTTTTACAATGCATAGTCCATCTATTGTTACACACACGTTTTTCCGATCTACATCATCAGCATCTTCTTTCCATTTTGTAGCAAGTTGAAAAGTATTTGTTAATCACATTGTCCAGTTGCACATAGCGTTTACCTTTTTGATTCCTCATAGTCCAACTCCTTCCTTCAGTACCTGCAAGTATTATTTGATTACCTCTTTTTACTTTCCACATTTCTCTTCTATTTTCTCCCCTTTACTCTCTCTGGATATTCTTCTAGGTTTCCTGGTGAGCTAGGCTCTCTGCATCTAACACAACCATTTTCTTCTCATGGGCTTTGTCATGCAGGGGCAGCCAGATCTGGATTTGCTGAAGAGCTAATGAGGTTTGATAAGGGTAATTGTTTGATGTGGAGTACAAGAAATCCAGTTTTTTACCCTTTTGCAACATGTTTATTGTAAACCTTTGGGATCTTCTTAAATGTCTTCTTAAATCTCTGAGACTGATTATCATCAAGTAGCTGCTTCAGTGACCACGGTATTATACAAAAGCAATAAAACTGACTGTGGATTGTGATCATCATCTATGAACCAATGACATAGCTCTTCTATGCATTTCCAGTGCATTGGTCACTAGTAGTAATATAAATCTGAATTTTCAAGAATTATATTTACAACATGAGTTGTTACTGTATGATGTCCAAGGTCTGAGATTGCAATGTGCTATTAACTTTCTGATTTAGATAATAAAACATCAAAATGCAGTAACCTTACACTTATTTTAGAAGTTTTAAAAATGTATTTACCTGTGCCATATGTTATTTTAGATTCCAGGTATCCTCCAACAAATCTTTTCATAGAGTCCAAGACTCCAACTAGCCTCCAAGTTAGCTGGTCTCATTCAGGCGGAGATGTTCAACATTACAAAATCTCATATACGACAGTTACAGGTGGTCATGCTGATGAAATGGTAAATAACATTTGTACTAATCATCATCATATCAATTTTAAGTAGTAAAAGTCAAAATATAATGCCCATACTAGTCTGTATAGGAGGTTAATTTTCTATTTAAAATTCGTTTGCCTGAAATTACAAGACTTATTAGAATTCAATGTTTACAAAACTTGGCTGCCACATGAATCATCTTTGTCCATGCCACTTCTGGAAAATATTACAAAAAATATCTTTCAGAGCTGAAAAATATTCAGATGTATTTCTGCAAGTGTAATTGAACTTCAGTGAATATAAATCAGGGTAGGCAACCTTAAGCATAAATGATTTTCAGCATGCATTATTCATTAATTTGAGGCAAAACATAACTAGATGTATTTAAATGTATAATTCCCATATTTCAAGTTTTTTTATGGCATTTATCTGACCCACCATCCACTCATTAATATGCGATCTGGCCCACAGAGGCAAAAAGGTTGCCGACCCCTGATATAAATGAATAGTCAATTTTTTCTTATTTCATGCCAAAAAAATGGCATGGCATTCGAGTGAACAAGGGATGGAATACTTCTAGCATACAGAACAAAAAAACTATTAAAAGTCAATTAAAACATTTAAAGCTAATTAAAAAAAGAAAAAAAAAAATCAAAGGTCAAAGGTTCAAAGATCCAATTTAATGTCAGAGAAATTTATACAATATACATCCTGAAATGCATTTTCTTCGCAAACATGCACGAAAACAGAGAAGTGCCCCAAAGAATAAAGGACAGTTAAACGTGAGAACCTCAAAGTCCCCCCCAGCTCCCCCCCCCACGTTTAGTGCCATCTTAACTCTGCCTCCAACTCTGCCAACTCAAAAGCAAAATCTAAAATATTTAAGTATACAGTATATTAAAATACTTAAGTATAAAAATATCAACTACAATTTTGAAAATATTTAACTATTAAAGTATGAACAAATTACCTACTACCTACCTATCTAATGTGACAAAGGTTGTTTAAGTGGATTATGTAATATTAAATTCCACCATTGGAATCATTGTGGAGTCCAACATTATAATGCCTTTGAGGGAATAAGGACATAGTCTTATTGCTATTTTCTGCAGTGAACAGGACTACCATTATTGTTGAAAGGAGATGATTGGTTAATAACTACTTGCATATTCTTGAATCTAAGTGGAAAGCAATCAGGAGGACATAAATTTATTGGTCCTTTATATAACATATGATTGGAAAGTGTGACATAAAATATTTTAATATAGATTTATTTATTTTCTTTAAGCATAGAAACAAAACGAATGCTTCACACTTTTTAAACTTTTATAATCCTGCCTGATTTCCCTAAAATTATGATCTGATTCAACCTTAATTTTAGCTTTTTTAAAGAACTTGAAGCTTAAAATTTAATTAAAGAAAACAGGCTTCAAATTATTGGCCTGTGCATAAATAATTTTGATAAATTTAGCAGCTGGTTCTTGAACCAGAAAAGAAGTATGATTTATATCTGTTGCAACTTCTTGTTATGTTTATTTATACTATCTATGTTAAAATATTAAGTTGATATAGTAATTGAGAATTATATAAAGAGCACATTACTGGAACATCTTAGTTAAGTACAAAGTATTTTAAGTTTTCAACCACTTAAAAACATATCAGCCGAATTACTATGCTTGACCACTTGTTTCTAAATAATCATATCTTGAAAACTTAATTAATAAAAGCTTTCTAACTTTCCAGATAACACATGTTAAGAGAAACAGCATAATATTACAACCACTTATATCTGATACCACGTACAATGTGACAGTTACTGCTGTCTATGCTTCAGGTGATGAGGCCAGTATATCCGGAGAGGGAAAAACCTGTAAGTATGATGACATTTTAACTTGAACTTGATAAGCCTTTCCTCTATTTTGGGTATTATTTCACGAACAATGATAAAGATTGTGTAGCCATCTGGGTGGTCACCTGTTGAATTTCTTTACCAATCATAATATGCTAATCAGCACAATGGAGCCACTGCCCAAGAAAATAATCAACAGAAGGGCAGTCTCTGTTTTTCTTTGTAATTTTTGTAAATCCTACCTCAGTCATTTTTGGAAAAATTATTTTTTCAGAAGGTTCTAAAAACAGATATGTTTTTACAAGCTTTACATCCCTATAGTGGTTCTGTGCTGCTCTGTGACCCTCCCCCAGTCCCATTTCCATCTGGTGCTGGTCTTCATCAGATGTCAGACAGAGACAGAAAGGATAAATCTAACAGAAATTCCTAAGACTCCGAGAAATATGATGCCCTGAAAATATACTGTGTAATCAAACACTGTAACAGCTGGCAAAACTGAGAAATTCCATTCTTTCGAAATAATCACTTAGCTATGTTGAATGGCTCAGCCCTTGAGCTAAAACAACAAAATAAGTTGTTTTCAGGTAGTATCCCAGGAGTAAAGGCTTTCTAAGGATCTCCCCTTATCAGACCTTGGGAAGTCAACAAATCTCATTTTTTCTGTGGCAGTTGAAGAAGTGTAAATGGCACAAGATTGTGGTCATCAACAGTTTTTTTCAGCTATGTGAGTGCCATTAAAATCGTAAGCCAACATTCATGACAAGTGAACATACTTGTAGGGTGTACCACAATGCATGCTATATTGGTGAGACCAATGATAAATTGTGGAGTCAGTCAGCAAGTTAATTTGTACTCAGCACTGTCACTTTGGAGTCTTGAGCTGATGATTTGCAAACACAATCCGGATACGTGCACGGCGCATGTCATGGAAATTGGAGCAACACACACACAATGCTGGAGGAAGTCAGCAGGTCAGGCAGCACCTGTGGGAGGGAATAAACATTTGGGGTTTTGGTGAGCCATCTTTAATCAGCGTCAGACATTAGAAATTAATTTATTATTGTCACATGTACTGATGTAGAGTGGAAAACTTTGTTTTCATGCCATCCAGTCAGATCATTTTATCACATCACTACAACAAGGGCAAGGGAAAAGAAAACTTGATACAGAATAAGGTAAGTACAGTGCAAGCAGAAAATAAGGTACAGAATCTTAATCAGGAAGATCGTGAGGTCAAGAGGCCATCATATCAGACAAGGGAGACATTCAATAGTCTAATAACTGTGAGATAGAAGCTGCCCTTGAGCCTGGTGGCAAAGCTGATATATTCTTTCAGGTTTTTATGTCACATAAATCATATAGTCATACGAGAATTGATGGAGCACTTACACAGCCTAGATACATCTGCAGGAGCATTGCAACACTAGGTGACATGATTCATGGTGACCTGATACATAACCCCACCATCAATGGACAAATGCTTGTTGCCATCTAAATTACAAATAGGATGCAAGTGGAGATGGGTAGAAAAGGAGGCAGAGAAAAAAAAATCACAACTAGTGTGTTCCTTTTCTACCTGGATTGGTTGCAAAAACTGATACCAGCAACCACAATCCTCTGTCACTGATGCCACTGCCTGGCTAGAACATGTTTAACACTCTTCAAAATGAATAGACAGATCACATTGCATTACAGAACTCACTCTCATCCAATTTCTTATTGCTTGACTTCTATGAGACTTTGCCTGTCCTTGTTCTCCTATCGAACAAAAACTATTAAATATTTAACTTTGTTATATAGGTAATATAGATGAAGTATCATATATAAGATTTAGGTTTATTTATCACATGTACATTAAAACATAAGTGAAATGCAATGTTTGTGATAACAACCAACACACTTAGGGATGTGCTGGGGCAGCCCACAAGAGTCGCCACATATTCTGGCGCCAATATTGCATACATGGCAGGACAACACAGAACACAACAAGCAACAAACCAACAATAGCAAAGTAAGCCTCTTCCCTCCCTCCCACCCACACATATGGATCATCCTTCAATTCCAGGATGGTCCTCCATGCCTCCTGTCTCCAGGACTCGTCATCGGGCTTTGA